>NC_059147.1:18575381-18878411 GCF_020740605.2 Lemur catta | reverse complement strand
TCCACAGGTGAGGGAAGAACTCTGGGACACCCAGCAGGAGGCTGGCTTCTGATTAACAAGGAGCCAGCCTCTGAGGCAGCATAGGCACAGGAGAATGCAGAGGAGGAATGCAGATCCATCAGGGTGATTCAGGAAGCTTCTGGGCCCAGTAGGGCACCTCCCCACCTTTCCCAGCACCCCCCACTTCTCCCAGCGTTCCTCATCTCTCCCAGTGTCCCTTCATCTTTCCCAGCATCCCCTGCTTCTCCCAGCATTCCTCTTCCCTCCCAGTATCCCGCACTTCTCCCAGCATCCCCCACTTCTCCCAGCATCCTTATCTTCCAGCACCCCCCACTTCTCCCAGCATTCATCATCTCTCCCAGTGTCCCTTCATCTTTCCCAGCATCCCCTGCTTCTCCCAGGATTCCTCTTTCCTCCCAGCATCCCCCACTTCTCCCAGCATTCATCATCTCTCCCAGTGTCCCTTCATCTTTCCCAACATCCCCTCATTTCTCCCAAATGCTTTTTTCCGGGTCCGAACCAGAAACAGCTACCAACAGATTCTCACACCTCATTTCATCAAACCTAATACACCATTGATTGTAAAATGTGCTATTATTTTACGCACCACTGAGAAAGAGAGAGGGAAAAACTGCCAATTAAATTATGAGATGCCATTGATCCTGATTTCAGAGAAGATGTGAAAATGAAGGGCGGAGGGAGGAATGTTTCAGAATCAGCAGAATGTGGTAACTCCAAGAATGCTGTTGTGCATTTTGTGTCTCACCTGCGGGTTAGAGAATATTTCCACGTGCAGTGCCTTGCTCTGTCAGTGGCTAGCAAGCGGGCATCATGTGCCCAGCACCACCCTGCACTCAAGGATTCAGTCCTCTGCCCTTATGGAAATCACAAGTTAGTTGGTGATCTTGGAGGCCAAGCCAGAGAACATTCACAGAGCAGTTCAAGGCTAGTTTTTATGGCGTGTATGAGGAATGAATAGATGTTTGGAGCAGGGATAGACTGGAGTTGGCCAAGGTGGTCAAAGGAGGCTTAAGGGCAGGGAGAGGGAAGAGACTTGCAGTAGAGGAGGAAGGATGGAGAGTGGGGACAAGAGAAGATGCTGGGGAGGGAAGACACATATGTTTGATACGGACTCATTGATAAAATACTCCAATCTTTCTGTATTGGTCCTACTTGGACCAATTTGCAAAAAGAACTTAAAATACTGGCTGAACTCTGTGAGGGAGTAACTCCACTTTAGGACATAGGCACCTAGAAATAAACAGGTCAGTAATATCCCAAAGCAATGCCATTTGGGAAGGGGGGAGCCAGAGAATTTCCCCAGAGCCCAACAGAGGGGAAGGGGCTCAGCTCACCAGGAGAAATCAGCATCCGTCACCCAACCACCTGAGCCACTTGGGAGATCCACTTACAAACAGGTTGAGCTGGGAAGGACCCCTACTGTATGTGCCTGTACCCTAGGTGCTGGGACCCTGTAGAGGTAATCGAGTATTATGGGCACAAGCACAGGTCTGGCTTCAGAGCCTCAGTTTCCTCATCTGTAAAATGGGAGCGAACTTTGCAGTTATTAGCCTTGGGCCTGGTCAGTGGTAAGCTGTTACTGCTACATGCATGACATGCACGGACAATAGCAGCTCCGCCCTCATTGCAACTGGACACCTATTTTTGGCAGGGCTGGGAGATGGGAGGAGAGAGGCACATATGTGGTTGCAGAGCTCATTGGGAAATGGGGTGCCAGAGAGCTCAGTGAGGTGTCTAGAAGAGCCACCTCCAGGCCGGGAGGGAGACCTACGCAGGGGAATTGGATTTGGCACAGATCTGCCACTCAGACACCTGGTTTGCTCACTTCTCCCTGGATCTTCATCACAGCCTGTCATGACCCTGTTCCCCTATGTATCTCTGGGGACACCCTGGCCACTTCTTCTTGGCAGTCTAGCTCTCGGTATGGGTAAATTCTGCTGTAGTCTGAATGTTTGTGTCTGCCCAAAATTCCAAATGCGTTACCCCAGGGTGATGGTATTAAGACGTGGGGGGGGGGTGATTGGGAGGTGATTAGGTCATGAAGGTGGAGCCCTCATGAATGGAATTTGTCCGCTTATAAGGAGCGGCCAGAGAGATCCCTCGCTCCTTCCGCCATGTGAGGTTACAAGGAAGAGATGATTGTCCAGGACGAGGGCCCTCACCAGACACCGAGTCTGCCAGTGCCTTGATCTCGGTTCTCCCAGCCCCAGAGCAGTGAATGCTAAGCCCCTCAGTCTGCAGCACTCTGCTATGGCAGCCCAAACGGACTAAGACAGACCCCGCTGCTCCCCCAGTCAGCCAGAGAAGGTCAGACTCTTTCCCAGAAGAACGTTCCTAAGAAACTAAAGAGGAAACAAACTAAGAAATCAAAATGCAGCCACCTGGAAACAGGAGGGCTTCCAAGGCCTGGAGTCTTTATTCTGATAAGAACCTGCCCCTGTCTGGACTGGCAGCCTCCCAAGCCTCCTCCTGCCCTCCTCCTCCGCTCCACCCGTGGCCTTGGCGCAACAGAGCGAGACTCTATCTAAATAAATAGATAAATAGATAAATAAATAAACAAACAAATCAAATAATGAGCTACCCCTACACACCCATCTGAATGGCTAAAATTGAAAACAAACTGACAACACTAAGTGCTGGCAAGTATGAAGAGCAACAGGAACTCTCATTCATTGCTGGTGAGGATGCAAAATCAGACAGCCACTTTGGAAAAGTTTCACAGCTTCTTACAAAGCTAAACAATCGTCTTACCATAAAATCAAGTCATCTCACTCCTTACCCAGTTGAGCTGAAAATTTCTGTCCATACAAAAACCTACGCATGAATGGTTATAGCAGCTCTGTTCATAATCGCCCAAAACTGGAAGCAACCGAGATGTCCTTCAATACATGAATGGATAAACAAACTGTGACATGTCCATACGTGGGACATGATTCGGCGATAAAAAGAAATGAGTCAGCAAAAGCCATGCAAAGATACGGAGGAACTTCAAGCACGCATGGCTAGAGGAAGGAAACCAATCTGAAAAGGCTACTTACTGTGTGAATCCAACTATATGACATTCTGGAAAAGGCAAAACTGGACACAGTAAAAAGATCGGCGGTTGCCAGGGTGGGGACGGATGACCAGCTGAAGCACAGAGGGCCCTTAGGGCAGCGAAACTGTTCCGTATGATGCTGTGATTGTGGGTAGGTGTCATTGTACATTTGTCAAAACCCATAGAACTCTACAACACTAAGAGCGAACCCCAGTGTAAACTATGGACTTGAACTTGTTTAGTTAATTTTATTATCAATATCAGTTTGTCAGCTATAACAAATGTGCTTCAATAATGCAAGATGCTAGTAATGAGGGAAACCATGTGTCCAGGATGGGCAGCTAAATGTAACTATGTACTAGCTGCTCAACTTTTCTGCTGTAAATCTAAAACTGTGCTTAAAACATTTTCTATGGACTGTTTGTTTTTAAGAAAGCTTTAATTGAAAGTCACATACTATAAGAAAAGAAAGGAAAAAGAAAAAAAAAAAGAAAGCTTCAAAAACTATTTAAAAAATAAGACCAGGTGCAGTGGCTCACATCTGTAATCCCAGCACTTGGGAGGCAGAGGCAGGAGAATCGCTTGAGACCAGGAGTTCAAGACCAACCTGGGCAACAGAGCAAGACCCCGTCTCTACAAAAAATGGAAAAATTAGCCAGGTGTGGTGGCGGGCACCTGTAGTCCCAGCTACTCGAGAGGCTGAGGCAGGAGGATCCCTTGAGCTCAGGAGTTTGAGGTTGCAGTGAGCTAGGATGACCCCACTGCACTCTAGCCTGGGCAACAGAGTGAGATCCTGTCTAGGAAAAAAAAAAAAAATTATTCAGCAAGCGTTATGGGCTTTGCAGGCAGACAGCCCAGGGTTCAAGTCCTAGATCTGCCTCTGTAACACTTGAACCAGCCTTGGCTTCCTCCGCTGGGCTTAACAGCCATGCCTTATAGGGTGGGGCTGGGGGTTCCCGAACTCTGTCACTGCCCTGCGAGAGTGAAAACTTGAGTTGCCTACAGGATTTCCCTGCACAGAGAGAGGAGCGGCCTCCTACTACACCTCAGGAGGTGGTAGGGAGTAGTGGGGAGGAGGATGGAGCAGGACCGGGAGGCGCCCTCTCCAGAGATGTCATCTAGCAAAGGTTGCCTGTCTGTGGGAGGACCCTGGAAAGCACCTGGCTCTGGCCCCACCGCAGCCCTGCCCCAGCTGGGCCAGCCAGTCTGCTGGCCTGGGGCATCACAGGCTTTACTGGGGCCGGCACAGCCTCTCCAAAGAGACACTGCGGTGCAGTGGAGAGGGGACAGAACCTGGAGCAAGGAGGCTGGGAGGGCGCCCACCCTGCCCTGCTGTGCCCCTGGCCACTGTGGGGCCTGGGGGAAGCCCCTAAGCAGCATCTTCATTCATAAAATGGCACCACAGGGCGGTGGGGAGGACACAGGAAAGAGTGGAAGAGAAAGCTCAAATGCACTTTGCTCTCAAAGGCAGCAAGGAACGGGGAGTATCACTGCCGACAGACCCGGCCACCAGTGCAGAGCTGCAATGCCCTGAGCATGACCTAACCTCTCCAGGCCTCAGTCTCCTCATCTGAGATATGGGAACAACAGCAGCACGTCGCCTGCTGGGCTCTGTAGGAACCCGGTGAGATGGTGCCTGCACAGGGCTTAGCTGTGCCTGCCGGGGCTTCCTCTGCCACAACTGCAAACACGGCAGTAATCCTGTGTCAGATCTGAGGACCGAGGAGGCCACGGTATCACCACCATCGAGGGTGGCATTTATTGACTGGAGCTGGGCTGGAGCTGGACAAATTTCAATCACGTGGACAAGGTCTTGGCACCAGAGAGCTGGGTTGGAAAGCACACAGTTGCAAAAGGGAAAATGAGCTTAACAGTTACAGTTAAGACTCTGAGCCCTGGAACAGAGTTATCGAGGAGGGTCTCATTGCATGGAAGGAGGAGGAAGGTGTTGAGTGACATGGAGCCTGGAGGTGGTCTCTAGACAGCACTGAGAGTGCAGAGCTAGCCAGAGAGAGGGGGCGGAGCTGACTCACTGGTGGGGGCGCTGGGGTGGGGGTGGGGACAGGGCCCCAGGGACTGGCTGCCAGGGTCAATAGAGCAGGGAGAGGCAGGCTGGGGAGACAGATTTGGGAGATTTCCACCCAGCATAGAGGGCTCGAGCCAGACTGCCTGGTTCAAATCCCAGCCCCACCACCTACTGGCTAACCTAGGGCAGGTGACTTAACCCTGGGTCCTGGTTCCCAGATGTTGACAGAACCCACCGCACAGGGTTGTGGTAAGGGTTTGGGATCAAGCCTGCTCAGCATTGGACACCGTGCTTGGCCCAGTGTAAACAGTAGCAGCTGTTTTTACGGTTACCAAGGGGAGGGCTGGGCACAAGCTGCACTGCCCTGGGTCCCACCTTTGCATGGGCCTATTGTATTAATATGTAACTTTGCCTGGGGTGGATCACGTCAGAGCAGTGGCTCCATCCCCACCTCACATGGAAGTCTCCTCGGCAGCTCACCCAGCTCTCCTTACTTGCCTCCACTAACGGGGAGCTCACCACCCCACAAGGCAGCGTGTCTCCACATTCAGACAGCTCTGATCACAAGCTCTCTGGGCTGAGCTGAAATCTCCCTGCAAACTGCCCCTTAGTGGAAATGATTTCTCTGCCAGGGACTTTCCAATGCCTGGAATCCACCCATCCCACAAATGCTAGGAATCCCCTGACCAGGGCCTGGCCACTGCCCCAGGAAATGTCCCTCGAGTCCCAGCCCTCTCCTGCCCTGAGCACCTTCCGCAGAATAGAGTAACTCCTTCCACAGGGACAGGGACATCGCCCCCCGTGCCTGGGTCTGTTGCCATCTTTCCTGCAACTCTTAATTGGAGGCAGAAAGCGCTGGACGTCCACAGGCCTGATGCTAATAATAGCAGTTCACGTGCATTGCCTCACCCGGGCCTCACAGAATCCCCCTAAGGAACCCGCTCTTTTCCCCAGATTTTTTAAATAATGGTAAAAACATAACATAAAATTTACCATCTCGACCATTTTTCGGTGCACAGTAAGTGCATTCATACTGTTGCGCTCCCGTCACCACCACCCACCTCCAGAACTTTTTCCATCTTGTGAAACTGAAACTCTGTCCCCATCCTCCCTCGGCCAGCCCCTGGCAGTCGTCCTCCTACTGTCTGCTTCTGTGAGCTCGACTGCTCTAACTGCCTCGCCTAAGTGGGATCAGACAGTGTTTGTCTTCTTGTGCCCGGCTTATTTACTTCACTTAGCATGATGTCCTCAAGGTTTGTTCATGTTGGACCGTGTGATAGGATTTCTTCCCTTCTAGAGGCTGAATTAAATTCCATTGTATGGAAATGCCACCTTTTGTTTACCCATTCATCTGTGTCCATGACGAGTTGCTTTCCCCTCCTTGCTAGTGTGAACAATGCTGCCATGAACTCGAGTGTGCAAATCTCTCTCAGAAGCCCTGCTTTTGATTATTTTCGGAATATACCCAGAAGTGGAATTGCTGGATCATATGTTAATTTCATTTTTCAGTGTTTGAAGAATCGCTGAACTGTTTTCCGCAGCGGCTGCACCAGTTCACGTTCCCACCGACAGTGCACAGGCTTCAAGTTTCTCCACATCCTCAGCAACACTTGTTTTCCCTTTTTTTTTTTTTTGGTAGTAGCCATCCTGATGGGTGTGAGTGTAGGGAGATACCATGTTTATCCCCATTTTACGGCTGTGGAAAGTGGGCCTGGAGAGACAAGGTGACTTACTCAAGGTCCCACAGGTGGCAGGTGGCAGAGCTGGGATTCAAGCTCAGGGCTGTTGACACCCCTGTCCTCTTAAATCCTTGCTATCCAGCTGGTCAGTGACTGCCCTGGGGCCTCAGCATTGTCTGCCCTCCATCCAGGTCCTGGCCAGGGAGGAGGCAATGACCCTGACTGAGACCACCCAAGGAGCTGCAAGACTCACCCCAGCCCCTGGATTCCCCCAACCTAGGCAACTCCGAAACTAGCATTTCGGGGTGGGCCTCTCTCTTGGGTAGTGGGAATGGGGCCTTGGGGCTGGCTCGGCAGCCACCAGATGTCAATGAATTCTTAGATATGACACCAAAAACACAGGCAACAAAGGCAGAAATAGACAAATGGGGCTACATCAAAATTAAAGACTTTGTGCATCAAGGACACAATCAACAGAGTGAAATAACAACCTATATAGAAGGGAGAAAATATTTGCAAATAACACATCTAATTAAGAGTTCATACCCAAAATATATAAAGAACTCCTACAACTCAATAACAAAAAATTAAATACCCCAATTGAAAAATGAGCAAAGGACTTGAATAGACATTTATCCCAAGATGATACACAAATGGACAACAAGCACATGCAAAGAGCCTTAGTCACTAGGGAAATGTAAATCAAGACCACAATGAGATAGCACCTCACACCCATGAGGATGGCTATTATGAACAACAACAACAACCAGAAAATAACAAGCGTTGGCGAGAACGTGGAGAAACTGGAACCCTTGTGCACTGCTGGTGGGAATGTAAAATGGCACAGCCGCTGTGGAAAACAGTATGGCAGTTCCTCCAAAAATTAAAAGTAGAATTACTATATGATCCAGCAATTCCACTTCTGGACATATATCCAAAAGAATTGAAAGCAGGGACTTGAAGGGATATCTGTACACCTATTGTCGTAGAAGCAGCATTCATAATAGCTAAGAGGTGGAATCAACCCAAGTGTCTGTTGATGGGTGGATGGATAAACAAAATATGCTGTACATATGTATATGCATGATGGGGTATCATTCAGCCTAGAAAAGGGAGGAAATTCTGTCACATGCCACAACCAGCAAGAACCTTGAGGACATTATGGCTAAGAGAAATAAGACAGACACAAAAAGACTGCATGATTCCATTTACATGAGGTCTTTAGAGTAGTTGAACTCATAGAGACAGACAGCAGAAAGCGTTCCCAGGGACTGGGGGGAGGGAGGGGAAGTTGTCTAATGGGTACAGGGTTTCTGTTTTGCAAGATGAAAAAGTTCTGGAGATCTGCTGCACAGCACCGTGGATATACTTAATACTACTAAACTGCACACTGAAAAATAATTAAGATGGCTACAAAAATGCTTGCAGAGAGATTTTAGTGTCATGAGAAAGTAGGAAGACAAGGCAGCAGGGTGCTGGCTCTTGGGAAACTGGAAAGGGGTGGAGGGAGGAGACATTGAGAAGACATGGGGGGGACAAGGCCAGAAGGGAGACTGGGACTTAGTGGTAGATTCCAGCCCAGAGTGTGGGCTTTCTCATGCTGTGACAGGCAACAGGCACCCCAGAAAGCACTGGAGCAGGGCCCTGACCTTTCCAAACAGCTGCTGGGAGGAAGTCGTGTCTTTGGCCTTTCAAACTCATATCCTTGATCTGAACCTTCCTAACTGTAGCCAAGTCCCAACCCATTCACCTCTCCTGACCTGGAGAGGGTCCCATGGGGGAAGCCCGGCTGGTGGTCCAGGCATGCTGGGATGCACAGACGGAGCTCTCCAGGCAGCCCCTGGGAAGTTCGGGAAGTAGGTTCCCAGGCTGACTGCAGCCCAGTCCCCAGGGGACACCCCACCCACTTGTGGGACATGCCCCTCACATGCAAGCATGCACAACAGCCAGAGCGAGGAACTCCCCTGGGATTGTCCTAGGCCTGGAGGCCACAGTTCTCAGACTTCCAGACAGTACTGTCTCAGGGGTAGGGGACAGTAGGGAGGGCTGTGACCCCCAGAGACACTCTACAAACCCCAGAAGGAAAGAGCCGTAAGAAGCCCAATTGCCCTGAGTCCTAATGTGAAGCGGAAGAGATGAGTGGGGATAGGACCAGAACCCCAGGGCCCCAGAACCCAGGGCCCCAACTCCTAAATCCCACTCTCTGCAGCTATATATTTGGGGTAACATCAGAGTCCCTGAGACAGGGAGGAAGGCTGGAATCATAACAAGCCGCCAACACCGTCCCCCACCTCTCAAAGCTGCCAGAACAGGCATCTCGCAACCCGCTTAAGTCCTCACATTGCTGAGATCAAGTCGAAATTCTCACCTGACCTCCAAAGTTCTCCGCAATCCGGTTCCCTCAGCTCCTTCCAGCTCCTTCCATCGCACCTCCGCACCTCCGTCTCCCTTGCCCTGCACCCCACCCGCAGCCCCCTGCACTCACACTTCCTCAACTGGCTTCCAACTGGCCATGGCGGCTTCTTTCCAGTCTCTGCCTAATCGATTGCGGAGCGGAGCTGCTCCCTGCGTGCTCGAACCGACCTGCTCATTGCTCTCTCTGCTCCCACAGTGCGGGGTGCGGGCCTATTTCAAGAGCAGGGGGGCTGTCTTATGCATCTCTCGCCCTGGTTTCCAGCACCAGGGCCAGACAACCCCAAAAATGTTTGTTGACCGAGAAGACAAACCCGTGAGTTTTCTGCCTGTCTTTTACGGCTAATTCTGGTACCTTCCCAGAGGCTCTGGGCCATCACCTTAACCATTCGCAGTAAGGGGTCCCTGAGTGCCAGGTGCCTTACCTATGCTATCTCAGGTGTTTCGATGGCACAGGTGTTAACACTTCTATTTTACACATGAGGAAACAGACTTGGAGAAGTCCAGCGACTGCCCACAGGTGGGAAGCGGTGGGGCCAGGACTGGACCCAGCGGGACCAGCTCCAGGGCCTGAGCCCACATTCCATGTGGCCTCCCAGTAACCTATCACTGCGGCCGCAGGGTGGGAAATGCACCCACAGACTTCCCGGGAGTTCTCCACTCCGTCCCAGGATCCCTTAAACCTGCGCTTTGAGGCAGGTGGCTGAGATGGGAAGGGTGGCACCCAGAGGTGATGGCAGGGGGAGGCTGAGAGCCTGGGGGACCTCCAGAAGGAGGCCTGAGCCAGGTGCCCAGCCCTCCAGCCTCAGGATAGATGGGGCCTCATCAAAAAATCCTCTAACGGGCCGGGCGCGGTGGCTCACGTCTGTAATCCTAGCACTCTGGGAGGCCGAGGTGGGCGGATCATTTGAGCTCAGGAGTTCGAGACCAGCCTGAGCAAGAGCGAGACCCCATCTCTACAAAAAAAAAAAAAAAAAAATAGAAAGGAATTATCTGGACAGCTAAGAATATATATATAAAAAAGTTAGCCAGGCATGATGGCGCTAAGTCCCAGCTACTCAGGAGCCTGAGGCAGTAGGATCGCTTAAGCCCAGGAGTTTGAGGTTGCTGTGAGCTAGGCTGACGCCATGGCACTCACTCTAGGCTGGGCAACAAAGTGAGACTCTGTCTCAAAAAAAAAAAAAAATCCTCTAACAGATGATGAAAGCATGCATCCACTCTTGACCTTCTCAATTCTGCCCAGGGAAAGCCCCAGGCTGGGAAGAGCCCTCCAGGGGTGCTCAGTAAGCACCAGGCATTGTGCTAGTTCTCCATCTTCCAACATCCCTAACAAGTTTTGTAATCTCTATTTTACACATGAATTAACTGAGGCACAATGAAGTTATTAGGTGAGAGGTCAAGGTTAGGCAGTTACAGTATACAAACCCAGGCTAGTCTGCCTTCAGAGGCCAAGCTCCTAACCACGATGCTAGACTGCCTCCATCCCCCTTCTTGAAAAATCCCAGAGATCACAGGTCCCTTGCCCACCCTATGCTGACACCGTGGTCCTGGAAATCAGTAAATCAGTCCTCTAATTCTTGTAAGTGAGCTGAACCCATGTGTGGCAGGAGCTGAGCTACAAAAATGTTCTTGCCCTTTATCCCATGTATTTGTTCTGGATGGAGAATAAAATCCAAGGAGAGGGGAAAAAAAACATCTTAAAAGACCAAAAAATGTTGGACAAGTCTCAATCCAAGGAGAAAAAAAAAAAAGACCAAAAAACATTATTTCCACAGAGTTGTCCATAAAAGCAGAATTATTAATTGCAAAACACCTGGAAGAAATCCCACATCACAACCGAGGACAAAGGCTGCACATCCTGGGATGGGTTTGTTAACATGATGAATACCACGTGGACCTTACAATGACGTCTAGTCAGTTGGTTTCTGTGCATTTAAAATAAAGGCCAGGTACGGTGGCTCACACCTACTGTAATCTCAGTACTTTGGGAGGCCAAGGCAGAGGATTACTTGAGCCCAGGAGTTCAAGACAGACCAGCCTGGGCAACATCAGGAGACCCTGCCTCTACAAAAAATTTAAAAATTAGCTGAGTGTGGTGGTATACCTGTAGTCCCAGCTACTTGGGAGGCTGAGGCAGGAGAATCACTTGAGCCCAAGGAGTTTGAGGCTACACTGAGCTTTGATGACACTACTGCACTCTAGCCTGGGCAAGAGAGAGAGACTCTATCTCTAAAATAGATAAATGAATGAATAAATAAATAAATAAAAACAAAGTGTAAAAGCAGAACACTTCATTTTAATTTCAGAAATACTGTCTGAATGAGAAAAACTTACCTATGCCGTTGATTTTTTTCCCTTTCCTTTAAAGAATTTTAAATCAATTAATGTCTGATATGGTGATTCATGCAAGTAACAGCTCATGCACATGGCACATTAAGGTCTAAAGAACTCCAGCAGTACACATGGGTGCAATCCCCATGACGCATGACAACCGGTTGTCAATTGATGAAAGTCAGCAGGGCACACGAGAGAAGCGATTTGTTTTATGGTTATGTGGATCTGCTGTTTCCTGCAGGGCTGATGAAGGCAAAGGTTAAAAAACGAAAGCCAGACCAGACCATTCACACCATTTATCGGAGACATACTTCAGAGCTTCTTGGCTGGGACTGTCTATGTCAAGTCTAGCTCGAGTCCCTCTTGCTGTGATCAGTGAAGCAGCAGTGAAATCGGTGTGGGGAAGCCAGGCCATCAGAGGCAGAGGGAAGCAAGCCATGTAAGAGAAAATCCACGGCCTTCTTACCTGTTCACGTGCCAGGACACAGTCTTCTACAGTTTGCTGGTGACTTTAAGGGGCTCCAGGGTCCGGAGCGCGTGCCTAGGGGCTGCAGGCAGTGGGTGCCAGGTGGGAGAGGCTGCGGCTGTCCCCAGCCCACAATCCAGGCTTCCCCTCTGATGAGAAGGGCGGGGAAAGCAGGCCACTGTGGTTCCAAGTCAGGGACTGGAGCCAGCAAGGGCGGGACAGGGCCACGTGGCCCCAGCCTGCCTGGGAGTGGTGAGGAGTAGGAAGGAGCCTCAAAGGCAGGGGACCAGCCAGGGGACTGTTCCGACTGACTGATGGTGCAGGAATCCCCAGACTGGTTCCCAAGCAGCTCGCACTGTTTAAAGGGGCTACCCCAGCGCCTCTCCAGAACACACAGACCCCAACAAAAACCTCTTCTCACAAAAGTAAATAAAACTGGGTGACGCGGAGACAGGCCTGGTGGTACCTGCCTGTGGTCCCAGCGACTTGGGAGGCTGAGGAGGGAGGATCGCTTGAGTCCAGGAGTTCGAGGCTGCACTAAGCCATGATCATGCCACTGCACTCCAGCCTGGGCGACAGAATGAGACCTTGTCTCTTATAAGTGGATGCTGTGGTGGTGACTGAAGTGTGTGTGGGGGGGGGTGGGGGCCATTAGAGGGAGACAAGGCCTTTCTCTGATACACGTGGTTGCCGCTGAGGACCGATGAATTACCCAGCCTACCAGTCTGCAGGGGGAACATGCGCTCTGAGAGGTGAACGCTTCCCCAAGCTTCCCAAAGCTTCCCCAAGCTTCCCCAGCAGGTCTGACCCCAAAGCCTGGGCTTTTCCCACGTGACTCGGGCCTGTCCAGACACCACACTTGTGGGAGTTTCTAGAGACAGCAGAGGAGAGGCCCTGTCCCTCAGTCCTATCCCCACGGACACCCTCCCTGAACCTGTATCAGAGTGACTGAGCTGGGACTGGCACCACCCAGCAGAGCTCTGTTGGTACCTGCAGGGGCAGCTCCGTAATCTCTACCAGATGCCACTAGATTGTACTTGGAGTAGCTGGAGTGGGCCACCCCGCCCCGGGGAGGTCGGGGTGCAGGGGGAGGGAGGACTGAGTCCAAAGCCTTGAACTATCCAAGAGGACAGTTTGCAGTGCTTCCCTGAACGTGAGCACAGAATCCTTTATTAGGGGGCCCCTTATTAACATGGAGGACTCCACCACACCTAGTTTGGGAAATACTGTCCCAGACGTGCTGGCATGCCTTGTTCTGAATGCCAATGCCTAGCACAAGAAATGCTTTCTCCATCGGATGGACACAACTGGACTTGCAGCAGCACAATAGCACCCACGCTGGAATGTCCCGGCTCACTCCCCACCCCTGGTCTCCAAGGCAGTGGCTGCACTGGCCACACCGTCTCCAAGGCCCTGCTGTAGAGCCCCGCCAAGGCGTGATTCATACCAGTTGGGCAGCTCGTGGGAGGGCAGAGGGGGTGGAGGTGACGGGGACACAGCCACAGGATCTCACTGGGGCCTGACAGAAGCCTGAAGAAACCCCACTGTGCCCTGCTGGGGCCTTTGGCTTGGAATGATGCCCCCGTCTCTCAAAGCATCAATATTCAGGGCTTCTGGGCCCAGAGACCCAGTTCGGTGGGCACACCTCCTCAGCCCTCTGGACACCCAATGAACACAATTCCGTGTTACCGTGACCCCAGGTCGTCAGTCTTACTCTCCTGTTTTACAGATAGGAAACCGAGATTGTGCTCAGACCTTAATGAACCCAGGTCATCTGACTCCACATGCAGTGCTCTCTTCATGGACTTCACCCCCACCTGCCATTTGGCAGACAGAATCTTGTTTCTGGTTGCTTTGTGCAGCAAAGTTGCCTTTCCACAGTTACAGCATTGACTCCCTAAAAGCAAGAGATACCCCAGAATGTCTTCTAACAACATCAGGCCCTAATAACCCTCAGTAAACGTGAATACTTCTCTTCACTGTCACATGTCACTAGCTCATGCACATATAGTCATGGCCCCCAAATTAATAACTTGTGAAAACTCTCCCCAAATGAGCAAATCAAAAGCCCCTCTCCGTTCCTTCTGAGATCTTGTTTGCAGTAGGAGAAGTGGGCAAGTTCTGTTGGCTGGGCCTGTGAATTAAACTTGAAGACCAGGCTCTGGATGGCAGTGAGAGGTGGTGGGTGAGGTGGGCTTCCTCTGGGCACTGACAAAGCTGCTGGATGTGGGGGTGGGCTGGGTGCTGAACAAGGCCCTTCAGCTTCCAGGTGGGCGCTCCCAACCCCTTTTCCACAACTGTAATCCTGGAATTTCCAAACTTGGATTTGATTTTTTTTTTTTTTTTTAAAGAGACAGGGTCTCACTCTGTCGCCCAAGCTAGAATGCAGTGGCATGATTATAGCTCATTGCAGCCTCAAACCCCTGGGCCAAGCAATCCTTCTGTCTCAGCCTCCTGACTAGCTCTGGCTATGTTGTTCAGTCCAGTCTTTTTTTTTTTTTTTTTTTTTTTTTTTTTGAGACAGAGTGTCACTTTGTTGCCCTGGCTACAGTGAGTGCCATGGCGTCAGCCTTGCTCACAGCAACCTCAAACTCCTGGGCTTAAGCGATCCTACTGCCTCAACCTCCCCAGTAGCTGGGACTACAGGCATGCGCCACCATGCCCGGCTAATTTTTTCTATATATATTTTAGTTGGCCAGATAATTTCTTTCTATTTTTAGTAGAGACAGGGTCTCGCTCTTGCTCAGGCTGGTCTCGAACTCCTGACCTCGAGCGATCCACCTGCCTCGGCCTCCCAGAGTGCTAGGATTACAGGCGTGAGCCACCGCGCCCGGCCTCAGTCCAGTCTTGAACACCTGGCCTCAAGTAGTCCTCCCATCTTGGCCTCCCCAATTGCTGGGGTTACAGGCAAGAGCCATCATGCCTGGCCTTCTTTGATGACTCTGACAATTTTTTTTGGCTTCATTTTGAACAAGCAGCAACGTTCTCTCATTCCCTATCAGAGCTACTGATCATTAACACTAGATTGTGAAATGTAGATATCACCAGCAGAGAGTCTTTCATTCTAATTTGTTTATTGTTTTTAGAGACAGGGTCTGGCTCTGTCACCCAGGTTGGAGTGCAGCGGCACAATCATAGCTCACCGCAACTCAAGCTCCTGGGCTCAAACAATCCCCCGGCCTCAGCCTCCCCAGTAGCTGGAACTATAGGTGCACGCCACCACATCTGGCTAATTTATTTTTTGTAGAGATGAAGTCTTGCTATGTTGCCCAGGTTGGTCTTGAACTCCTGGTCTCAAGCAATCCTCCTGCCTCCACCTCCAAAAGTGCTGGGATTACAGGCATGAGCCACCTCGCCCAGCCACCAGCAGAGATTGATTTAATCTTAAGAGTTAATCAGGGGCACAAACCAGGAAGTCTGTTCTGACAGTGCAGAGGATTTTACCGTTTAGCTGCGGTTAATAATCACTACTACAGATCTTCTACTATTTGCTGACCTAAACCCCTTGGCAACCCACCCCTCACCTCATCTTTCAGACTTAGGGCCTTCTGATTTTTCCTAAAAGTCCCAAGGTTGTGCCTGTTGTATCTGAGGAAAGCAGGGATATGGGCTCTAGGCTCTTCTGAAACTTGCTGCCAGGCTCTCTGGCAGACTCACCTTGCCACCAACCTGAGAGGAACAGAGAGGAACAGAGACCACCAGGTTGTAAGAACTCTCCTCCAACCTCTGGGTGCAAAGCAGACCTGGAAAGAGGTGGCACATAGTAGGTATACAGCAAACACTTGTGCAATAAATGAATTTAGCAGCCTCTTCTAGTGGGTTGGCATGTCTCCTGAGGACAGCTTCCAAAACTTCTAGAGAAACAGCTCTTGGTTGTGCTGGTTCAGACTGGCGTACAGCCTATACATGCTGATTTCAGTTTGCCTCATCTTCACAGGCACGTGGCATGATGGGCCATCAGATCCCCAAATGTAAATCTACTATGACCAAGCAGGTGTTTTATTGAGTCCCTGCCACATACCCCAGAGCCATCTGTTTTCTCCCTTCCATTGTTATTTTCTTGGACAAAGTTTGATTTTAGCAGCAGGGATGTTTCTTCTGAGCTCTGGATATAGCCCTTAAAAATTAATTTTAAGCATGTAATAACATATTCATATGCAATATTCCATATGCAAATAAGCAAGTGGATGACTCAAATATGTCATTTCTATTTTGAACTGAAAACAGAATTTAGGCCGGGCGTGCCAGCCTGTGCTTATACTCAGGAGGCTGAGGTGGGAAGATGCCTGAGCCCAGGAGTTAAGAGGTTATAGTGAGCTATGATCACACCATTGCACTGGGTGACAGAGTGACATTCTGTCTCTAAACAACAAAAAAAGTGAAAGCCAGGCTGATCCCATCGGAAGAATGTCTCAACATTTCTGGCTTCCCTCTAGTGAGCTAAAGCAAAGCTGCAGTCCTGGGAGCAGCCTGAACCCTGGAGACCAGCACTCCCAAGACCAGTGAACCCCCAAGAGCCTTCCCCAGCCCAGGCAGCTGTCTTGCAATAGCTTACCCTAACCTAGAAAAGCAACATTCCATCTGCAGTCCAACTTGAACCCCCTCCTCCAAAGGAATGCTATTCTTGGCAAGGATCTTCCAAAGGAAATAACATCTGCAGAACCTCTGTCCATAAGGTCAAGGGAAAGCTGAGACAGCTGAAAACGTTTCAGTCCTTAGATCCAAGTCACGGGGACTTGACAAAGGAACAGGTTGAGAGCAAACCTAACAACCAGGGCAGATGCCTCAGTGTCTTCACATCCTCGCAAGTTCCGCAGCAGCCTCGCTGTGTTCTGCAAGGTTGGAGAGCTCCCTATTTACCTGGTTGCTCAAGCAAACCACAGAAGTCAATCGTAATTGAGCCACATCCAATCACTGAAAGTTCTTAAACACCTTTTGTAGCGCCTGAAGCAACATCTATGAACAAGACAAAATTCCTCCACTCAGCATATTCAAGCCTAATTCCCTGCTCTGGCGCTCCAACACTTGCCAGAGCCCTTCCTCTTACCGAGAACCAGCAAACTTATGGATAGACTCCCAGAGAAAACCCAGTCGTGACAAGTTTTTCTTTCTTACAAAACCCCCTACTACTATAGGAAGAATATGTATTTCAGTCAAACTTGAGTTAAGAGAGGACAGGAACAAGGAGCCATCGCTCAAATATTTATGCTGAGTTTCTCAGACTACTAAATGTCAACATCATACAAATGGATTTAGGGCCACAGGACAATATAAGCCCTGAAATTAGGCTTTCCAAATGCAAATCCACAAGCTCAGTGAGCAAAAAACATGTTATTTCAGGATTCAACTCCTGGCAAAACCTGGGTCCCTACTGACTGATCTAAAACCAAGTCATGACTAAAGAGATACTCAGTTTCAAGGGAAAGAACCCTCTCTGGGCTGCTCAGAGTCAGACTGTGTCTAATGACCACCACTCCTGATTCACACCCAGTGCCAGCCATCGAGAATCTGCTCCATCGAGGTGGCTGAGCACATGCAGATGAAAGGCTTTTCTTTGTGAAGTACTGAGAAGAGCAGAGGGCTCAGGTTTCTCCAGGTTCAACGTGAGTGGAGGAGTGCCGGGAAGATTAGGGCTTCCCACACAGGGAAGCAAGAGCGGGAATTCCCAAGTGTGGGCTGGAGCACTTCTGAAACTAGGCCACTTACGGCCGACAGGCTCTCGGTGTTCCCTCCTTACATCCCAAAGGCCCTCAGGAACCCCCTAAGATGTGTGCTGCTGAGACAGCCCCTTCCCCTTAAACACGGCCCATATATACTGCCCATCCCAAGGGCAGGTGAGTATCTGGGTTCTTCTGTACCTACTGACCCTTCCTAGTAGTCAGGGAGCCAAAAATCTTCTGAGGAGTTATAGACCCATCTGTTAACTTGGAATTCATGCTAAACCCCTCATTCCAAGATCTCAGAGTAGAAGGACGCTAAAACAGAAGAAAAATCAGCCACCCTTCATCAGTATCCAATGGGAAGAGGGGTGGATGTCCACATGATTATTGACCCTAAGTTTCATCAGGAGAGCATGAAGAACCAGGAAAAGCCAAAGAAATCATCACAGAGCTGGGAGTTGGAGGCCACAGGCTGCCAGAAGCCCAGGTAGATGCCGGGGAAGGAGGAGTATACTCATTTCTTCTTACTCCAACTTGGGTTCAATTCTCCCCACCCAAATTCTCATCCCCAGAAAAAGACACGTGGATGTCTGCCACCTTAAAAACTAGGTTTATATTTCTGGTTAGGTTCCAGAGTAGTAGAACTCAGGAGTTATAATCTACCCAACCTGGTGACACTTTAGCTTGCCTCCCTCCCTCCCGCAGAGATAACATTGTACAAAACTATATTTACAGGAAAAACAGTTAAAAATTAAGGGCGTGTACAAAAGTAGACAAGAGCCAGAAATACCAATGCAGGGACAGCTCTGGGGTACCGGGCACATCGTGTTCTACACTGGAACGTGGGGTGATGTATTACACACTAAGTGGGGAGAAATGTAGCGAATCTCAGCGCCAATTTGAGGGGAAACCAGTCATTCCGGGGTGAGGGGAAAGAGCTACTGGCTTTCATATTGCAACGTCTTAATTATCCAGTCACACTTCTTCTGCCATGTGGCAGAAGCCAGGTGGTGGTGATGGTGGTGGGGGAAACAAAACACAGAGTCTCTGGCAAGCCCCACAGGAAAAGGGGGACTCAGAAGGCGTAACGGGTCCGGATATCTTCAAGCTTCTTGGATACCTCGGGTGGGGTTCGGTCTAGTTCTTCAGAGACGTTCTTTTGTTTGTTGGGCTCCATGGAGTTGAACTGCTCACAGAGGTCTCCATCGATCACATTCTAAGACATGGAGAACAGAAGAAGGAAAAGAAAATGGTGCAAACTAAAGCAGCAACTGTAGGGAAAGCTTTTCATTCTCCCCCAGAACCCCACTTGTAGAGCCAGGAACACTACTCTAGGTTGACCCCTAGTACTGAGAGTTCAGGTTGGCAGAACTGGTGAAGCTTTTTCTCTGGCTGTGGTCTGCCTGGAGGGAAGAGGACTCTGAATATTAAGCATCACTGATCACACCCCCAGTACTGCTTCCATCCATCCGCTCCCTTGCTGTTCCTTCACTCAGGACTGCTCCAGTTTTTAAGAGACAGAGGCCCACAGAAAAGACCAGATGAAATGGGCTGAGGACCTCCCCTCCCAGCCCAGATTCCCTCAACCTACCTTAACAGGGAAATAATAGGAACGAAAGCTGAGGTGGTCCCGCCCACAGAGAGGGGGATGCTCAGACCTCAGATGCATTTCTACGTGTTGGAAGAAGTCATGGTCCTAGTGATAGAAACAAAGAATCTGTCACTGAGAAAAAAGTGATTTCAACTACTAGGCTACGGTTTCCGCAAGCACAATGAACAGATGAGCCGCTGATCTCTACCACCCAAACAGATGGTAAATGTCTATTTACTCTTCTGACGATCACAGGTTTTTCTGCTACAACAAGAACAGTTAAAACCCAAAGGGAAACTTCATTGTACTTATAGCACAAGAGAGAATGCCATAGGTAAAGAGTGGTACATGAGGTTAGATGCCTGATCCCAGCTTCCTTGGCTGGCATGAAACATACCAAACTTGGCGAACACTAGAGTTGATTCCACAAGGCAACACATGCCCCAACAGACATCACTCCATCTTTCCTAGTCTGTGGAAAATTTGGTTCTGGGGCTTTAGGCTGAGGCTAACCTTATACCCACATCACAAGTGAACCAAATCCTAGTATAGTATAAAAACAAATGGCCTTCCCCAGGGAGGAAAATCAGAATTCCTATCACTCCAGGCACTTCTGTTACCTTATAATTTCCAGAACACTCCTAGTTACATGAGGACAAATGGATTTGCCCTCTTAGGCAGATTCAGCACTAAGAAACAACCTTAGGAAAGCCAAGGCCAGAGCAATGTATGAGCTCTCACCTCATGGGACGTGAATGGGACAAGGATGCCAATTCCTCCTGACAAGGTGGTATAGACAAGTGACTCGGAGCCTCCCGGGATCAACGTGGTCTTCTGTAACGACAGCACTGTCTCCCCAACATGGTAGTTCATGATCACCTCTGCCTGCAAATCAAAAACAGACTAGTAACCATGCATGCCCTTGGAAGCCTGCTCTGGACTCCCAAGAGCAAGCAGTACCCCCAAAGGCACATTTCACCATCTATTAAAATCCAAAAATTACTAAAATCTAAAAGTACTTAAAATTCTGTCATCATTTAAAGTTTAATGCCTCACAAACATGCTGAAGTTAGATCATTTCTCATAAACAATTATAACCTAAAACCTTTTCATTAAATTATCAAGTTTGCAATAAAAAAATAAAACCACAGAAAACTATTAAAAAAAACAGCAACAGTAGGCTTGGCCCTCTAAAACAGCTCTGTCTCCAGAAGTCCACAGATGCTCTATGAAAGAAGGACATGCCTATAGCAGAGGAGTAATGCCCAGGACACACCTCAGACAAGACCTGGTTAGCACTGGGTGGGAATGAACCTTGTAATCAACTTGTCTAAGGAACTCACTACTCTCCAAAAAGATTTTTATACTGACTGATAAAATGTCTCAGAAAAATTTCTACTTTACAGAGTCACAAAAACGGGATAGTGATTTAGTCACCTGATGTCAAACCCAGCATTCATCCGTAACAGGCTATGCATCATCAGCCTAGGTAGGGATTTCCAAGAAGAAAGGACCGTGCACTGGGGATAACTCACTAAAAACTGCTTCTTCGGTAAGGGCAACAGGAAAGGTACTGAGCAGTGCCTTCCCCTGGGTCCTCTCTGCAGTCTTACCTTCTGGGAGGCCCCGTTGAGCAAGCCTCGGTCCCACAGGGCTTTGTTTCCTGTGGGATCCTCATCCACTTCGTCGTTGGTGTTAGGTGGGAGCCTCACCTACAAGGAAGCGACACAATTCACAGTGCTGGGTCCTGCACCTGCTCACCTAGGTCACCAAGCAACATGTTTGCCCCAGGTCCCTGCAAGCAAGCCTAGGGGCACACAGGCAGAGGCCTGAGCCCAAGTCTCCTGACTGTTCTGGTGGGTAGGAGCTGTGTCTGAGGAGAAACTAAAGAAAATCAACCCCTGAGCAAGGGTTTAACACAGCCAAGAGCAAAAACAAAACCACAGAACATAGACAAGAAAAGTCAGGCTTGGCTTAATAAGACAAGCCAAAGTTCTAACATGACATGAAAATAAGTATTAGCCATTAGCCTGAACTAAACTTATTATTAAATCATGTTCCATAGCGAAGAGGGAGGTAAACAAAGGGAAAATCAAGAAGGCTGGAAGAGTATATTTTTTATAAAGAGTTAGCCTTACTAGGATTGAATTTTATACCCATTTTTACTTACCATATTAGGGATCATAATCCTGGGCCCTTGGCTTTACCCAAAATAATAAACTGCCCAGCTTTCCCACACATCTCTGTAACCCAAGTTAACATCCACTGACCACGCATATGTTGCCGAACTTGTCTGCCCCAGCCACAGTGTCGTAGTCGAGGAGGCTAGCTGTAGTGACCCATCGGGGATAGGTGTCATCGGCAAAGATGATGAGCTGGTTCTCATTCCGCTTGTAGCGAACCCAGATGAAACTTTCCTGGACGTCAGACACAATTACCCTGTGCCCAATAGTCTGGATCCCAGAGATATAATTGGCAATATGCTGGGAAAACAAGGACAGCAATGGGTGTAACTTTGGAGTTCAGAACCCACAGAAAGTGCAGCTTTTCCTGCCACTGACATACGCGGGTCTGCAGAACTGCAGTGAGCAACAGATTCCTAGAAAGTAGGAAAAAGAGCTTAAAGAAACAAGTAGGGTAGAAACTTCTTGGTTTGAAGAAGTCAAGAAACAAGATCCTTCTACTCCTGCTCAAGACTCAAGGGCCTAATTCTGAAGCTGCAAATGGGAGAGTACAACACAGCCCCAACAAAGACATATAATTTTCAGAATTAGAGTCCACCACCACACCAATGCCTTCTCCTGTTCCATTAGCTAGATCCTAGCCCCAATGTCAGCACATTTACCTTATTCTCACACTTGCGGAGTAACTTCTTCTTCCCCAAGTCATAGACACGCAAAAGCTTTCCCACACCAATCAACACCCTCCCCTGGAATGGGGCAATGGCAGCAGGGACCTCTTCCACTGGAGTCTGTAAGAGGAAAAACAGGTGATGCAGCTATCAGAACACAGAGCCATATACCAGTTCCACCCTCTCCACCCAGAAACACCTTCTTCTTACGGGACCCGTCAGGAAGACAGCCAGGAAGTGATAAACCACACAGATAGCAGCCTCCACAAAACAGGGTGTTTGGGTAAACAGGTCCCGCATGCTTCATTTCACCCGGTGAGTGGATCAATGCCACAAGTGAAAAGAAGTCCTGGTACCTGGTGAATGCTGCCCCAGAGCCTGTGCTTGGTTAAACTGGCACCATGGAATAATAGTGAAGCCTTGTTTGTGGAGGGATGGGAAAGGAATGAAAGTGACATCTGAGTTATAAAGGAGATAAATGTTAACACAAAGAAGGGTCTATGAAGTAAGTATTTCCTAAAAGATATACCCCTTATGGAAAGGCTGTAGGCTAGGAGTCGTATTCATGTGCTATTGATATGGAGGAAAGAATATTTTTTTATTTTAAAAATTGTGGCTATATACATCAAGTTTACCATTTTAATGATTTTTAAGTATACACTTCAGTGGCATTAAGTACACTCAACAGTACATTTACTATTATGCAACCACCATCATCTCTAGAACTTTCCCAAATTGAAACTGTGTACCCACTGAACAGTAACTTCCCAGAAAATATTAACTCTTTAAACTGCTGAATTTTGGTCACAAACTACTGCCTGCTTCGTAAGACAATAAACAAATATTGTGCATCTATCTCGCCATCATGGGTAGTCAGCACACAGGCTTCCTGTGGGCTTCCCAGGCACTGGAGCACCATTGAAGTATGAATGCCCCAGTGTTTGCCATGTGCTGCCAGGAGATGGATTAGAATCAAGGAGCCGGTCCCCAGAAGACATGACACCTAACTCAAGCAAAAGTGGGAGGGAGAATTTATAGGACCTAAGATCCAGGAGAACAACTGGCTGATTCCTACCTTGTGCAAAAACTCCAGTTTTTCCCCATTGTTCACAAGCTTGTAAGTATAGACAAACCCCCCTGCCACAGATCGGGGGTTCAGTATCAGGTCCTTGGCCACGCCCACCAGCACATACCAGTCTTCCCCAGTGTTGGAGAACCTGCACACGGCCACACTACATACAGAGAAAGCACCAAGAGTCAGGCATTAGTCAAGACCCCCTGTTCGAGTCCACCAAAACCTGGATTATCTTGGGCTTCTTACCTAAAAGCTGCCTCATTCTGCTCCAGCTGGACAAGGTCCAGTGTGTTCCCCTGAATAGGATTCATCACCCGGATCACAGACGCCCACTGCCCACTGCCAGCCTTGGGAGCTCCAAAAATGGATTCAGGAAGGTTTTCATTGAGGAACGCCGCTGCCATCTCTGCAGCCAGCTCCCGCTCATCCTCCCCTGCTGCTTCCACCATTTCCTAAACCCAAAAAGCAAGGAATTGAGTTGAGAGGTGGGGGTTGGATGAGTAGTAGATTAAGTAGCAAGAACACTCCGGGGGGAGTTCATGATATATAAAGTAGCAAACTGTCATCCAAAACCAGGACTTCCCAAAATGAAGATTAAAGAGAGAGGTGTACAGACAAGAAGTGGGAAGATCATTAAAGGGAAAACCAGATATCGCCAGTTACATATCAGTAGAAAATGCCAAAAAGAACATTGGCTTTGGCAAATACTGCACTAGTGGTTTGAGAAACATGAAAATGAAAACCCCATTTTTCTACCTAACCCATCTGATTTCTCTTGCTAAGACTACTTGTCTCCTCTCTGTCAGACTGGACACAGTTCTATATGGTTGTGGCTATTTGGTTTTTGCTGAGAAATGATCTCTGGAAAGAGCTGGTGTTGTGGGGAATATGAAAACTGTCTGCTTTGGGCCTGCATCCAGGAAACATATAACACAGTCTATTTTGGAAGCTCAAGGAGTAAAGAACTCTGTTCCAGACGGGAGCTGAATTCTGAATAAACCTAGATCAGTGTATTAGTCCTGGGTCCCAAGAAAGCCTCTAAGCCAAAGTATTTGGCAAAGGATTCTGCTTAAAGGACCTGAAAGAACTTTAAAAACAACAAAGAACATAATCAGCAATCATGGGGATTTAAACTTTTCAACACAATTTCACACACCTTCTAACTGAACCCTTGAAGGTCAGTCTCATTACCTCTGCCATCTGCTGCTTTCTCTGAGCTTTTGTGGCCTCAGTGTAGGCATTGTGGTCTGTTTCAATGATGATAAGGTTGTTACTCTCAGGGTGGATGACAAATTTCCTGGGCGTGTACTGTAGCGGAAAGGCTACTTGATTGAAGACAGCACCTAGCTTCTCCAATGCCAAAATCCTATGACAAAAGGCAAGGGAGTCAACAGGTCACTCACTGGGGACCTAGGAATCGGTTTTGAAACGGACCATGAGAAGTTACAGCAAATCCCTGAAGCTCTAAGGTTGGTAATAGGCAATGTGAAACAACATCCTTATAATCTAAATTCTGCATAGGAGACAATATGGACAAAGGCCACCTTCTTCAACAATACCTCACCACTGTTCATGGCAATTCTGGTTTTTTACCAATGAAACACATATTATGGTCGCCAAAAAAATTTTTTTATCACTCCAATGATAATGTGACAGTAGAGAGTTAGAATTTCCTCTTGATTATTACTGACAAACTCTAAGAACAATACCAAATTTGTTATAAAACACAATTACCTGAATATATACAGTATTTGTACTGACTGCACTTCATAAAATAAAGTGGATGTGCTTCTAAACGAAAATCACCTCAGCTTTAGGAAATCTGTGACAATGCGAGAGTGTCAACAGGGGACCCACAACTTCTGTCAAATGGGAAAGAGATGTACACGTGAGCCAAACCATGTGCAAAATGAGCAGAACCCATGTACTCTTAAAAATATAGTTACTTGATCTCTAACTACACGGAGTTGCATTTGTACTTTAAATATTCTATATATTAAAACGTAAAAACCTAAAAAGAAAATGAAACAGGAGATGACACCAGACATGAAATGCCAAATAAAATTTTGGAGTTGGGAAAAAGGTGTGGAGCCAACAACGAATTGAGCCCCCAAACCTGAGAAAAGTTTAAGAATTAGAAACACAAAGAGCGTATCTATTTGACAGAACTGGAGCAGTTACTGACTGCTGCTAAGTTTCGCACTACAGACGCAAGAAAAAAGTGTTCTTGCACTTTCTGTCTAACTGTGGCAGCCAATATTGAACACAGGGTAAAAACATGGAGAATTTCTGCCACTCAGGAATAACCTTGTCAATACTGAAGAGCCCGTTTTATTCTAAAGAAAAACCTCAAATTTGAGTTTCTGTGAGAAGTGTTGAGAAATAGCCCCTACCACCCTCACCTGGTTGATTACACTTGTAAAAGCTTACAGGTTAAAACTCATTAAAAGCAAGCCAGCAACTCTTTGGTTAAAAAAAATCAAAAACAGAAAAGAAACACAACAATCTCAGACTTAAGGTATGGAATATGAGTCAAGGAAGGAAAAACGATAGGCAATGTAATTTGCTAAAATGCCAAATATATCCTTTGTCCCAGTAAACTCCACTTGTAAGAATTTATCCTACAGATTTATTCGCACATGTGGAATGATATATGTATCGTGTTTTCCACTGCAGCACTGTTAAAAGCAAAACACTGTAAATATTCAAGATAAGACTAGTTTAGTTAAATAAACTATGGTACCATCCATGTAACAGAAGACTCTGTGGCTATGAAACAGACCATGAATGCCATACAATGTTGATATCAAGAGATTTCCAAGACATACTGTTAAGTTTGAATAGCACAGAGTAAAACAGTCTATGCAATATACATACTATGTACAAAGAAAAAGAACATATACACATATTTACTAGTACACACATAAAACTCATGTTTAATAAAGATACACAGGAAACTAAGGAGAGAAAAGTGGCTGAAGGATAAGCTTGGAAAAGACACATCTATTTCAAAAATAAAGGAGCTACATAATCATGCCCTTCTCTATTCAATAGTCATCAATAGCACTCTTGAAATAAAGGAAGCAAGGCATTTGGGGTTATGTAAAACTTTACTTCAAATCTATTTTTCCTTCCATTTCTCCATTATACCCCTCCATGAGCACTAAAAATAATGGTATTACTGTTATTCAATTAAGATAATTCAAGAAAATAGAATTGTTAAAGAATTCTCAAGAAAGTAAGAATGGCTAAAGAGCTATATACCTTTTGTAAAAGGCTTTTAATAGAAATGAGAATAGGCATTCTTAACTACAGGTATTCTTTCTGAAACTCAACTACCCATTCAGCTGATAAACAGATTTTTCTCCTCAGTCCCTCCCACACATAAATATACACTGAGATCTATTCTCTATGGGCCAGGATGCTAAGCTAGGCCTTGGGACGCTCTGGTGAACAAAACAGAAAAGACTTGCCCCCAAGGGAACTCACGCTTCTATGATTCAACAGCAAACCAGTAATTGCTCTACCTCTCCTAAAACCAAATGGCAATGAAAATCAAAGGCCAAGAGACTTATGTTGTACAAGTGAAAATAAGTAAGCAAGCAGTCTTTTTCAATAAATTCTCCATCACTCTGAGAAAAAAGAGCCAGTATCAGGCAGGGTATGATATCAAGTAATCTGATTTTATATTTGAAGAGTTACCCAGAATGTAGCACAGAGTCAGTGAGACACAACATGGAGGAGAAAAACAAGGCTGCGAGACATGGACAGATGGAATGAGAAGATTTAACACACACCTAATCAGAACTCCAAAAGGAAAGAAGTGAGAGAACAGGAAAATAATGAAAAATTTCCAGAATAAAATAAAATGAACCAACAGATCCAAGAAGCATAACATAAACCAAGTAAAATAAAGAAAATTCCCGAAGAACTGCAGAAATACCCCCCAAATAAATACAGCACATAAAATCTGACCACAGATCTAAAAAAAAAAAAAAGGAAGACAGAAGAAAACCCTTTCAAAGTGCTGGGGGAAAAAAAACACAGCTGAACGAGAATCATATATAAGAAGAACAAAAAATAGTCAAAATATTTTCTGACAAGCTATGATTGCTGGTATTCCCACTCCCATGGATATCCAAATTCTGAGTAGTAATTAGCATATTCCTGTATCTGGAGACATCAATTAAAATATTTTACAAACATCTAACATCTGAGTGATAAAGCAAAACATTTAAGCATCAAAAACTGTCATTTTGAAAGAAAAAGTAAGTACAGCATAAAACAGAAACCACGACCACTGACCCTATGGTTCTTGTTCCTCTGGTCTGACCCACACATTGATGTGTTTCCATAAAGGCACCTACCATGGCAACAGACGCTAGGCAGAGCACCTGTCCTCTGGGAGACACATACAATAGTGGAGTGCAGATGGTCCCATGCTGTATTCTTTCTTGGAAAATATGAAGTTAACCAGCATTTGTAAAAGTGGGGGCATGTGCCATTGGTAATACCCAAGATGACTTCGCGTAGTTCTCAGATGGACTTGTAAAAATGTAATTATTCTTTATTTATTCATTTTTTTTTGAAACAGAGTCTCACCCTCTTGCCCAAGCTAGAGTGCTGTGGCGTAAGCCTCGCTCACAGCAACCTCAAACTCCTGGGCTCAAACAATCCTACTGTCTCACAATCCTACTGTCTCAGCCTCCCGAGTAGCTGGGACTACAAGCATGTGCCACCATGCCCAGCTAATTTTTTCTATATATTTTTAGTTGTCCAGCTAACTGCTTTCTATTTTTAGTAGAGACGGGGTCTTGCTCTTGTTCAGGCTGGTCTCGAACTCCTGACCTCGAGCAATCCTCCCGCCTCGGCCTCCCAGAGTGCTAGGATTATAGGCGTGAGCCACCGTGCCCGGCCTAAAAATGTAATTATTAAAAAAAAAAACCACAAAAAACTAGCCTTTTGTGCTACAAAGGACACCACTGAGAAAGTAAAAAGATAATCCAAATTGTAAGAGAAAGTATCTGCAAATCATGTATTTCATAGGGAAATTTTATCTTGAACATACAAAGAACTCTTACAACTAAATACTTAAAAATACAGTAACCCAATTAAAAAATGGGCAATGGATCTGAATAGAGATTACTCCAAAGAAGAACAAGAAGGCAATAAACACACTAAAGATGCTCAACATCACCAGCCATCAGAGAAATACTAACCTAAACCACACGACACCACCTCACACCCACTAGGATATCTAGAATAAAAAAATCAGATGATAAGTGCTTGCAAGGATGTAGAGAAACTGGAACCATCATATTTGCTAGTGGGAATGGAAAACGGTACAGCGACTTTGAAAAGCAGCCTGCAGTTCCTTATTTAAAAGTTAAACACAGGGTTACCATTTAACAACAATTCCACTCTTAAAAGTATATAACAAAAATGAAAACAAGACCACACAAAAACTCATGCATGAATATTCATAGCAGCATTAGTCATGAAGCTAAAAAGCAGAAATGATTGGTTCTAACAGTTAAGTACCATAATGAGTGGTGTTTAATCAGCTCCCAAGAACTCTGCTTTTATCTGTCTCACACAGTGGCCTTCTGTGATTGAGTTTTGGAGGGAAGTATGTCCTGCTGCTAGGAAAGTCTGAAAATCTGTGGGGATCGTCTAAATCTATAGGAATTCAGGAGTTAGGAACCATGGATGAAACTACACCAAACTACAGGCCTTAAAGGACAAGGGGAATCTTGACAGGCAGAGATGTATGTGGGTAGGGGAAGCATTCCAGGGGCAGGTACAGAGATCAAAAATATTAAGGGATGTATGGAGGAGTGCAGAGAGATCAATTCTGGAATAGAAGGTATACAAAGATGTTGAAGGCCAGAAAGATAGAAAGACTGTGAAAAGATCCTGAAAGCCGTTGCAAAGAAATCTGGGAGCTCACTTGATAAACAATAGTGACTGGCTTAGCAAGAGGCCACAGTTTCGTTATGAATATAGCCAATAGTTATAACCAGGATGTGAACAACTTTGGTGGCTCAGACGCTTAAAAAAAACTCCACAAACTTGAAAAAGCCTAACTGACTAGGTCATTTTAGGTTATTTTCCATCTTGCTAGGAATATAATATAGATAGTGCTCACTCCTGAAGTCAGAAGTGTCAGTATGAACCGACAACTTGCCAACTTGCTAAAAGCCTAATTAACTTATATTGAAGTTAAAATTTGACATAACACTGCAAATGACAAGACACTAAAAAAAGGTTACCTATGATTCAACTTCTAAGTAATCCAATGGCCTTGTCCTTTTGCTGGAAAACAAAAACCTCCGGGGCAGGCCCAGTGGCTCATGCCTGTAATCCTAGCATTCCTAAAGGCCGAGGTAGGAGGATCGAGGCCAGGAGTTCGAGACCAGCCTGAGCAAGACCCTGCCTCTGCTAAAAATAGAAAACTTAGCTGGGTGCAGTGGCGGGCACCTGCAGTCCCAGCTACTCGGGAGGCTGAGGGAAGAAGATCACCTGATCCCAGGAGTTGGAAGTTGCAGTGAGCTACAATCATGCCACTGCACTCTTGTCTGGGCGACACAGAAAGACTCTGTCTCAAAAAAAAAACAAAACAAAAAAACAAAAACAAATAAACAAAAAGCCCCTTCAAATTTTAGGAAGAATGGACTGTACTGCTAACTATTAAAGTCTAAACAGACATTAAAACTCCAAACATCGAAACTTGGCTCCCAAGTACTGAAAATCTGTGCCAAACGAAGGTTTCAATTTCAACACACGAGTCTTATTTATGGTAAAGTGTCGGCTCTCTGCCATATCTTGACAACCTCTTCCAACACTCTGGCAGAACCACAGTCTGAGCCCTTGGCAGAAAGTCTTCCTGTTGGGCTTCAAACATGAGACCCACTCACCTCAGGGTGTTGGTGGAAATGGCCACAATGCCCTCAGGACACTGTTCCGAGGCGAAGCCAGATGCAAATTCTAGGGTCTCATAAGACAGAGGGGTGAGATGAAAGCGAGACTGGTAAGAATAGCTCAACCATGAGCGGCTTGACATGGCCAATACCTGAGGAGAGAAAAACATCTCCAATAAGCTTGGGAACAACTCAAACATGGGATGCTGATCAAGCACCCTATCCCTAAATTTCAGTCTGCAGGATATTCTAGAAACCTAATGGGCTATCTTAAGAAAAAGAGGCCTAGAAAAGAGGCAGTATGGTTTGATATATGCTAAAAGCATGGGCTGTGAGCCATATGACCAAGACTAATCACTTAATCTCCCTGAGCCTATGTCCAGAGTATAAAATGAAAATACTGGCCGGGCGCAGTGGCTCACGCCTGTAATCCTAGCACTCTGGGAGGCCGAGGCGGGTGGATCGTTGGAGCTCAGGAGTTCGAGACCAGCCTGAACAAGAGCAAGACCCCGTCTCTAATAAAAATAGAAAGAAATTATATGGACAGCTAAAAATATATATAGAAAAAATTAGCCGGGCATGGTGGCACACGCCTATAGTCCCAGCTACTCAGGAGGCTGAGGCAGAAGGATCGCTTGAGCCCAGGAGTTTGAGCTTGCTGGGAGCTAGGCTGATTCTACAGCACTCATTCTAGCCTGGGCAACAGAGTGAGACTCTGTCTCAAAAAAGAAAATACTATCATCACAAGGCTAGACAGCTACAAGGATTAAATGAGGTAACACGGAATGAACTAACCAGCATCCAACATCATTAATATTCTTAACCACAAAGGATATGTTTCCAAATCTCTTTCACATTAGATGAATACACTGCATCCATGATATTAATGTAAGACTGGGACAAATCATGGCTAATGGTGACACGGATGGGAGATTCCAGCTACCCTCCAGCCCTATCTGCCCAGTCAGAGGGCTGAAGGGATTGGTAACAACCCACCTATAAGCAAATCCTGGTGCAGTGCCACAGAACCCCAGTTAGGAAGCTCTGGATTAAGGAATTCAAGATTTCCCACATAAAGAAAACTAATCAAGACAGATCTAATGTCAAATCAGCTAAATAGTGGTGAATCAGTGAAAGTAAAGCTTACTATGAAGATTTTTCTCAGCTGGTGCCATTAACATCCAAACATGCTGTCTGCCCCCTTCCATTACTTACTGCCTCCTGGCCTTGCATTCGGACACGGAAGAGCTTTACAGGACGGGACCCCAGGTATCGAGTGCGAGTGTCAGACAGATCCCCAGTGACAGGGTCCAGGACGGTCCTCAGCAGCACACCATTCTAATCAAAAGGAGAGGAACATGTGAAGCCTACTCATGGGGGAAGCTTATCAGTTATCATAAGGAAATTTCTCCCTTGGCTATTGTATACAGCAAATCAGAGTAGATGGAAAAAAATGACTTGGTGGTTTAAAAAAGACTCTGATAATCAGATAGCCATTCATTCTCTCACTAAATCACTTATTCATTCAAATAGTTACCGAGCATCTCCTTATTTTTTGCTTATATACCCTTTAAAATTTTTTTTTTTTGCCATATACAATAAGCTCTTCTTTACAATTTTAAATTTTAAAATAGATCCACAGTTAAAAATAATCAGGCTATGGTCTCTAAACACCATTTCCCCTAAAATGAACAAGGCACCTAACAGAAATGACTAATTTTGGGCTGGGGCAAGATTGTTCCAGATACACGTGGGACACCTTGTTGTGCAAGAAGGCAAGGAATCCGCTAAAGATAGTAGGATCATGTTAAAAGGAACCAACTTCAAAAGGAACTCCCACTTGCCTAAAATGAGGCAATTTAGTACACCCCCCCAAAAAGGTAACAATAGTTCAAAGCACAAATATACAAAAACCCACAGGTTCATGGTATTATTTTTAAAAAACAACAAAAAACCCCACTTCACAGGCCCCCAAGGAAGGGAGACTGCTATGGCCCTAACTTTTTACTCTGAAACAGTTGAACAATTGTGGGAGGGGTATCGTTTTCCTATATAAACTGTATTTAGCGTAAGCAAAGAAATGGAGCTGGATTTTGTCTTTGGAGAAGAATTCCAGCTAATTGAATGCAGAAAAAAAATAGAAAATCATCATTTTTAACCCCTAATAAAATGAAAAATCTGGGCAATGTGTATCAATAGCTCTAAGTATAAGATCAATGGGGGCCAGGCACACTGGCTCACGCCTGTAATCCTGACACTCTGGGAGGCCGAGGCAGGTGGATTGCTCAAGGTCAGGAGTTCAAGACCAGCCTGAGCAAGAGCCAGACCTCGTCTCTACTAAAAATAGAAAGAAATTAGCTGGACAACTAAAAATATATAGAAAAAATTAGCTGGGCATGGTGGCGCATGCCTGTAGTCCCAGCTACTCAGGAGGCTGAGGCAGAAGGATTGCTTGAGCCCAGGAGTTTGAAGTTGCTGTGAGCTAGGCTGACACCACAGCACTCTAGCCCAGGCAACAGAGCAAGACTCTGATAAGAACCCTGACACTATCTTAGGTTCCTGTTTTTCACAGCATGAAGAGCTGAGCTGCTTTGACAACAGGGAACATTTAGCGGTCCTTTATTACTAATGGAGCCAATTATATACTGTGACATATTTGTTTCAAAAGCTGAAATGATTTGAGAGAACTACAGGTGACCCTTGAGGCCTCCATCTAGTTCTGACTGCAGCAGCAATCGCAAAGCATTTTTAGTAGATGTGAAGACTCTTCATGAAAATACTTTCTTCTCGGCCTGGTTTGTTCTAAATAAAGAGCTAAGAAAAGTGGAATGCAGGGCAGAACTGTTCGCTTTTCATAAGGTGCGTACCTGGAACCACAGGCATAGAAAACACTTGTATCAAACAACGGAGTGGACAAAACTCACACAAGGCCTCTGGATCTCTTACCTGTAGCCCAATATTCAGGTATAGGAAGCCGATCGAGCCCCTCTCACCCAGCTCATCCTGCTTCTCAGTCCCACCCATTTCCACAATACACAAGGACTCAGGCTGGGCTGGGAGAGCCTGCATGCTGAGAGGCTGCAAACAGTCCTGTGGGGAGACGTGGGAGAAAATCATAAAAACATAAAAAATTACTAATTTTGGAAAAATATACCCAAATTTAAATTCTAAGATTGAAGAAGTGCTTTCCTGTACACAGGAAAAACCCCAGGAGTGAGTTCTAAGACAGTAATCAGTTATTAGTTAAACTAAATCTCAGAATAAGCTTTGGGAGAATCATGCTTTCCTTTTTTTGTCAAAGCGCATAATGATAAAAGTAAACATAACAAAAGACACCTCCCTAAGTCACCTACGGATCTGGAGCAAGTCATTTTTTTTTTAATTCATTTTAATTTTTTTCCTTATTTTAAGTTTTTTTTATTGTTTTTGTTTTCTTTTTATTCTATTACACAAGGTACTTTGTTAGTATCAAGTCAGTTTCTTTTCAGGCAAACAGTCTTGAGTTTTATGGTTTAAACTACAAAAGGGAGTTGAGGCTTAAGCCAAAGAAATATTTAAGTAGTCTCAGATCAACATCCTTAAAGCACAGCAGAAGACTCCTCAGATATGCTACTATGATAATCAAGAGAAGCAGCGGGTATAGATTCTGAGGTCCAAGCCCAGCTTATATCAGAGATGGACATCAGGAGGGGGCCAGGTGCTCAGGTTCCAACCAGGAGATCCTTTAAGTTAAGGTTGTCACTCACTGAAGGGTCCAGAGAGATGATTCTGACAGTGTTGTCCACCAGCCCCACAGCCAGGAAGCGAGATCGCTGCTCTCCAGGGGGTACATTAGCCAGACTCATGCATACCACATCTGCTGACATTTCTTTCCGCTCTGTATACTCATTCAGCTGCCCTGACTACAGGAGGAAAGACAGCAGGACATCAAAACCACAAAGAGATGGGTCTAGATCCTCTAATTTGCCCCAAAACCCTAGGCCCAGAGAAGGAAGGCAGGCTGTTCAGATTTCTTTCTGCTTCCTCTCCCTCCTCTTACTATAGTCAGTGACAAAAATTTCTCGAGTTCCCAAGACTGAATTTAACAGGCTAACAGCAAGGAAAATTAATATCTACCACCAACCAGAGAATGAAGAGACCTTTGACAATGTCAATGTGCCACAAATTTTCTAAGGCAACCTCTCAGGAAATGGAAATGGATAAAACTCTTTCTCTGTTCATGAGAATACTTTGGGTAAAAAGGAATTCAAACATGATAGTTACAAAGAAATGTCAACCGTAAGTACAGTGAGACTATAAAAGTTGGCCATACCAGAAACATCCTGAGAGTAAGATATTTAAGTGTACCCACTATCCTTCCATATAGAACAAAATAAATTTTCTGAAATGGACTCAAATTGCAGAAATTAAATCTATGCCAAACATTTGTTGGAAAAGTAGAGGGCAAAGTACAGGAGGAGCAAGTGTTTCATTTCATTACGAGGAGGGCATTTCATAACTCCAATTAGAGTTAGACACACACCAACTTACTCTTTTTTCCCCTCCATAAAGGGCCAGATTGGCTTGTGGACACTTTCACTCCCCAATTCTATTTCTTGTGGCTATAATCTAGACTCCTGAACTACAACTCCCATCTTTACCTCTGGACTCTACACACTAAGTCCCACAGTGAATGATTAAATAACATACGGGATCCATCTCAAAATAGACCAGCTCTCCTCCTGTCAGGGCTATCACCACTTGCCGCTGGTTAACTGCACACTTCACAATGGTTTTCTTTCCAGGCGTCTTCCACTCATTGACTCTCTTGTCTGCTCGTATGTGCCGAATGCCATCTGGATACACCTAGAGTTAATAACAAAAGGAAACTTGACTTAGCAATTTATTCAACTCATCACTCAGAATGACCCTCATGCCTATCGAATCTGTCACCCTTGTCCAATCTGGAGCCCCTGTATTTGAAGTACCAGTTGGGTCAGTGACAAAAAAGAGTTAACAGGAAACAGGCATGGTCAGCTTTTTAAAAGTTCATGTTTTACAATGTCTACTTCAAACAAATTCAAATCTCATTAACAAAATACTTATAAACAACTTTAACAGAGAGGAAAGCAGCAGTGACGTGACTCTGTAATAAAGAGAAAAACAGCACAGAGAGGGGATGTTATATGTCAAAATTAAATGTTCCCTCCCTAAAGCTTGCTGGCAAATGAGGGTGGAAAGAGACATCAATAATAGCAGTCTACACCACAATGAGGGCAAAGAAAGAACAAAGCAGGCTGAGGAGGTAAGCGAGCTCTGACAATCCTCACCTGCACCAACGCATCATCTCCTAACAAGGAACAGGACAAGGTTGGAGTGGTGCCCAGGAACCCTGAGTCAGTCACTTCTTCCACAGTCTCTCCGATGGACAACACAAGGGTGGCATTCACGAAAGACACAATGATGTAGGCATCAAACTCATCTGAAAAAGGAAAGAAAGGAGTTGGTTAGGTAAGAACTCATTAGAATTACAAAGTCAAGTGAAACACTAAGAGTTTTCTCTCCAGAAACCTTCCAAGGCACTTCTGTATGCAGTCATCACACACACGAAGAGCATAGGCTGACCCAAAAGATATTTAGGAGTCATAACAGCCTCCAGATATATTCTGCTTCCTTAATATTTTGAGACATGTGCTGGAAAAATTAGAGCGGACAAAGCAAGGGAATCAGAGGCATGAGGAATTTTTGAATACTACAATATTTATGTTTCTCAAGCTAGAGCACATTTGTGCCAGTTGCCAATCACAACCCATTCTTAAAAGATACTCCCTATAACCAGGAAAGATCCCAACTTCTTCCGAAGAAGCTTATGTAAGAATAGAAGCTCTAATGAATAAAACAGATTACTTAAGCCTCCACGAGACTAAGTGATTCTAGAATTGGAAACTGAGAATCCTAGTCCTAATGGGAATGATGTAGAAACACTAGATAACCAGGAATTGGGAGCGGGGGTGGGGTGTTTATACTGTTATTCCTTGACCTCTGTGGTTTTTCACTATTTAGAAATACAAGAATCCAGTGTTCATGCGCAATCCTATTAGGATCTGCTTCTCATAATGAAACCCAGTTGGATAAATAAACACTACTGAGTTTCTCCTGTAGATCCCATAGTTAAAGGCCATCTATTTCCCATATACCCACTCTACAACATGCAAGAGCTTATGTGTGTGTGCCCCATATCCAGCATAATGTTTGGCATAAAGCTTGATAATTATTGGACAATGGCACGCTTATTTTTTTAAAAGTTGAGATTTCTCTACTTTACAATTTTATTTTTGTATCAACTCCCCATTTTCTGTCCCCCTTACCCAGAAATCAAGCATATACGGGACATAATCACAAGAAAAGGTATTAAGCTGGAGTGGCCATCTCACTCCTAGCAGTAGCAACTACAGGACCCTGTTTGCCTGAGCCCCCCTGTCAGACCTCAATGCCACAGGGCTAGTCCACCCCACCCATATGAAGGACACACTTGGTTCTGATTGCTCCAAATGAGGTTCAGGTGAACTGAAGTTATAGTCAGCATTCTTTGTAGTTTTTTAGTCAAGTGAAGATATATAATTGGTGTGGCCTACAATAGTGTTCTGACCTATTAGCAGGACATAAAACAATCTGGTGGGTTGCAATCAGCACTTTATAACAGAAACAAATACAATTTATGAGACTGCCTAACACATAGTAAAGGTAAGTACTGCTCTGCAAAATTTTTGTTTCAGTTAATACACGTGTGTGTACTGGGCTGGCTGAAAAGCAAGGAACACAGATCTTTCCCAGTGGGTGTGCTCTAATGGCTATCCACAAAGGGTTCAATTTCCAATTTACTCATAAGGAGTAAAACTGGACAAGAAGAATGCTGGTTTTTAATTGTTTTGTCATAACTGTCAACATATACCAAATGCCTTAAGGATATCTTGTAAAATGGCTTTGTAAGACTGCTATCTTAAAATAAGTAAGGACATGGTTGTTCCTGAAATGGATGTCTTAATAGCTTACAACTAAACCAAAATCCATCTCCACATGACACCAAACTTGGAACCTTTATACTCCACCCCTCAGTTTTTGAACTGGAAATTTCTGGTGTGTAAAAATAACAAATTGTTTAATTTTAACATTATTTGAATACTGTATCATTTCCAGGGTTCTTATTCCTGAAATCTAATACCTTAAAAGCTGTGTCAGAACAAATTAAAAAGCCAAACAACAAAGGGCTCTAACTAGCCGGATTTCCAGCCTCTTTCTTCAGTCAAGGGGAAAAGGGGAGCTTCTAGAAAACAGACCATACACCTTCTGACTTTCGTGAAAGAGAATGGGGGCATGGGAGAGGGAGGAAGGAAGGAGGAGTGCCTGGGTCCTTATCTTCCATTTGACCAAGGCCACAGAATGCTCAGATATAAAAGAAAAGAGATGCTCAGTGGGCTTAAATTGAATTGCTGGACAATTCAATAAGTAGCAGAGCAATGACTGAGGTCTGAAAATTCTTTTACATCACAGATTTCCTCAAAATATCCATTACCCTGTGAATATCAAGCACACTAACTTTTACCCCTTCCATTCTACAGCAAGAAAGACCTGCAGCAGATTACTCTTATGTCTTAGGGTGATTACAGATTAAAAGTTGGAGCTTGGAACAAAGCCAAGTTTCAGTCACAGTAAATGACTAGAAACTATAAATATCTACATTGCCCTTTTCTAGGAGTTGCAAGTCTCATGTGAAGGAACATTACATCATACCCAGTGAAGAATCTATTAAGGTATGAGAATACATCTTTAGGTCTCCAAAAAACATAGCTGCTATCTATCTGAGCTCTGCTGAAGCACCCCAGAGAGGGGAATGCTTTACTCTTCTACTTCCCTTGCCCTAGGATCTATGGCTCAATAATCAGCTCGCTCCAAAGGGTAAAGCGAGCGAGCGACCATCCAGATGACTGACACCTCCAATATCTCATTCTCATTCACTTTATAGTCAGAGTACCTGATGCTTCTCTTGCTTCAGCAAAGTCCTGAATACACTCAAAAGCTCCCCCCAGGTCCTAATCTTTCAGTCAGTACACCTAGAATGTACAACTCCAAGGGAGAACATGAAGCTAAGGTTTGCTAGCTACAGACTCTTTCAGCTTAGTGAAAGAAGAAAAATTAGTCATATTTTACAAATTCTGTGGGAGAAAGTAGAGAAACTGATCCCTGCCTCAGCCCACCTGATGAACAGGCAGACGGGCGTGTATCACTATGATGCACATTGACATATAACTGCAGAGTTACCCTCTGAGAGACACCATCAGGGCAGCCTCAATATTTTGTGCAGGTCCCTCTCCATGGGTAAACTATACGACCCCACAAAAGACCCTAGCAGTAGGTACACACCTGTGGTGATCGGCACCTTCACCAGCCACCTGTGGAAGAGAAAAAAAGGCTTGGTATTGGTAGTGTGCATCACCAAGTACCAGCCAAGGTTAGTATTCGCCTGGAAGACTGCACCGTGTATGGACAGAAGGAATGTTCACTCCAAAGTAACTTGGGGTATCTGAAAAGAGAATGAACAGAGAGAACCTGACCTATTTTTGTGGGTAACTGCCCAAAGTATAGTATCTAAAGAGTAAAATCTACCAGGATATAGTCCTTTCCTAGATTTTGACACTTAGTAAAGGAGAAAAATTGTCAGCTGCAAGTTCCATCATGCAACATACTGCCTATCACTAATTTAGTAAAATGTTCTCTCCAAAGAGCCTTCCCTGATGCTCAAACACATGCCCATTCCCTCTCCTCTAACCCCTCCTGGCAACATGTTTGTGCTGTTCACCACATTAGAAAACACAACAGTTTTGTGTACTTGTCTTCTTTTTTAAACGGCATGTGCTCTGAGACAGGGATTCTATGTTAATTGCTCTGAGTACATGGTGGGCATTCAAAATGACTGCACAATGAAAACATAGAACTTATCCTAAAAGAAACCAGCAAAACCCACAGACTCTGACTGCAATGTTGGTCAAAATGGGCATTGGATCAGGATTCAGGAGACAGGGAAACTGTCCCTATTACTTAGATGGGCTATCTTGAAAGTTAACTCCTGTAACTTTCTGCCTCCTTCATAAAAGTGATGGGTGACTTTTCTATAAACCTAAATCTGTATCAAAATGAAAAGTTTGTTTTTAAAAGTTAAAAGAATAAAAGAGGGAGCATACTAGTTTATCTCAAAGCATCTTTCTAATTCAAACAGTCTAGGCAATGTCTTCAAGAGCCATACTATCAATAAGCCACCAAGTCAAACATCAACTGAGTCACCACACTGACCAGCTTCCTTATATAGATTACATACAAACCTGATTATCTAACAATTATCTTTTCAGCTCAAATAAGCCTACCAATTTCCTACTCATTTTTCCCTTTCTACTTAACTCAGATTTAACTCCAATGCCTACAATGAAAACAAAATCCACAAAAATGAATATTCTACTAATAGAGTTTTTAAAACATAACAGAGGCTTTCCTCCTACACATTTCCCAGCTCCCTTAAACTTGTTCCTACAACCAGAACATTTAAATATCAGGAAAAATTACAGCTGTTTTCTTAAAAAAAAAAAAAAAAAAAAAAAAAGCCTTGTCTGCCAATCAGGATGATTTTACTCACCAGTCCCATATTCCCAAGGGAATAAGAGGAAACGAGGTCTAGGAACAGAAATGACCTATAGCCCCAAAGTGATAGAACGGAAAATAACACTGAGTTTATTTTATGGGATCGCAATTTAATTGTCCCAGGACTTCCCTGCTACTGCACTACTCTAAATGCTGACGTCACTTTCAAAGTTTTACAATGATGTGACCATTTTTATCCAAGAACTCAGATTCCCTCCTCTTTCTTCTCTATCCCTTCTTGTCTACTTGCTCTAAAATTCTGATTCGACTCAATCAATCTCTGCTCTTGTTAAGCACAAGTAGGACTGACTAATTAACCAGCTTTATCAAATCTCTTAATTCCTAGAACACCATCTTGAACTTTACTGTGGTTTGAGCACATAGTTGAAGAAAAATGAAAAAGCAACAATATTCCCTTACACCATACCTCTTACACAGACGGAACCAGTTTATGAATATAAGGTCAAAGAACATTACACTTAACAGCGTTAGGATGCTGAAATGTTTCTTCACATACTGAAATAAGAACAGTCACCCTATGTCCCCTTACCCACTTGCACAAAAAGAAGTAGTAGGTGAAGGCATCCTAATTGGAACAGCCTCAAAAACACGGTGCTGGGCCAGAAATGTTTCTGGTATACGGTGCTAGATGAAGTGATGAAGAAGTATCAGGAATGCAGCCTCTTAAGCTTTCTTATGGCAATGGCACTCAGACCTTCGTTTGACTAGTGGGAAAGGGCTGCTTACCTTCAATGTGTCGACGCACTGTCCAGACAGCATTGGGGTTACCGGGTAGCTCAGAAACAGCCATTTCCGACACCTGACAGGAGAGGATGATCCAGTGAGTGTGCAACTCTCGGCTACCTGCTTACAGCTACACTAGACAGTGAGGTCTCAAAGGCAGTGTTCCTACTATATGCTGGATTTAAAGGATGAAACCATCTAGTGAAGAACCTGAGAACCAAAACAGAGGTACTGGTTGTCCCCATGTTAGACTTTAGCAAAAGTCATGGAATGTATGGTGTATGGGAGGATATAGGTGTTGCAACCCAAACCATACCCTTCATTTGGGTACAGCAAGCCTGCATCCTCCTCAGAAATAGCAGTAACCACTGGGAATGTAATAAGCCATCTAAATTAGCATCCCATAAGGCCAAATCCCATCTGAACCAATTCAAATGCTGTTATACATCCTTTAGGAAAAACATTCCTTTGGCTGGCACTCATAAGTTAATCGCCACCTCTCAGGGAACTAACTATTTTGTCTTTCCTATTAGATTTTTAGGCTCCTTAAGGTCAGAGTCAATAATCCTCTAAATGATCTATAGGTTTTCAAACCTGAGAGCAAATAAAGTATCTTAAGATAAATACAAAATGATCTAGAGGGAGAAATTGCATGTGGGTTATATGTGAACTCTCTGAATTGAATTCTCCCAATTTTTTAGTAAATATTGAACCAATCTAAAATAAAGATTATTAACGTATTTAAATTATCTAGAGACAATAAATCAGACCACTTACTATATCATAGTGTGTAACCACATTTTATAGAAAGAACTCAAAGTTTATTCAAGGAAGACAATACCCTTTTCTTAGTTTATGGATATAAAATAACAGGAAGACCTAACAACATTATCCTTAATAAAGTATGTCAAGTATGCTACACTCTACACCAAATATAAAACTGATAGTCACCCTGCTCAGCCGAGACCACGATCTAGCCAGAGAAAAAGGTCCAACAGACTTATAGGAACAAAGCAATGTTCAAAAATTTAAAAATATTTTTATATACAACAAAGATTTGTTTACAAATTTGAAGGGGTGAGGTGGCACAAAAACTAAAAAATGGCGACTCCTACTTGATGACAATTCTTAATCTTTTACACTGTACACAAATTTTGTTAATGCATATACACATATTTTTGCAGAAAGTGTTAGTTTTCATCAGATATTCATTAGGATTCAATGAGTAATAACTATCTAAATAATCGAGAACTATGGATCTAAACTGGGTCCAGGTCACTGAAAATGTGGTGAACTGATGAATATTGTGGAAGAGTCAAAAAATCTTCAAATTCCTTGAAATAATAGTAGGTAACATTTAACACTTCATGCCATATCTTTCTTATGCTAAATGCTTCATATTCCTCACCTCATTTAATTCACATGATCCTTTAAGGCAGGTACACTAAGTCCATTTTATACAAGAAAACGTAAAATGGACTTAACAATGGCCATTCTTAAGACATTATTAATAAGTATTAATAATAACGTCTTACTAAAAGCTTGGTAACAGCTATTAAGTGGTAGAGCTGGAATTCAAAGCCAAGGTCATCTTGGCTGTTTCTAATAAAAATTTATAAAAACATGCAGTGGGACTCCTGAGAGCTGTAGTTTCACAATCCCAAGCTCTGAAAACAAATTGTTACAGGAAATTTTATTTTACTCTTAACAAAATCAAAGCCAGGGCCACTGCTAGAAGGTATCAACACTAAGACTATGTTAAGAGGAGGATGTGGGATTTGAGAAGATAATTTTGAGTCTATACTTACAAGGTCCAATAATAAAAGATTCACTAAATAAATTCTAATAAATCCACTTTGGTGAAATATCACAGAAACATTAAAAAGATGCTACTTAAGAGCACAGAGTGATAACAAATTTAGTAACATACAAAAATATATACCCATCATTACTATCTAAAAACTCTGAATAAAGACTAAGACTAGGCTGGGTATGGTGGCTCATACCTATAATCTCAACACTTTGGGAAGCCAAGGCAGTAGAATCAGGAGTTTGAGACTAGCCTGGGCAATATAGCGAGACCCCATCTCTACAAAAAATAAAATAAAATAAAATAAATAGCCATGTGTGGTGGCACATGTCTATAGTCTTAGCTACTGGGGAGGCTGAGTTATAAGGATCCCTTAAGCCCAGGAGTTCAAAGTTACAGTGAGCCATGATCCTGCCACTGTACTCCAGCCTGGGTGAAAGAGCAAGATCCTGTCTCACAAAAAAAAAAAAAAAAAAAAAAAGAATAAGATGAGAAGGAAATAGAGAGTGAATTGTTCCATGCAGATTTCCTAGCCTCCCTTGTCATGGCTAGTGAGCCTGGAGCTACCATGCTAACAAGCTAAAGAATAGGAAATCTAAAGTACAAACTTTAGGGAAAGAGAGGAGGATAAACATACTTTCTCATAGATACATTAACTCTTTCTTTGACCACATCAGAGTAAAGCCATAAATTTTAGCTTCATCAATGCTGCCCTCAAAACCTTGCAGATTATCTAGAAATTCCAATCTTACCTCAAGTCCGTGCCTTAGGACTCTCAGAGATGATCTGGGGCCCCTACCACAGGCCACATACAGCTGTGGAGTATCTTCATTGGCCAGATCAGCTATCTGCACAGAGAAAAAGGAGAAAAAAATGTCTACCAGTGCTAAGTTTCCCAACACAACTGATTCCCTGGGGACAAACTACTTTACAGCCTATATATTGGCTACTGGCCCTAGGACATAAAGAGAAAAAGCCCCAGTGTTTGAAAAAGGAAACCAGTTTAAAGCAGCAACTTGTTCCAACAAAAAAAACAGTTTAAATCATTTCCTAAGTTAGCAAAGGAACTTTTGTATTTAGTGAAATAAACCTCCAACTGGAATTGAACATTCCCTTCCAATTAAAAACATTGGTAGGCCGGGCATGGTGGCTCACGCCTGTAATCCTAACACTGGGAGGCCGAGGTGGGTGGATCATTTGAGCTCAGGAGTTCAAGACCAGCATGAGCAAGAGTGAGACCCCATCTCTACAAAAAATAGAAAGAAATTATATGGACATCTAAAAATATATGTAGAAAGAAATTAGCCAGGCATGGTGGTGCATGCCTGTAGTCCCAGCTACGCGGGAGGCTGAGGCAGGAGGATTGCTCGAGCCCAGAAGTTTGAGGTTGCTGTGAGCTAGGCTGACGCCACGGCACCCTAGCCTAGGCAACAAAGTGAGACTCTGTCTCAAAAAAAAAAAAAATCGGTAATATTCAATCCAAGGAGTAAGAAGGCCAGGTGTGGGGGCTCATGCCTGTAATCCTAGCACTCTGGGAGGCCAAGGCAGGGGGATCGCTTGAGGTCAGGAGTTTGAGACCAACCTCCGCAAGAGCCAGACCCCATCTCTACTAAAAATAGAAAGAAATTAGCTGGACAACTAAAAATACAAAAAATTAGCTAGCCAGAGTGGTGCACGCCTGTAGTCCCAGCTATTTGGCAGGCTGAGGCAGGAGGATGGCTTGAGCCCAGGAGTTTGAGGTTGCTGTGAACTAGGCTGATGCCACGGCACTCTCACCCAGGCAACAGAGTGAGGCTCTGTCTCAAAACAAACAAACAAACAAAAAAATACATATATATACATATATGTAACAAACTACCGTATCAATACCCGCAACTTTGTCACCAATAGCAAACACATTTATTCCTATCACATTTAATTTTGTAGATACCTCCCGTTATCATTTACCTTCACTACCACTGAAAAATTATATTTATTACACCTGCTGTTCGTTAGACTACACAGAATCACAACTGCCCTACCTATGGACGCTCCCATGATGTAGCTGACCAGCTACTGGGTAACTCTGTACCTGGCCATTCAGCCACCAAATAGCAAAGCCATGTATTCTCATATTGATATCCCCAACATCTAGCTGGTTTCAAGTACAATTATGTCTTGATGAATATGTGAAAAGAGGTGAATCATTTGTATTGTAGTTTTGGCAAACGGGACAGTTCAAATGACAATTCTTTTCTTAACCTTCTGTAGAGCAGTCACACAGACAAGCATGTGAGTGCTGAATGTATATGGCCTTCCCACTGCCCTCTTAAAAAAAAAAACTAATGCACCCATTTTAAATACATCATTTTGTTATTTATAAAGCCTTAATAAAGGACATAGATACATAGCTGGGCATGGTGGCACACACCTGTAGTCCCAGCTACTCAGGAGACTGAGACACAAGGATCACCTGAGCCCAGGATGAACGCTGCAGTGAGCTACAATCATGGCACTGCATTCCAGCCTGGGCCATTTAAATAAAGAAAGATAGAAGGCCGGGCGTGGGGGCTCACACCTGTAATCCTAACACTTTGGGAGGCTGAGGCGGGAGGATTGCTTGAGGTCAGGAGTTCAAGACCAGCCTGAACAACAGCGAGACCCTGTCTCTACTAAAAATAGAAAAAATTAGCCAGCAGTGGTGGAACGGCACCTATAGTCCCAGCTACTCAGAAGGCTGAGGAAGGAGGATCGCTTGAGCCTAAGAGTTTGAGGTTGCTGTGAGTTAGGCTGATGCCGTGGCACTCTCACCCAGGCAACAATGTGAGACTGTCTCAAAAAAAAAAAAAAAACAGAGAGACAGAGAAAGGAGGAGAGAGAGAAAGAAAACAAAAAGAAATGCATACAACTATAACTAGACTGTTAGGTGATAAAAGGTCAAATTCAGAACACTATACAGTGTATGAAACCACTTACTTTAAAAAGACAAAAGATAACACATATAAACATACACATAACTGCAGATGCAGAGAAAATGCCTGGAAGCACAAGAATTTGTTAATAGCAGTGGCCTCAATGGAGCTGAGGGTTGAGAATACTGAGGAGAGGACTTTCATCTTTCACCTTTTACATGGTTTGAATTTTTACATTAAACCTGAGTTTCATAATTTTTTTAAAAAGCACAAGGATTTACTGTTTTTAGTGCCCAAACTTTTACCTCTAACTGCTTCACCTTGACACACTGGTGATTTCATAGATACGCTAACAAACGTGTTTCTTAGACCAGACCTTAATTTAACTGGAGGAAAACATTATATTCATTCAATTTTATATTCAAAATCAGCTGGTAATTCCCAAATGACTCATAAGGCAAAAAATTTAAAAATAAAAATTAAGTTAAAAATAAATAAACAAAATCAGTTGGCTGGCACTGCTAATTGTGGAGGTGACTGGAAAGGCTCACACCTGGCAAAACAGAATGGGAGAGAGGCTGTCCAACTCATCGACCAGCACGAGGTTTTTGAGTGGTCTTGGCTGAAAGAAGAATGTGTCTCCTTCTTCCAGAGGCATGGCAGATGAAAACTCAGGTTCTTCATCATCATCTCCAAGATGTGCAATTTGATATAAGTAACTGGGGAGAAGCAGAGAAGAGAAATTTGAGTTAACATGTTCTGTCTAAAGACAACATTTGACATCGACGTAATGTAAGAGCTATTAGATATTACTGTTATTAATTTTAGTAAGTCTGACGGTGAAGCATGCTAGCTGGGATTTGTTAAGACAATTCAAGGAGGCCAGGTACAGTGGCTCAGGGCTGTAATCCCAGCACTTTGGGAGGATCACTTGAGGCCTGGAGTTCAAGACAAGCCTCAAAACTCCTGACCAAACTGGGAAACACAACGAGACCCCATCTCTACAAAACATTTTGAAAAATTAGCTGAGCACGGTGGTGTGCACCTGTAATCCTAACTACTTGGGAGGCTGAGGCAGAAGGATACCTTCAGCCCAGGAGTTTGCCACTGCAGTGAGGTATGATAACACCACTACACTCCAGCCTGGGCAACAGAGCAAGACCCTCTAATTAAAAAAAAAAAAAAAAAAAAGCTCAACCAACATCACCAATTAAGGAAATGCAAGCCAAAAACCACAATGACCACAATGAAATATTTCATACCTACTAGGATGGCTATGACCAAAAAAGTGGGAAACAACAAGTGTTGGGACAAATTGGAACCCTCATACACTGCTGTTGGGAATGTAAAATGATGCAGCTGCTATGAAAAAGTTTAGTGGCCCCTCAACAAGTTAAACACAAAATTACCATATGGGCCAGCAATTTCACTCCTCCTAGGTATATACTCAAAAAATTAAAAATAAGGACTTAAACAGATATTTGCACACAAATGTCCACAGCAGTATTCCCAACAACAAAAGGGTAAAAACAACCCAAGTACCCATCAACGAAAGAATGGATAAACAAAATGTGGTGTGTCTACACACACACACAAATAGATTAGTCATAAAGAGAAATGAAGTTCTGATACCTACTACTAAAAGATGAACCTTGAAAATATTACACTAAAATGAGCCAGAGACAAATTGAACACTTAAAAATAGTTAAAATGGCAAGTTTTATGTTATATATATTTTACCACAATAAAAAAAGCAAGGGAAAAAACTTGCTGCCAAAAAAAAACAGATACTGTATTTATTAGCAGAGATATTTATATTACGGTTTAAAAAAAAAAGTTACAAAATGGTACATAATTGTTTATAAAAACATTTAAATACAAACACACACAAGAACTACAGAAAAAATGTCATATTTGAATGGAAGGATTAGAAGTGACATTTGTTTGCATACATATTCTAATTTTTCTACAAGAAAAATTCCTTGGGCCGGGCATGGTGGCTCATGCCTCTAATCCTAGCACTCTGGGAGGCCGAGGCGGGAGGATCACTTGAGGTCAGGAGTTCAAGACCAGCCTGAGCAAGAGCGAGACCCAGTCTTTACTAAAAATGTAAAGAAATTAGCCAGACAACTAAAATAGAAAAAATTAGCCAGGTTTGGTGGCACATGCCTGCAGTTCCAGCTATTTGGGAGGCTAAGGCAGGAGGATCACTTGAGCCCAGGATTTTGGGGTTGCTGTGAGCTCAGCTGACACCATGGCACCCTAACCCGGGCAACAGAGCAAGTCACTGTCTCAAAAAAAAAAAAAAAAAAAAATTCCTTGTATTAAAAGAACTAAAAAATTAGAAATGGATGAAAATAGACATAACAGGCTAAATGTGGAAAGGGCAACCAGGTACAAACCAGGCAAAGGAGAAAAACAGGAAGAGTCACTGAGGAATAAAAGGCACATTTAAGAATGGGAAAAGAGTTGGAGACAAGACAGAAATGGCACAGACTCCCAGATAATACCTTACTGAGCATTAGATTAGCAAAGTGGTTTGCCTATACTTTAGCAGATACTGACAAAACCATGTCATCTTATCTCGTGTAGGTAATGTGGAGTCTTGGACACTGGTCTTAAATTCAAGGCTGGAGTTGAGATTTCTTCCATTTGGCAATGAAAAGCCATTAAAGATTGTAACACAGGGATAGGGAAAATTATTTCATCAAGGTTATATCTTGTCTGTTTGATAAAATGACTCTATAAAGGCTGAGTTTTGCAGGAAGGCAATGAAATGAAACAAGTAAACCAGTGAACTAGTGCAGATTAGCATCACAAAAGGATACAGAAGTAAAAAAGACTTAGCACTGAAATGAAAGTGGTGGAGGGTAAAAAAAAAAAAATTGAGATTTTACACTTTAGTTGCTAGAACTAGCCCATCAGTCATTAACAGAAACAATGAGGATGGGAGGATTGGTGATGTGGGTGGGCAAGTATGGGGAATGACAAGCTTCAACTTTACATATGTACTAGTGAAGTGCTTTCGGAATATCTCCTTAACGTTAAGTAGCTCAATAAATATTTATTCAAAGAAATGCCCAGCAAAAAGCTCCAGAGAGATATCACTTCTAAAGATACCTTTGCAGATACCCACAGAGGAATTGACTCAAACCACTAAAGGAAGATAAAAAAGACAGGTTAGTTAGCAGCTGCATGCTAAAAAAAAGAGAAAAAAGATAAGAAAGAGAAAAAATGTAAAGGGAAAAGGAGAGCAAAACTTTTATTTTGAAAAAACTAAAATATTCTTGTAAAAGTTCCCCAAGCCTTGAAACCACACCTCCCTCCTGCCAACTTTTATAGTAACTAGGGTAAAGTAAACTAGGGTAATAAAAGGATTACTCACTGGTTTCCAAATTCTGATGCTACAAAAAGGAAGCCTGTTTTAAGCACACACATGGCAGCAGCAACAGGCACAGTATCAAAATATTTGAGCCGGATCTCAGTAACCTGAAGAGAAAAGAATAAAGATTCTAGTGCACAGCCAAGTGAAGTAAGGCCACAAAAGTGAGCAGTATTATTTTAATGAGGCAGCATAAGTTGAGTAGCAAATAACTCCCATGGGCCAGCCATCCCCGTGTATTTACACATGTCTATGGCTACTTTTGTGCTACGGCGGCAGAGCTGAGGGGTTGAGACAGAGACTATATGGTCCACAGAAACTGCAAGTCTTTACTATCCGACCTTTAAAAAAAAGTTTGCCAATTCCTGACCAAAACAGCTATCTAAGAAATAGCCCAACTGTTCACAGAGCTCCTCCATAGGACGAAAGAATAGATCATGTATATTGCCAGTTTTCACTAGAAATGGAGAGATTTCTCTTTAGTCACACCAATTATTACCACCTGAAAGTAACCACTAGAAGTGGCATTACCAGACCAGAAATTTAACAAGACAGAGAAAACCTGTATTCATATACCAGTCCCAAGAGCAACCACTTTCCAAGTTCCCATATTTTAATTTGTAACACATTAACTGTCCTCTATCTCATCTCAGAGAGTAGTTGTACTGGATAAATGGCTTGTAAAACAGCTTTGTAAACCTTAAATGTACATACAAACATCAGTTTTTAAAACAAGGTTATTTAATTCTATTAAAATTATAGGAATGGGCTAGGCACGGCAGCTAACACCTGTAATCCTAGCACTCTGGGAGCCCAAGGCAGGAAAATTGCTTGAGGTCAGGAGTTCAAGACCAGCCTGAGCAAGAGCGAGATCGCGTCTCTACTAAAAATACAGAAATCAGCCCGGCATGGTGGCACATGCCTGTAATCCCAGCGAGGCAGGAAAATCACTTGAGCCCAGGAGTTAGCACTCTAGCCCAGGTGATAGAGTAAGCCTCCATCTCCCAAAAAAAAAAAAAAAAAACCCTCACAATTCCTCCCTTCTATAAAAAAAAAATACATATGCAAAATAAAATGTAGGAATGTGTATCAAACTGAACAAACCACAACAAACGGGTTTTTTCATTTTCCCCCTCCATCCATGGTCTCCTTACCATATCTTCATCTGTCTCCAAAGTGATCTTGAAGATATCTCCCTGCTCAGTTTGGGCCAAAAAGAAGAACATCGATTTGGTCTTATGGGTGGCAGAGCAGACAAAGATCATTCCTCTTTCAGGGTCATCCAGGTCATTCTAGCAAAGTCAAATACAAAATCAACATCTTAGAAATGGGTACTTCTTAGTTCTGGACAAAGCCCAGAGGCACAAGCCTTGTTGACCCAGAGCAGCCTGCCAGCCATAGCACTATAACACATAGTTTGTGTGTTATAAATATAAAAATGGGGTAACCAAAAAAGAGTCACAATTCTACTCTACAGCCTGATCAAATTAATAAGGCAACTATCTCCACAGAAAAATGTCGGAGAAGAGACATGAAATGTAAGAGAGTCATCATTTCAGGCTGTGAATAAAACACATGTCCACGACACTACCATCCAAACCACCAATTCTCGGTGCAGTGGCTCATATGCCTGTAATCCCAGTACTTTGGGAGCCTGAGGTGGGAGAGTCGCTTGAAGCCACGAGTTCAAGATCAGACTGGGCAACATAGCGAGACCCCATCTCTATTAAAAAAAATTTTTAATTAAGAATTAAAACCACCACCAGATGCCATACCAATTACAAAAAAAGTACCTTTATAATGAAGAGTAGGCAGACACCACCTTAACACTGACCAAAATTTAGTTGTCCCAATGAGACAAACCAACACTATGTATGCATAACGTGATACAGTGGGAAATATCTATCACTATCTATGTAATAATTCTACCAAAAATATTAGCCTGGATATAATCATCAGGAAACAGACTTTGTGGACAGACTACAAGAAAATTAGCCCAGCCTCTTAAAAACAATCAACATCCTAAGACAAAAAAATAGTGAGAGAGAAATATCCTAAGCAAAGAGACTAAAGGCAGATTATAATAGAATTTTTTGGGACAATGAGAGAAATGTAAATATGAACGATATATAAAAGTATTACACAAAATGTTAAATATCTCGGGTGTGATACTGGCCATGTGGTTTTATAGGAAAATGTCCCTGTTCTCAGAAACCACATCTTAAGAGCTACTTGAAGTATCATGATGCCTGCAATTTCTTTTCAATTGTTTAGCCTAGAAAAGGTGTATAGAAATATCATGAGAAAAAAAAGGTAAATGTAGCAAAACATTAAAAATTGATGAATCTAAGTAATGATCACACACGAATTCAACTGTGCTATTATTTTTAAATTTCTGGTATGCTGGTATTTTTCAAAATAAAACTATGGAGGAAATGGGGAAAAAACCAAAAGACAAACAGATAAAAGACAATCTATCGCCAACAAATATGCCTGGCTTCTCCAAACTAGAAACCTTCAGGAATTTCAAACTGATAGTTGTCCAGAGGTTCCTTTGAAATGGAAACTATGTTACTTTTTAATTCCCTTTCTCACAGAATGTTTTGCTTTTACTAAAATATTTTACTAGTTTTATTAAAAATAACATTTACAAAAAACAAAAACTTGGTAAGACAGAAACTAAGAGATCACATTGTAATTATAAAAATTAAATGCATCTCACAAAACAGAGTATCTCCCCATCTCACGGCAAAGACCTTACCCGTCTCCTAGGAATTGGACAGCGAATATCTGGTTGGTCACCAAAGTTCTTATAAGTAATATAGTTTTCAGAGCAGATCAGCACTCCACTTGGACCATCTGACCCTCCTGGAACTGTAAGAGAAAATAAAACTTAGCAGTGACTTGACATAATCATGAACTACTTTAGCTTCCAACTCCTTGTCTCCTTCAGCACAACTTGATGAAGGTAGTGTGTGTGCTAGATACTGTATCTGGATACTGTAACTAGTCCTCAGGTCTCAGCTTAGAGAGCACCTTCCTTTTCCCTGGGTTAGAGATTCCTTCTCTATGCTATCATGGCATTTGACACAGTCTCCAGTAATTTCTTTATTATTTATCTGTATTTACCACTTAGACTCAATCTTGCACAACGAGAAGTACCGCATCTAATTTTTCACCACTGAAGTTCCAGAACCCAGTAGACTGACTTGGCACATATTGATTACAGAGGCTCAATAAAAATTGGCTGAATGAAGCCCTCATAAAAACAAGTGCTGTCTTATATTATTCTCCAAAATCCTCCCAAACAACAGACATAGTTCATTTTAGATATCAAATGCAATTGCTCCAAAATAGAAAGAACTGGATCACTGTCTTCCCCAACCCTGCTGAAATGCAGATGACCACAAATATAGTTGTCCTCCTTTAATCTTTTAACATAATGAATTATAGTGACACTGACTTTTTTTTTTTTTTTTTGAGACAGAGTCTCGCTCTGTTGCCCGGGCTAGAGTGAGTGCCGTGTCATCAGCCTAGCTCACAGCAACCTCAAACTCCTGGGCTTAAGCGATCCTACTGCCTCAGCTTCCCCAGTAGGTGCGACTACAGGCATGTGCCACCATGCCTGGCTAATTTTTTTCTATATATATATTTTAGTTGGCCAGATAATTTCTATTTTTAGTAGAGACAAGGTCTCGCTCTTGCTGAGGCTGGTCTCGAACTCCTGTCCTCGAGCAATCCACCCACCTCGGCCTCCCAAAGTGCTAGGATTACAGGAGTGAGCCACCGCGCCAGGCCTTGACATTGACTTTCTAACGGTGACTTTCTAACCATCTTTGAGCTCCTCCAAAAATCTTACTTAGCTATGTGCATTTAAAATACTGTCTAATTTGATTTGCTAAAATGTTAGATCTTTCTATCTACAATCGTTAAGTATTAACCAGTTGTAAATTTTTCTTGTTACTACCCCTCCCCAGTTTTGTTACTGAATTAGTATTTAATCTATTATTAGACTAATAAAGTAGAAGAGCAAGCTGTTATTCTTTCTAGTTTCCGCAGAAATTTGTTTTAAAACAGAATACATATCCTTCAACAATATAATAAAAGCACCCCTGAAAATCCTAGACCTTAAATCTTTTGGGGGAGAGATTTTTTTTTTTTTTGAGACAGAATCTGGCTGTTGCCAAGGCTAGAGTGCCATGGCATCAGCCTTACTCACAGCAACCTCAAACTCCTGGGCTCAAGATATCCTCCTGCCTCAGCCTCCAGAGTAGCTGAGACTACAGGCACACACCACCATGCCTAGCTAATTTTTTCTATTTTTACTAGAGACAGGGTCTTGCTCTTGCTCAGGCTGGTCTCAAACTCCTGAGCTCAAACGATCCTCCCACCTCGGCCTCCTAAAGTGCTAGGATTACAGGCATGAGCCACCACGTCTGGCCTTAGAGTAAAGATTTTTAAGTATTGCCTCAATTTCTTTAATGGATGTTGATCTATCACATTAATTTCTTACTGTTACCAAAATTGTTCCAAAAAAACATTAGCCTGATAATGGTTTTCAAAAATGATTCTATTTCATCTAAGTTTCCAAATGCACAGACATACAGTTTTATCTTGTTGAGTTTGTCAATTTCATTTGTCTTTTCCAAGAACTAGGTTCAGATGAGAGGCAAAGACTGACTACAGCCAAATTATCACAGCAACTAACAGTAATCGATATCCAAGGTGACTGCTCTCCTCATCCTTTCCTCTCTGCCCCCATTACAGTAAGAGTTACTAAGGAGCTAGGTACTTTATTCACACAACAGTTTTTTTTGAGATAGGGTCTCGCTCTGTTGCTCAGGCTAGAGTGCAGTGGTGCCATCAGAGCTCACTGCAACCTCCAACTCCTGGGCTCAAGCAATCCTCCTGTCTCAGCCTCTCAAGTAGCCACGACTAGAAATGTACACTACTGTACTTGGCTAATTATTTTAACTATTATGTAGAGATGTGGTGTTGCTATGTTGCCCAGGCTGGTCTTGAACTCCTAACCTCAAGTAATTCTCCCATCTCAGCATCCCCAAGTGCTAGATTACAGGGGTGAGACACTGCACCTGGCCAACACAACACTGTATCACTCCACCACATGAACTTCTAAACTCTCCAAAAGATAGACAGGTACACAGGTTTACTACAAATGGATAAATTTCCAAACCCTATTAAGTAAAGCCTATTAAGTTTGGGCATAAAATGGACCAAGTAAAAGGGTACAGGTAGCAGCTCTGAGAGAAAAGTACCTGTAATAAGGAAGTTGCCATGTTCCTCCAAAGGTTCACTATATTTTCGGACTACGTGATTTAAACCAAGGTCTAGCTCATAGAAAGTAAGCGTCTGCTGGGTATTGGCTGCTGCTTCCCCTGTTGGATCATTATCTGCTTCCTAGAGGAGAAAAGTGGCACAAAGACTAATCAGCAGCATAAAATCAAGGAACTTTTAGATCTGGAAAGGACATTAGACTCCTCCATTTTATCAACAAAGAAACAGAGGTCCACAGATGCCAAATGGTTTGAACAAGCTTATCCTACTAGAAGATGGTAGAGCTAGAACAAGAACCCGAATCTTCAACTTCTGGATCCAGGGATCCCTCTACTAGAGGATACTGCTTTCAACTCAAGGCAAAGAATGGTAAGTTCTGATTTTCATTACTTCCCTGTGAAAAAAATACGCCAAATATAGCTTCACCTTTTTCATGCATCTTTTCCCAATACCTTGTTTTCCAGGTAGATTACTTAAGTCTGAGCAAAGGTTATGTCGTCAGTTAGTTAAGCTCTGAAACACTCCAAAGAATTTCAGTAAGGCATTTGAAATATGGGAAAGATCTGTTAGCAGGACAGATTTAAGATATGCACAAGGAAGAAAACAATCTTAGGAAAACAATCAGGTGACTGAAACAAATCCAAAGAAAGAGAAAGATATGGTCCCCATTACCTCATAATCCATTTCCAGACAAGCAAACATTGGATTTTCAAATCCCACATCTACTCCAACTACATGATACACTAAAGTGTTCGCTTTGTGGGCTTCCAGGGGAGATGAAATGGTAAGTCGGGCTGCAGCATCTCTGTTCAAGATATATACCAATTTCTGTTTCTCAATGGCACCTGTAGTCAAAGAAGATTTCCAGATAATAAGAGAGATTTACAGAACAGCTAGATTCACATCGTGATTATTTTTTAAAAAATCACCGTTCTTATTAACAGCCAACACTAACTCTAGAAGTGTAGTAACTCAGGATTCTGTTCTCCATCCTCAGAATAAATAATAACATAATTTTGGTCCCCTCCTTCCTAATAGGGATCTTAATATTCCATTAGCTCTTCAAAATTTTTAATGTGTCCTAGATTGAAGGTTATTGAAAAACTAAACCATAATTCATATACTTGTTAGCTTTATTCCTTGAATTACACCTAACAGTTTTGTGACTGCTCAGAGAGGGTTGCCCTCTAGAGGCCGATCAGATACACAAAATTTTCTTCAAGAATGTTATCAGAGAAGAGACATGAATGTGAATCATCACTTCAGGCTGATGAAGGCAACCAGATTCATTGTCTAATACCGTAAGATCATTTCACTGTAGCCTTTTTACTACAGATGAAGTAAGAAATTGGAAAAACCCTATTTTGAACTAGATGAGAAGTAAAAAAGGTGCATTAAAACCTTTTCCATTATTTTTAAAGAAAATGCAACTTTAAACCTAGAGTTTAAATTTAAGTTTGATTTACCTAGAGTAAATCAAAATATGATGCTAAACTTTACCCACATAAGTGATGCACTGGCACATGGCCAAGACCACAGCATTGTTATCCTAAACTGAGCATTTATAAGAGATGTACTCAACAGAGCAAGTACAGCAAGTCACTCACTAATCATAACAGCTCGCCCTTTGGGATCCACAGCTAAGAACTGGCCAGGAACGATACGGCGGCATCCACTCTTGCCAAAGGTTTCTTGGTGAATTTTCTCAAACATATTCTTAGATGGCTGGTATTCCAAAATAACAATTCGTCCAGAGTCACTGCCAACTACAATGTAGTCTTTGGTGCCACCCGTCAGCCTAAAGGCCATGAGTGACCGGATAACACCAAATACTTCCACGGTGAGAAGGGTATGTACTTTGCCAGTGTTGGGGTCTGGGCGAAGCAGCTCCAAGATCTTCCCACGAGAAACAACAATTTCCTGTTGTTTGGTTCCTAGAACACCAAAAAATAAAGATCATAAACAACCAGAGCTAGTCTAAAAAGTAACCTGGATAGACAGAAATGCTACTTAGGATTATTCAACAAGTTAGAGGCCCAGTGCTTTAAGTTAACTTATTTTATTTGAAAAAGCATTTTTCCTAGAACTGAAATGATCTAACAAAAGTAGTATCAAAGAAAACTTTAAAAATGGTCACAAAAGTTACTTTTCATTATTTATTTTTTGAGACAGGGTCTCACTCTCTACCCCGGGATGGAGTGCAATGGCCTGATCATAACTCACTGCAGCCTCAAAGTCCTGGGCTCAAGCAATCCTCCTGCCTTGGTCACCCAAAGTGCTGGGATTACAAGTGCGAGCCACTATGCCCAGCCCACACAAGTTACTTTTTTAAAAAAACTCCTTTTTATTTTTCTAAGATTTGCCATCAATCTGCTAACTGGGAATTGCCTGTAAATGGTATTAATGTATAATATATAGCAACTTCCTAAGATTAAAATTTTTCATAGACTCTTTCTAGTCCACCTTTAAGGCTACTGTTCTATAAAATCATTTAACCTTCTACACAGTTTGATAAAGTGTTTCAAAGAACTTTTGAAGCTACTATCCAATATATGCTCTGTTATTTCTAAACTCCTAAAAAGTTCACTTTCTTACTGCAATCAACATCTCCAAATGCCTAACAGGCAACTTTGTCCCCATCTCTCCCTGTCTGCTATGTAATTACACCTGGATGAGTTGTCATTAACCTTAAATGTTTAAGTAAGTTCTTCGTTCTACAAAGTCCCTCTCTGGACTCAACTAACCTGCTGTTACTGTTATTTTCTCTGCCAGCCAGGCTGGAAACTCATATCCTCCACTTTCTAGTCCCACTCCCGTGGTCTAGGTTTTCATTATCTAAATCCTAACTGTCTTCCTATCCTATCTGATATTCCACCCACTATCCATCCCAGTCCATTCTCATTTGTAAAATATCACTACTTATCAGGCCACCTTACTTTCCAAAGGTTCTTTGGAAATCACATTAGATCAAGTACTCCAAACTGCTTTAGAAAATGTAAAACATTATATAAATTACAATGTTCTGTAATGGTTAAGAAAAAACTGTTTTCTACAATTTTAGAAAAAAAGGAAGTTTGAATTGGAAAAGGAATCTGGCAGCTAAAATTAGTAATATTTTAAAAGGCCAGGCTCGGTGGCTCACATCTGTAATCCCAGCACTTTGGGAGGCTGAGCAGGATGATCACTTGTAGCCAGGAGTTTGAGACCAGCTTGGGCAACATAGCAAGACCCTGTCTCTACAAAAACAATTTTTTCATTAACTAGGCATGGTGGCATATGCCTTAGTCCTAGGCTAAGGCAGGAGGATCATTTGATCCCAGGACTTCAAGGTTACAGTGAGCTATTATTAGGCCACTGCACTGCAGCCAGAATGACAGGGTGAGACCTTAAGTTTCTCTGTTTGTTTTTTTTTTTTTTGAGACAGAGTCTTGCTCTGTTGCCCGGGGTAGAGTGAGTGTCGTGGCATCAGCCTAGCTCAAAGCAACCTCAAACTCCTGGGCTTAAGCGATCCTACTGCCTCAGCCTCCTGAGTAGCTGGGACTACAGGCATGCGCCACGATGCCCAGCTAATTTTTTTTCTATATATATTTTTAGTTGGCCAGATAATTTCTATTTTTTAGTAGAGACGGGGGTCTCACTATTGCTCAGGCTGGTCTCGAACTCCTGACCTCGAACGATCCACCTGCCTCGGCTTCCCAGAGTGCTAGGATTACAGGCGTGAACCACCGCGCCCGGCCGAGACTTGAAGTTTCTTAAGAAAAAAAAAAAAGCCTTCAAAAATCCTCTCATACAAATTCCAGCTGAGAATCACCACATTAAATAATAAAGTCAGTTACAAATCTTCAAATTCAAGTATACATATCATTGCCTTCATAAAATGTAGCAAAGAATAACTAACTTACCTAAGTGAAGCCCTCAGACCCACAGTAAGAGCTATAATGAGAATCAGAGAAAATACTGCCAACATGAAATGTGAATTCTGTGTGGTCAGTCAGGCTCCTGCTCAGTTAAGATACAATAGGTATTCAGCTTTGAACTTCAACAAAAGTATGTAATACTCTACACAACCATGAATCTCCTGCATCATTTGGGATCAATTCACAAATGTTAAATCTGCAAATGGCATGAAAAATTTTTATTTTATATACATAAGTACCTCATTTTCAATAACTGTATTGCCTAATATTTCTTTTCCTAATCCAGTATTTGAAATTTCACAGAATTCACACCTTCTTGTTCATCTTTCCAAAAATATCCCCCACCACTCCAGCTTACTACCCATGGGCCAAAGTAGGTAGTGAACAAACATCAGTAAATGATGTTTCTACACAAGCAACACCCCCCACCTAAACTTCACTTTCCCTCCTCTCTTCAAGCACCAAATAAGGTTCAACATTCCCCTTTTAAAACTACTCTCTCAACTTGACAAATACCTTTAGACATTCTTTTTATCCAACTTGATGCAAATTCAAGATCACAGATCAAGTCTTACACATATCATTATGTCTCAGCAATATGCACACAACTTGGTAGCCAAGAAATGTGCACCATGAGATAAGATTATACAATGTGAGCACTGTATAATACACATTATACAATGAAATGCACTTGAAATTAGGTAACAGATAATACACCTCAATTTAATACCAAACCTCATAAATTACAAGCCAGATTTGGATTGTTCACATTTACTGTTTTCTCATAAATGGAAAACATTTCCTCCACAAGAGATAAGCAAAATACGTATTAATTCTCTTAACTTCTGAAAGATAGTAACTAGAAAACTTACCAGAAAAGTTGCCATGAATAGCAAAGCTGATGCCAGTGGCTCGTTGCAAGGTCAAGTTGTACAGGAACATGGTTGCGGCAAAAATGAGCCACGTAGAACTCCAGGCCTTGGTTATACCAACGGTGCCAAGTCAAAGCAAGCTAAAGAGACATAAAAACAGAAAAATAGCTGGGCAATTTTAATTTTAACAGACATTTCTGTATGGGAACTTCTGGCTGAAGTCAGCAGAACCAATAGAGTAAGGCCTATTTAAGAGCAACATTTTTTAATTAAGAGTTTCTTCAACATGCCAGAGCACTATGCCATATCTTGCCTTTAATCTCACAAGAATCCTATCAAGGGAAACTGAAGTTCACCTGCCCAAAGTCGCATTAACAAGTGGTGAAAATGTTGGGAGCTGGGATCTGTACCATTAATGCAATACTGCCTATCTGTCTTTGTCACAGAACTAAGTAGATCTGTGTTTACTTGTATTCTGATGGCCTATACATTCACATGGTGGTTAAGAATTCAAAACCACACCAAAAAGCTCCCTGCAACCTATTCCCTAGCCATCCAGTCCTCCCTGGGGGAATCAATTTTACCAAGTTATATTATATCCTTCCTTCCAAATATTTTTCATAATATACACAAGTAAAAACATATATTTTTATTGTGTTTTGTTTTCTTTTTAAGAGAGAAGGGTCTGGCTATGTTGCCCAGGCTAGCTTTAAATTCCCAGGCTCAAGAGATTCTCCCAGTTGAACCTCCAGAGTTGCTGGGACTATAGGTACACACCACTGCACCCAGCTTGTAGGTATTTTACTCCCCCTTTTTAACCAAAGGTTGGCTACTGTATTTTATACCCTCACACTATACTACAACTTATTTTTTATTATTTTGTCTACTTTATCATAGTAATAAACAAAGGGCTTTCTCATTTTTATTTTACAGCCACAGAGTATTCCACTGAATGAGCATATTATAACTCATTTAGCCAATATCCTACTGACGAACATTCAGGTTGTTTCTAATCTCTTGCTATTATGAACACTGCTGCAAAGAAAATCCCTTGTATGTAGGTCATTTGTATGTGCATGAGCAGATCTCTAAGGTTAATTCCTAAAAGTGGAATTGCTGGATTGAGGGGTTCATATATTTGAAATTCTGGTAGATACTGCTAAATTGCCTTTCAAAAGGACTCAATTTACATGCCCAGCAATGTGTGCGCATCCCTGTTTGCCCACAGCCAAAGTGATATTAAGATTTACAACCTTTGCTCGTCTAGAAGATGAAAACTGGTATTTTAGTGTAGCTTTCCTTTGCATCACATACAAACCACTTGAGAATTGGTTCAAGTTTAAAATTTAAACATACCATCAAAAACTACAACAAAAACTGAATTTGTGCCTTTTCAGGAGGTCTCCCTAAACGAACATAAAGTCACAAAAAAAGGATTCCTTCTCAGCAGACAGGACAGAACAGAGCACAAACTGAGGTGCCTCTGCCACAAAGATTAATCCGAAACTACACCTCTACAGTTACTGCTGAAAAATAAAATGAATTATTTTTCCCCAGTATTACTTAAGAGACAAAAGCAAGAAATCTTGAGAAATCCCAAGTCACTGACGTGTAACATACAAATTTGATTTTGTCGTTAAACCAGAAGAGAAAATTATCAGTACATGTTCTCATAAATAATAATAATTTAGGAGTTGGGCAAAAGCAAGGTGACAAAAAATAGACCCTGACAGATACAAATTTTGCTACTTGAAGCTAAGGGACATCTTTAACGATTCTTTAGAATCACAGGGAAAGATGAAGGAAAAGCTCTGAGGTTGAAAGAGAAGTGGAGAAAGGACCAACAAGAAGACAAACAGGAAACCCAGGGCCACTTCTGAAACCATGAACAGCTTCCCCCCAGGCTACTTTTCATACTTTACAGCTGACTGGGAGACCTCAGCCTACACTCCCGTTGCTTTATAATTGATACCATCCATTATAAACCCTTGGAATTCATTTTCCCCAAACCTAGCAGGAGCCAGGTTCTCCAGGCATATTTTAATCTTGGGTAACAGAGGAAGCTGCATTTTGAAGGAAGATCAGTCCTGCACTCGAAGAACAATAAACCAGGAACCATTAACGGCCAAAACTTGATAAGCTTTGTAACTTCCCCCCCGTCTATCTCCTGTCTGTGATTACTACAAGAAGCCTGTGATTGCTAACTCCATCCCTTCTCCATCTTCCAAGGAAACATCATCGCATTTGAACTCTGCGAAGTCTCCAAGATAGATACTTAGTCCCACATTTCGCACGAGAAAATGGACGTTCAGAAGAGAAGGCAAGTTGCCCAACTACCAACACACAAATTCAAACCAGAGTCTTGGCTCCGAAGACTGTTTCCGTTATCAACACTTAAATACGCTTACGATCTACCTTTCCATCAGTGTGCCATTTACTCTCTCCAAAGAGAGACGTCCCTCCGGCTACTTCTCATACCTCCCCCGTCTCAGAGGCCCCAGGACACAAAAGCGAAGCAATTCAACAAGCCTTATCTTGAGCCAAGACACTTCCCCACCGTGTGGACGCAAGCGGGACGGGAAGCCGTTTGCCCACCCCAAGCGTTCTTCCGCATCTCCTCGTCCCCTGCCCGGACCTCTCAGGCCTACACCACCTGAGACCCCCACCAAAGCCTCGGGCCCCCCCGCTTCTACATGGCCGCTCTCCGCCTCCCCGGGCCCGGGGAAGTCGCAAGGCCGTGTCTTTATCTTACAGCGTGAAGGATGACGTAGATATCAGACGGATGCTGAATCCCCTCCAGATCTAAGCCACAGCCACAGCCAAACCGCCGACGTCCGCCATTAGCCTTCAAGATAGGGACCTTCCGGTGGCGCGCGGCGGAAAAAGCTGCCCAACCCGGGCCTGAAGAAAATATATTATTTTTTAAATGGCTTCCGGCTTGCTTCCATAACGCACTGAAAATTATTTAAACACACATTATTACCGGTACTTTTTCCAGTAAAATAGGAAATTAATAGTGTTTTTAAAAAGTAGACTTTTAAAAACCACTAAAGTTCGTTGGGCGCTTCTGTGGGCAGCCCGCAAAGACGCACCGCGCCAAGGACTAAGGGACCTCGCGGGTCCGGAAGTGCCGAACAGGAACCAAGATGGCCAACGTTGATGCCCCTCAAAAGTTGTCAGGGATGCCTTCGCCGTCTGAGGGGGTGGGAGGTGGCTGCTGCTCCGAAATCTCCACCGAGCTCATTCGCTCCCTGACAGAGCTGCAGGAGCTGGAGGCTGTGTACGAACGGCTCTGCGGCGAGGAGGTGGGAGGGCTGAGCCTCCTGTTTTTCTAGGAGGATTCAGGGGCAGGAGGCATAGGAGCCTTAGTCTTGGGAAATCCGGGCAGTGGGAAGCTCTCTGCTGGGAGGAACAAAAAGAAGCGGGAAAACAAAGAAGCGGAAATGTAGCTGGGTATTTGGGGTATTCTCAACTCTTTGCACTCGGTCAGATGCGCCCAACGTTGTTTTCCCCGATATATGGGCGATCTGCACCCTCTCCCTTCAACCCCGTATTGATTTCCCTGGCTCATAGTTATAGTTTTTTCGCTGAGAGTTTATGCCAAAGCGCTCGGTTTTCAGAATAAGAATAATCGGCCTCTTCCATTGCCTTAGCCATTTAAAAATTGTGAAACACTTTCATCTTGTCTAATTTAAGAGAGAGGTCATTGCAGATAAACTTCTTGAAGCATTTTAAGACTTCCTCTTGTGGGGAATGATTTAGAGGTGTGATTTATGCGTTTGAGTTAAATGCACAGCTTGGTAGAAGTTGGAGCTTTTCAGACTCAGGCACAACTGTCTAATCTTGGACAAGTCACTTCATCGCTTCATTCTGCCAAATGAGGGGCGTGGACTAGATTTTAAGATTCCTTTCATTTCATAAAATTCTATTTCCTTCTGCCTCCTTTACTTTTTCATGGCAACCTGATGCTGGCAATTCACTTTAGAATGTCAGTTGGGTTTGAATATTTTCAAATATTAACTTGCACTAACTCTAGCAGTTTCTGATACGTTTTTCAGCAAGATGTGTTTTAAAATTTAGTATCTTGACTTAACATTCTGTAGCTTGTATTCACTGAGTCAATCAATTCTTTGGGTGGAAAATTAAGGAAATCTTACAAACAGAACACTATCAGTAATGTATTTGTATTTGATGACTGTCAGGGGGAAGTTTCCCTCTGGAGCCTACTGGGCTATTTATGTATGTATGTATGTATGTATGTATTTTAAAGTGGCAGGCTGCAGAAACATCCAAATAAGCCCCAGGTCAGGGGGAGTGCAGCCTCCTACCCATTTTTGTTTTTTAGAGGTGCTCTGTTGCCCAGGCTGGAGTGCAGTGGTACAATCCTAGCTCATTGCAGCCTTGAAGTCCTGGGCTCAAGTGATCATCCCGCATCAGCCGCCTGAATAGCATGCCACCATGCCTGGCTATGGGCTATTTTATTAATAATAAAAATGTATAGCTAATATTAATGGCTGTTGTTGAACTATATGCTACATACCATGCTAAACACTTCATGTTATCCCATTGGACTTACACAACCGTCCTATGGGGTATGTATTGGTATCCCTTTTTTTTTTACAGATGAGAAAAGTGGAACATAAGAAGGTTGCATAAATTGAGGTAGCACGGTAAATGGCTTGACTGAGATAGAACTGTATTTATCCCCTCTGGGTACTGATTATGCACCAAGAAAAGATTTTTTTGTGACTGCCACTTTGAAAATGTTATTTTTTTAGGCAATATATTTTAAATGCCTTCCTGGGGTAGGCACTGTGCTAATGATACTTAATAAAAGTTTACTTCCAGGCTGGGCGTGGTGGCTCACGCCTGTAATCCTAGCACTCTGGGAGGCCGAGGCAGGAGGATAGCTCGAGGTCAGGAGTTTGAGACCAGCCTGAGCAAGAGCGAGACCCCGTCCCTACCAAAAATAGAAAGAAATTAGCTGGACAACTAAAAATATATACAGAAAAAAAATTAGCCGGGCATGGTGGCACATGCCTGTAGTCCCAGCTACTGGGGAGGCTGGGGCAGGAGGATCACTTGAGCCCAGGAGTTTGAGGTTGCTGTGAGCTAGGCTGATGCCACGGCACTCTAGCCCAGGCAACAGAGCAAGACTCTGTCTCAAAAAAAAAAGGTTTACTTCCTCCCTCCCGTTGTGATGCTCACCTGCTAGATGGAATAAGATACATATAAGGTAACAACCATAATATAATATGGTATGTACAAAAATGAAGTGTTATCTGTTAAAGTCTGAGGGGAGAATAGTGAAAGGAAAGAAGAAATTTGAAGTGGAATTCACCCTTCAGCTAAACGGTTGGGTTAGATAACTCTTAAGGTTCCTTCTGACCATTCTGATGAAAAGATGTTTCTCTGTGTTTCAGAAAATGGTAGAGAAAGAGCTGGATGCTCTTTTGGAACAGCAAAACACCATTGAAAATAAGATGATCACTCTCCACCGAATGGGGTGAGTCTGTGTACCTCAGCAAGAGCTATTGTAAACTCCAACAGGGTCCATTGGACAAATTATCATTTTTCTTAACTTTCTGTTATAAACTGCTAGTTGATTTTGAAATGTAAATAAGCAATACTTCAAGGTAAAGTGAACACCTAAGGGTATACTTCAGGGGTTCCCAAAGAGTCCTTGGGTCAACAGTAGCAGCATCCCATGGAAACTTGTTAGAAATGCAAAGTCTGGGCCCCCTCTCCAAACTTACTGAATCAGAAACTCTGGGGGTAGGGTCCAGGAATATGTATTTTGACACATTAACTGCCATGGTGAGTTGTATTTAACTCATGCTAGTTTTGAGTCCGGGGCCTCATGAAGAGTGTATAAGTCATATGTCTACCTTGGGAACCACGTGGTGCACAGGAAACTCATGCTGCGATGCTGTAGCATACAGGTTATGTGATGGGTGGCCCCCTGGGCAAAACCGCAGTTGGTTTGTGAAAATCTTACTTCTTGATGTTCTTATTGTTATGATTAATATTGACAGTTCAATTGCATGTAACTCACAGAGAACAAAAAATAACAAATTTTTCATTAAATTAGGAAGGATCATTTTGTTTCCGAAGTTTTTATTCTATTTTCATAATGAAACACCATGGCCTCAAGAAAAAAAAAAATTTTTCTAGTGTGGTAGTCACAAGCTTACCAGGTGATTCTGATTCACAGCTCAAGTTTGAGAACCACCGTTTTTATAGACTTTCTATATTTATTAGTCATAAAAATTGCTCTTTGATCTCATCATCCTCTTAGATTATTGGTTAGCACATTTTATGCTCACTTAGCAATTGAGGGGATCTGTTCTCCAATTCTTCAGCTGTACCTATTTAGGGATGTCTTTAGTAGTTTTAGACCTTATAGGTCTGAGTTACAGTAAAACACTCTTGAGAAAAAGCTGTGTGTAAAGGGAACTGAGCTAAGAGTTGTGGGGAGGTACATAAGAAGTAGAAGACATAGTCTCCATGTGCAAAAAAATTTTTCCATCTGTTACCCTCTGCCCCTGTGGATATGTATGTGCTGACAATGTGTCTCCAGTCCCAACCTGCAGTTGATCGAGGGAGATGCAAAGCAGCTAGCTGGGATGATCACCTTTACCTGCAACCTAGCTGAGAATGTGTCCAGCAAAGTCCGTCAGCTTGACCTGGCCAAGGTAATCCCACTGAGCTTTTGATGTTTGAGTTAGTAGAGAGCAGTAACGAAGCTACTACATTAGAAATCAGAATATCACCATCTAATAGGAATCTAATGTGAAATACCAAAACCAAAGAAAAGAAGACTCCAGACCAATAGCTCTTACAAATACAGATATAAAAACCCTCAACAAAACACTGGCAAAGTGAGTCTATCAACATATAAAAAGAATTATATACCATGACCAGGTGGGATTTATCCTAGAAATGCAAGGTTGGTTTAACATCTGGAAATCAATATAATATACTGCATTGGTAGAATAAAAGGACAAAAACCACATGATTACCTCATAGACTCAGAAAAAGCATTTGACAAAATCCAAGGCCCCTCATGATAAAAACACTCAACAGAGGCTGGACACAATGGCTCACACCTGTAATCCCAGCACTTTGGCAGGCTGACGCAGGAGGGTCACCTGAGGCCAAGAGTTCAAGACTAGCCTGAGCAACATAGGAGACCCCGTCTCTACAAAGAATTTTTTAAAAAATTAGCCAGGCTTGGTGGCATGCACCCATAGTCCCAGCTACTTGGGAGACTGAGGCAGGAGAATCACTTGAGCCCAACAATTCAAGGCTACAGTGAGCTATCATCGGGCCTCTACACTCCAGCCTGGGTGACAGAATTAGACTCTGCTTCTGAAAAAAATTTTTAAAAAACCACTCAACAAACTTGGAATAGAATAGAAGGGAATTTCCTCAACCTGATAAAGAGCATCTATGAAATACCCACAGCTAACATCATACTTACTGGTGAAAGATGGGTTGCTTTCCCCCAAGATGAGGAACAAGACAAGAATGTCTGCTCTTGCTACATCTCTTTAATGTTGTACTAGAGGGTATAGCCAGGGCAGTTAGGTAAGAAAATGAAGTAAAAGTCACTCTGGGCCTGGCAAGGTGACTCATGCCTGTAATTATAACACTGTGGAGGCTGAGGCAGGAGGATCACTTGAAGCCGGAAGTTTGAAACCAGCCTGAGCAACATAGTGAGACCCCCGTCTCTACAAAAAAATAGAAAAATTAGCTGGGCATGATAGCATGTGGCTATAGTCCCAGCTGTTTGAGAGGCTGAGGCAGGAGGATTGCTGGAGCCCAGGGGTTTGAGGTTGCTTTTGAGCTATGATGATGCCACTGCTCTCTAGCCTTGGTGACAGAGTGACTCTGTCTCAAGGAAAAAAAAAAAAAGTCATTCAGATTGGAAAAGAAGAAATCAGAAAGCTAATATGAACCATCTACATAATTTTAAATTTTCTACTAGCCATTTGTTAAAAGTAAAAAGAAATAGATAAAAATAATTTTAATAATTTATTTGTTTTAACCTTTTTTATGGAAAATATTTCAACATGTACTTGCTATAAAATGATATTAGTGAGACATTTTACCTTCTTTATTTTTATACTGAGTCTTTGAAATTGGTGTTTGTTTTACACATATACATCTTAACTTGGACTAGCCACATTTTAAGTCCTCAATAACCACATGTTCATGGCTGCTGTATTGGGTAGTACATGGCCTGGGTTCTGGAACAAGTCATTCCTAGCCTCAGTTTGCCGCTGGGAGATAGTGTAACTCTTCCTGATCTGTTTGTCCAGATTCTGCAAAAATAGCTTCACAAAACACCATAACCACATAGCCACCAACTCATATGTTAAAGGTATTTTTTTTTATTTTTTATTTATTTATTTTTTAATATTATTCTTGGGACAGAGTCTCCCTCTGTCATCCTTGCTAGAGTACAGTGGCATCATCATAGCTCACTGCAACCTCAAACTCTTTGGTTCCAGCCTTCTTCCTGCCTTAGCCTCTGGAGTAGCTGGGACTATAGGCACGTACCACCACACCCGGCTAATTTTTTCTGTTTTTAGTAGAGATGGGGTTTTGATTTTTCTCAGGCCGGTCTCAAACTCCTGAGCTCCAGCAATCCTCCCACCTCGGCCTTAAAGGTTTTTTTAAAACCTTGTTTGTTCTAAAAGAAAAATACGTTCCACATATTTCATTTACTTTGTTACTTGGTTTACAATGTCATATCCCCAAAATATCAGATACATTCTGATTCTATTATAAATTTAACAAAATACGCCAAATATTTATATAAATTATGGATTATCTCTGTTCCTGCCTCCATCAAAATGAATGATTTGACCACATTAATAAAATTGTATGATACCTGTCAGGGGTCTTGATCATTGTCAATAACAGTTTTGTGAGTGGTAGTGGTGGTGTTTGTGAGTTTGCCAGTGAAAGTTGAAAAGGACCTGTGATTAACCAGATTCAGCTCCTCAATCTTCCTGCCTTCTAAAGAGGTGTATTTGAAAGAATAGGACATTGTTTCTAAGCACAAGTCTTCTTGCAGAACCGCCTCTATCAGGCCATTCAGAGAGCTGATGACATCTTGGACTTAAAGTTCTGCATGGATGGAGTTCAGACTGCCTTGAGGAATGAAGACTATGAGCAGGCTGCGGCTCATATTCATCGCTATTTGTGCTTGGACAAGTCAGTCATTGAGCTCAGCCGACAGGGGAAAGAAGGTCAGCTTTCCAAACTGTTGATTTCTACATTAGTTAAAATCATCTATAATCTGAACCGGGCAAACTCAACCAGGAAAAAGGGATCAGTTATTAGAAAGTTGTCTTGTCTGCTAGTAGGCCCTATATAGGTCCTGTACAGGACATGTGATATTACAGTAGTCCCTCCACCCTTATCAGGAGTTTGACTTTCTACAATTTCAATTACTCTTAGTCAACCAAGGTCCAAAAATATTAATAGCAAGTGGAAAATTCTAGAAATAAACATAAGTTTTAAATTGCACGCCGTTCTAAGTGGTGTGATGAAATCTCACACCATCCCACTCCATCCCTTCTTGATCATCATCATAACAACGGTGAATAAAGTACAATAAGATTTTAACAGGCTGGGCAAGGTGACTTATGCCTGTAATACTAGCACTCTAGGAGGCTGAGGCGGGAAGATTGCTTGAGCTCAGGAGTTCAAGACCAGCTTCAGCAAGAGCAAGATCCTGTCTCTACTAAAAAAAAAAAAAAAAATAGAAAAAGTAGCTGGGCCTGGTGGCATGTGCCTATAGTCTCCACTACTCCAGAGTCTTAGGCAGGAGGATCACTTGAGCCCAGGAGTGTGAGGTTGCAGTGAGCTATGATGATGCCACTGCACTCTATCCAGGGCAACAGAACAAGACTCTGTCTCAAAAAAAATTAAAAAAAGAAATTCTTAGCTTGGTATTTTGGAACTTCCATGATCTTGACTCACCCTATCTTTCTAACCTTATCTGATACTATTCACTCATGCATCCATTCATGGTGCAAATATTTGTTGAGCTCCTCTATATGCCAGGGCATATGCTACTTGTAATACTTCGCAAATACTCTTCTCGTCTTTCTGCTTCTATTGTTTTGCTTATTTCATTCACTTTGCCTGGAATGCATGTCCTACCTGTGTAGGTAAAAAAAAGTTCTGCCCATCTTTGAGAGATGAGATGTCACCTTCTCTAGGAAGCTATTCTGATTACTTCTACCAGAAATGTGACTTTTGGGCACCTTTGCTATGATGCTTATCATACACTGAATTTTCTTATAGTTACTTGTGCACACACCTTATCTCTTTTACTTGATCATAACTTCTGTGATGGTAAGTAGGATCATGGCTGATTCATCTTTTAATCATCTGTATTGCTAGCCAGTATCTTTGTTTTTTTTAAGGCTAGTCAAGCGAAGCAGTAGGAGTGGAGAAGGAACAAAAGAATCAATTAGTTGTAAACACCACTGCACTCGGACCAGCCACCAGCACAGTATCTTGCATGTAGTGCTTAAGACACATTTGTTGAATGCATAGTAGTGCACAAACTAAGTAGCATGCACCTGACACAGTACCATTCCTTACGCTAATTGTCATTTTCTCCCCATTGAGCAGGCAGCATGATTGACGCCAACCTGAAATTGCTGCAGGAAGCTGAACAGCGTCTCAAAGCCATCGTAGCAGAGAAGTTTGCCATCGCCACCAAGGCAGGGGATCTTCCCCAGGTGGAGCGCTTCTTCAAGATCTTCCCACTGCTGGGTTTGCACGAGGAGGGATTAAGCAAGTTCTCAGAATACCTTTGCAAGCAGGTATGGACCCTGATTGCTTGTTAGGATAATTGCATGGTCCCCTGCCTGCAGACTGGGGCACTGGATGGATCCAGTTTCCACAGATACTTTCTTCTGGAGATGACTCCCCTTTCTGCTCTTGTCTGGTGGGACAGGACGCATGCATTCACCAACACACCTATTGCCAGCCTACTGTGTACCAGGCATGGCCAAGATTATCTGCTGACGTACATTTATTTCTAATAGACCTGATGAAAGTATGAGAAAATTAAAATGCAAGTTCTCCGACATGTTGAATCACTCTTTTCAAGATGTCAGTCAGGACCTGGCTTCTTTTGAGAGCAATTAGAATTCTTGGTTAGTGTGGTTTTAAGACTTCGTAACCAGGCTTGAGTCTCAAAATAGGGCATACCGAGATGAAGGAGGTAAGGTCACTCAAGGTTAAATCCTGAAAAAGAAAGAGATTTTGGTTACAGCCTTAAGGCTTCCTCACTTCCACCTCTTAGTGCAGAGAAGGAAATCCAGCAGGCATGTGTACATGGAGTTGTGGGTTTTTAACTGTATGGCAGTACATCCTGACCCTTTCCCCGCAAAAAGTCTTTATAATAGAACCCTGTTCTGCCATTTAAAAAAATGAGACATATTTGACTCTCTAGCATATGTGGTTTGTTAAATTAAAAAAAAAAAACAAGGTACAAAACAGTATGCTATCATTCCTGTTTAAAGTGAAAGGGGTGGCAGTAAAGACACATGTCTGTATAAATATAGGTTATTTTTGGAAAGGTTAACAATGGTCAACTCTAAAGAGGAGAATTAGGAGATCAAGAGACATAGGAGGAAGAGCCACTTTTCACTGAACACTCTTTTCTTCCTTTTGAACATTTAAGTGTGTTACTTATTTAAAAAATTAATTAAAAATAAAATAGAGCTGCTCTATGGTACTTTTTTATCAGTACTCTGCCACCTGGGACCTAGAAATGGCTACTACTTTTAATCCATTAAAAGTCCCTTCCTTGGCCAGGCAAAGTGGCTCATACCTATAATCCCAGCACTCTAGGAGGCTAAGGCAGGAGGATCGCTTGAGCTCAGGAGTTCGAGACTAGCCTGAACAAGAGCAAGACCTATCTCTACTAAAAATAGAGAAAATTAGCCAGGCCTGGTGGCATGGGCCTGTAGTCCCAGCTACTCTGGAGGCTGAGGCAGGAGGATCGCTTGAGCCCAGAAGTTTGAGGCTACAGTGAGATCTGATGACTCCACTGCACTCTAGCTCCAAGGGTGACAGAGGGAGACTCCGTCTCCAAAAAACAAAACAAAAAACAAAGTACACAGATTTTTTTTTTGTCCTACTTGACAAAGCACAATTAATAACAAGTCATAATTTGAGAAGATTATTGAAACTGAGGACTCTCCCCCTTGGCAAATGGCAGTCCATATTTTCAGAGAAAAGAAAAGCATTGTTTATACCTCTGAATGGAAGAAAAGCTACCACCATGCTCAAGTTTCTTTTCCTGCCTGAAGCTCAGACAGCCCAGATCCCCTCCAAGAGAGGTTTCTCTGTGCTGCCTAGGCTTCCAAGCATCAAGGGAAACGTGGAATAAAGAAAGCCAATGGGAGGCCTTTTTGGTTAGTTTTTTTGAGTGTTTTTTTTGTAGAGATGGGCTCTTGCTATGTTGCTCCTGGCCTCAAGCGATCCTCCTGTCTCAGCCTCCCAACATGCTGGGATTATAGATGTGAGCCATGTGGCCATCCTGGGAGGCCTTTTTGGAAAACTGAGACATACCTGGTGTGAGGCTAGCCTTTGGTCTGAGAAATATGTATGTATTTTCTACTTTTGGTCTGAGAAATATTTATGTATTTTCTACTTTTTTCAGGTGGCCAGTAAAGCTGAAGAGAATCTGCTCTTGGTGCTAGGGACGGACATGAGTGATAGAAGAGCTGCGGTCATCTTCGCCGATACACTCACTCTTCTGTTTGAAGGCGAGCCTTTTCTCCACTCTAGGGAGACTGGAGACATTTCTCTCTGACACGCGCATCCTAGCCCTTCTTCTCTCCCCTCCAGCCTGATGCCTTTAACTTAATCCTGTAGTTTGCTATGTATTGACTTATTGGAGAATTAACTTGCAGATTCAGTATCTGATTAGCAAAGATTAGTTACAGTCTCTCTGGTATTTTGATCTTCCTTAAGACTCAAGACCCAAACTCTATAAGAATAAATTTAACCCCCAAATAAATTACTGGAAAGAGAGAGATGCTGATTTCCAGAGATGCTGCTATAGAAAATAATATCATTGTAACTTACTAATGCTTTCTGGTATACCAAGCACTGTGCATACTTAACAAACAAGTTTTCTTAGCAACCACTAGCACTGACTAGAATTATTTATATTAATTTTAGGAAGTGAAGCAGCCAAAAAGAATTGAGTTAGACCCTGGATTAGTCCTGGATGGGAGAACAGAATTTATTTTGTGGGAGGAATATTTGGAATCCAGCCCTCTCACTCCCTTCCTTCTAGGGATTGCCCGCATCGTGGAAACCCACCAACCAATAGTGGAGACCTATTACGGGCCGGGAAAACTTTATACCCTGATCAAATATCTACAGGTGGAATGTGACAGACAAGTGAAGAAGGTGGTAGACAAGTTCATCAAGCAGAGGGACTACCACCAGCAGGTGAGCAGGGACAACTACAGGCGTTTTGGAAGCAGCTTTAGCCAGGGACGTTGAGTAGAATAAGTTAGAGGGGAAAAAAATGAAAAAAGCTGCAGACAGCAGAAAAATTAAATGCCAAGTAAAGACTGGCCTGCATCTTGCCCATCAGCAGCTTACTGTGAACTTGAGGTGTTGTTGAGATGATAGTGCCCTCAGTACAAGATTGAGAAGGAAATAAAAAGTACTTCCTAAAAAGAACAAGACAGAAATGGTAGACAAATTCTCAATCACAGAATACGCAACAGTGCCCTCTAGTGATACAATGAGATTTTTATTTCCTAAGGTCCTATTGAGTGTCAAGTAATTTGTCTCAGATTTCCTCTTAGTTCCTTAAGTGCTGCAGATAACGTCTGTTTTTTCAGAACTTTATTTTTCCATTCTTTTGAGCAGAGAAAATAAAAATAGGACATAGAAATAAGAATGGCTGGCCACACAGTGGCTCACGCCTATAATCCCAAAACTGTGGAAGCCTAAGTCAGGAGAATAGCTTGAGGCTAGAAGTTGGAGACCAACCTGGACAACGTAGTGAGACCCTGTCTCTACAACAAAAAAAAATTAGCCGGGTGTGGCGATGCCCACCTGAGGCAGGAGAATCCCTTGAGCCCAGGAGTTCAAGGTTACAGTGAGCTATGATCAGGCCACTGCACTCCAGCTTGAGCAACAGAGCAAGGCACTGTCTCTTTCAAAAAAAGAAAGAAAGAAATGGGAGTGGCCTCTTACAATTTTATTTCTAGAATTCCACACCTAGTAGTCCATTAAAACACCATTAGCATTACTTTTAAGTGCAGTAATAAAGGTGAGTATTATTAGCTTGTAAACCAAAAACAAATCTTTGGCCCATCATCCTAAAAGCCCACCTCTAGCTTGAAAGAAAGGTAAGATTGGTAGGCAAACTAAACCTAAATGTTCTTGTATGTGAAAAGTTTGAAGTGACCAGCAAGAGGCAGACAGTTGGGGAGTGGGGAAGAGTATTCTGATTTTTGTGGTATATTGCAGTTCCGGCATGTCCAGAGCAACTTGATGAGAAATTCTACAACAGAAAAAATCGAACCAAGGTAATAAATCCTTTTCTTTCCTTTAGCCTGTTGAAATTTTAATTGGTAATCACGTATAATTCAGACTACCCTGTTACAATGTGGTCTGTTTTTAAAATATTTTATGTATTACTCTTATTTTTCAATAGAATATATCATACAAACAAAAGTATATATAACCTGGTTCATAAAGAATGATAGATCCTTATCAGTACAGTCATGCATCACTTAACAACAGGGATACATTCTGACAAATTCGTTGTTAGGCAATTTTACCATTGTGCAAACATCATAGAGTGCACTTACACAAACCTAGATAGTATAGCCTACTAAATACCTATACTATATGGTATAGCCTATGGCTCCTAGGCCACAAACCTGTACAGTGTGTTACTATACTGAATACTGTAGGCAATTATAACACAGTATTTGTGTATCTAAACATACCTAACAAAGCAAAGATACGGTAAAAATATGATATTATAATCTTACGGGACCACCTTCATGCATGTGGCCCGTCCTTGACCAAAATGTCATTATGCAGTACATAGCTGTACTTTTGAAGCCCCCAGAGTGACTCTCCTCTTCCCTTTGCCCACAAAGGAAACTATTATCCTGAAATTTTAAACTTTACTTTTTTATAGTAAAGATAATATATGCTTGTTAAAAGATATCCAAACATTATAAAAATGTATTTATACAATCAACAGTTTTATTGAGTATACATTATGGGCCAGATACTAGTGCTTGATACGGCAGTGAGCAAAGTGAGCAAAACAGATGTAATTCTTTCTTTGTGATACCTACGGTCTAGAAAGTAGACAGATAATAAAATAGCTAACCCATATGTAGTGTTTATGCCAGACACTATTCTAAGCACTTAACAAATATTAAATCATTTAATCCAAGGTTTCTTAACCTCTGCACTTATGGCATCTGGGCTGGATAATTCTTTTTTATGGGGGACTGCCCTAAGCACTGTGAGATGATAGCAGCATCCCTGGCCTCTATCTACTAGATGCTGGTCATCCCCCGAGGAGGCATAATTACCCTCAGTTGAAAATCATTTAATCCATAAACATTTTGTAGATGAGTAAACTGAAGCTGGAGAGGTTAAATGACTTGCCCAAGGTCATGCAGCTAGAAAGTGGAGGAGCAAGAAATTTCTATTTGCAATCAGTCTGGCTCTAGAGTTCATGCTGTTAACCATTATGATATACTAAATGTACAATGCAGGATCACATGTAATAAGGGGATGTAACCTAATCTTGGGAAATTAAAGAAAGAGTTCCTTAGGAAATGACCTTAAGAGTGTGTAGGGGCCGGGCATGGTGGCTCACGCCTGTAATCCTAGCACTCTGGGAGGCTGAGGCAGATGGATTGTTTGAGCTCAGGAGTTCGAGACCAGCCTGAGCAAGAGCGAGACCCCATCTCTACTAAAAATAGAAAGAAATTAGCTGGACAACTAAAAATATGTGTATAAAAAATTAGCTGGGCATGGTGGCGCATGCCTGTAGTCCCAGCTACTCGGGAGGCTGAGGCAGGAGGATCACTTGAGCCCAGGAGTTTGAGGTTGCTGTGAGCTAGGCTGACGCCACGGCACTCTAGCCCAGGCAACAGAGTGAGACTCTGTCTCAAAAAAAAAAACAGTGAGTAGGAATAAGAAGTGAAGAGTGTTCCAGATAGAGCGGGGAAAGCATGTGCAAAGGTCATACGTAGAAGGCAAGTGTGGCTGAAGTGCATTGAGGTGGGGAGAGCCTGGAATGAGATGAATATGGAGAGGTTATTAAGAGTCAGGCTGTTCAGGGTCTTGTATCCTAAGAACTATGGAAACAACATGGTATGACTTATATTTTGAAAAGATTTATATTTTGAAAAGATCTCTTGAACATCACTGTGCAAATGAAGTTAATTTTTATATATAATATGAGGTAGGGATTCAGCTTGATTCCTTTTTCATGTGGATATCAATTGTCCCTGCACATTTGTTGAAAATACCATTCTTTCTCTATTGAATTGTCTTAGCACTGTCATTGCAAATCAGTTGACCATCTGGACTCTCAATTCTGTTCCATTAATCTATTTCTATCTTTATGCCAGTACCAATTAGTCTTGATTGCTATAGCTTTATGGGTAAGTTATGAAATCAGGAAATACGAGTCTTATAACTTTGTTTTTTTCAAGGTTATTTTGGCTATTCATCAAGATAGATGAATGGGCATGGGGACAGTTTAATGATGTTTCCTAAAATCCTACCAGAGCTAAATTAGAGATTGGGGAAGTATGTTTTCCTTCACATGAGGCATAGATAATTTTTATTCAAACCACAAAAAAAAAAAAAAAAAAAAAAAACCACACCTCCACAACCCCTTATTGAGCTCCGACAGAATTTTTTCTTTTTTTTGTAGAAACAGGGTCTCGCTATGTTGTCTAGGCTGGTCTTGAACTCCTGGCCTCAAGCATTTCTCCTACTTTGACCTCCCAAAGTTCTGGGATTACAGGTGTGAACCACCATGCCCGGCCTAGAATTTTTTTAGAAACAGGGTCTTGCTATGTTGTCCAGGGTGGCCTCAAACTCCTGGACTTCGGTAATCCTCCTGTCTCAGCCTCCTGAGTAGCTGGGACTGCAGGTGTACACTACTGTACCCAGTTAGCCCTGGCAGGATTTTAGGGATGAATGATTTGGGCGAAACAGTTAAATGGAAAATGTAATTGACAGCTGTCTCTGATTATAATTGGGTCAACAGAGCCAGGATGACCTGCTGGCGGGGCTGATCCTTATGGGCCCAGTAAAGAGGGGGAGCTTGGGACTATGTTTGCCCTATAGCTCTTCTATCTGAGGGAACCTAATGTCCTATTCTTTGTGTTCCATGTGTCTCAGGGAATTGGACCCCATCCTGACTGAGGTCACCCTGATGAATGCCCGCAGTGAGCTATACTTACGCTTCCTCAGGAAGAGGATCAGCTCTGATTTTGAGGTGGGGGACTCCATGGCTTCAGAAGAAGTAAAGCAAGGTAAAACATGTTTCCCATATTCTCTGAGAGGCTGGGGTATATATAGTTGGCACTGTTTGTAATAGTTAAGCAACAATCTCTTACTGTTCGAGATCAGCTTGGGCAACATAGTGAGACCCCGTCTCTACAAAAAAAAAATTAAAATTAGCTGGGCATGATGGCCTGTGCCTGTAGTCTCAGCTGCTCAGGAGGCTGAGGCAGAAGGATTGCTTAAGCCCAGGAACACAAGGCTGCAGTGAACTATGATCGTGCCACTGCATTCCAGCCTGGGCAACAGAGTAAGACCCTGTCTCTTAAATAATTAAAAAATTTTTTTTAAAATAAGAAAGAAGAAAAAATAAGGTATGTAGCAACATGAAAAATACTTATACTTTTTTTAAAGCAGAATACAAAATTATATCTGTACTTTGATTACAACCATATAAAATGTGTAAATATTTGGAACAAAGACTTGAAAAAATGAAAAAGTTGCTCTGTTTCCCTTGGGGGAAAAGTGAGTATTCCTTTCTTGGCTGTCCCCTAGAGCACCAGAAGTGTTTGGACAAACTCCTCAATAACTGCCTATTGAGCTGTACCATGCAGGAACTAATTGGCTTATATATTACCATGGAGGAGTACTTCATGAGGGAATCTGTCAATAAGGTAGGACCTAGAACACATCTCTTAGAAGTGGGGCTTCCAGTCCAAGAAGCCAGGCTGAAGGAAATGGCTGAGCATGTGCTATGTATTTCTTGGTCCAGTTTTGAATATACTCTTGCATGTAAACTGAGTGGCACCACTTTGTATGGTTAGGGAGCATCTTTGGCATCATCATACTCTTCGTATACCCAGTTGGGACTTCTTTCCCAAGGATTACAAAAGAATAGCTCAGTTCCTCAGGGAGCCTACTTGTTCCCTTGCTCCCTGGAGGTATGTGGGTGAGAAGCCTCCAGGAAGTAGGGCCTCTGCAGATGTCTTACATCCCAGGTAATAGATGTGCCCAAGGCAAAGGCCCTAAATATCTAATTTCCTAATCTAGTGATCAATAGAGAAGTGAGCTACTTTGGCAAGGAGGATCTACACCAAGCTGTGACCAGAATAAGCCATGTTGGGAGAAACATGGACAAGGTATAGAAAAGGGAGTAGTGCCAGGGCTAGTGTCACCAGAACCATCTAGAACAGGACATGCAGAACTGAAACGCTCACTGTGTGTTTTACCTTTTGGGTAGGCTGTGGCTCTGGACACTTGTGAGAAGGGCCAGTTGACCTCGAGCATGGTGGATGACGTCTTCTACATTGTTAAGAAGTGCATTGGGCGGGCTCTGTCCAGCTCCAGCATCGACTGTCTCTGTGCCATGATCAACCTCGCTACCACAGAGCTGGAGTCTGACTTCAGGTACAGTGGACTCCCTTTCTCCTTTCTAGGCAGAAAAGTCCTAGTTGTGGTTGATTCCTGAGGCCTATTTGTTTCATTTTTTTCCCCCTTTTTATGATTCTAGTTCAGTTTTACACAGGACATAAGCTCCTGTCCCTAGCACAGTATCTTTGGCTCCAGGCAGCTGTTGATCAGCCAGATATCTTACGGGCCAAATTTCTGTTCCCTGAACTGGATTGAAGAGGCCCTCAGTAATGGGAAAAAGAACGGGCAGTTCAAATGAAAGCAGTTGTTGTAATAATACCACTCATAGTTACCCAATGGTAACTATGAGCTACAGCCAGACACTATGCTGATCTTCTACTCTTTTCTAGTCCTACTAACAACCCTGTGAGGTAGGAGCTATTAGCTCTGTTTTATAAATGAGGAAACTGGGGTTTAGGGAGATTCCATCCCTCATCAGAGATCACACACCTCCTGAGTGTAGACTGTAGCATGCAGAGCTGACTGACGCAAAACCTATTCTCTCGACTCCTAGACAGTACTTACTGCCTTTCACTAAGCCATACTGCCTCTGCTTCATTTGTTGGAGCACAGTGGTGATAACTGAAAGCCTCATAAGAAATAAAGAATTGGCCAGTCTCCTCTGTATGTCCTTGTCACATCACTGTCCTTGAGGAGTGTTGGTCACTCTCATACCCTGGCTCCTAGGGTCTCCTACAGTGGTCTCAAGGATTGGTTATTCTCCCCAGCTTGTGATTCTGGATTAGGGGAGTGGGCACTCTGGTCCTGCTGTCCCGGAGGCCAGGTTGAGTGCTGTCACTCCCCATATGCCATTGTACCCCCCAGGGATGTTCTGTGCAATAAGCTGCGGATGGGCTTCCCAGCCACAACCTTACAGGACATCCAGCGCGGGGTGACAAGTGCTGTGAACATCATGCATAGCAGCCTCCAGCAGGGCAAATTCGACACGAAAGGCATCGAGAGCACTGACGAGGCCAAGCTCTCCTTCCTGGTAAGTAGCCCACAGATCAGGAGCTGGGTCAGTTTATCTTGAGAGGTTCAACTATGATCTCTAAACCACAGTATAATCAGGATTGAGCTGGAAACTTTTCCTCCAGTGTCTATTTAGAAGGAAAATTCCTCCTTAAGGAAAGCTCCTTCTAGAAGGTTCTGAAACTACTTCTTTCTTAGGGACTGATTCTGAGTAGCCTGAGGCAGGATATGCGCACTATTCCCTGCCAGAAGGCTGGGCTTCTCAGCTCTCACCTGGCGTCTATTCCCAAGAGCAGTGCCCAGCTGCTCAGGGGCCCCACGGAGTGTCAAGCTTGGCTCGCATCAGCCACAGAACCAGCTGTAGCTAACATCTGTGCCAGGCCTCCAGACTGCTTCTCTGAGGAGGGGCCCACAGCACGGGTGGGTACCAATCCTTGAAGCCTGCCAGGACTGCTTTTCTAGTGCACATCTTAGGCTTTCAGCGTCCTCTGGCAAGGTGACCTTATTAAAGCCCTCAGCTACCCAGAATGACAGATGTGATGTGAGTCTTAGAAGTTGTGTGACAGCTCAGCAAGGAGAAGCGTGGAAGGGTGAAAGGATTTGTACAAGGCAACAGACAGTTTGTGATGAGCCAAAGAGAACACACGAGTCCTAAGCTCATGCTTCTGTGGCACACGCTATCTTGGCGCGCACAGGAATGGCGCTGCCAGAAGTCCGTTCTGCTCCATCCCTCACACTGGCAACTTCAGAGCCTGAAGGAAACATCCAGTAGCAGAACTCTGAATCAACAGTCTACACATCGGGTTCAGTGCAAAAATATGTACATCCATTTTTCTGGAAGCAGAGTCTTTAGCTTTTACCAGATTCTTAGAAGGTTCTGTGACCCCCAAAAAGTTAAGAGCTATTTCTTTCAGAGACAGAAACTTAAACGTGCTAGTATCTACCCTGCTCCTGTGCAGGGGAACCCACAGTAACTAGTCATCAGGCTGATCCTCTTCCCGTCATGGAAAATATTTCCCCTGGGCATGAGTTCTGTCAATCTGGCGCATCATGGTTGTTGCCAAAAAAGAGGATCCGTTCCAAAAAACCTGTGGCCTCCGAAATATGGTACCTTTGGAGAACTTTGCCAAAATATCCAGTAACCAGTGTCATCTGATCATGAACTGACTTAAATTTATTTTGTTTGCATTCTATTTCATTTTTTTACCGAACTTATTTTCATTCTTTCATTTCTGTGCTCAGAAACATTCATTGGCTCCTTGTTACCCACCACATCAAAGCTAGATGTCTGCCTGTTTAGGCCTCCTAAATCTGACCCATCCCACCTCTCCAGTCCCGTGTTCCACCCGCCCACACACATGCAAAGGCTGGCCAGCGTGTGTTCGCTCTTTCACTGCTCCGTGAGGACCTCCCATTCACACAGGTTCATTGTTTGAGGGCCCAGAAGATAAGGCAAAATACAAAGGTGATGGTAAATGCTCGATGACAGGTTTCCAGTTTTCCCAATGCCAAGTACTTAAAATGTCATCACTGCCACTACAGGGCCTATTTTTTATGTCACCTCGATTCATTTGGCTGTCAAGATAAATTCTCCAACTCTACTGACGTATCATTCACCGTGGGCTGGGGATTAGCCCAGTTGAATCTATGCTTACAATGTCTGTCAATACAGGGGAAACTTTGAAATCAATACCATTTGACCCCAAATGCATTTTCCCCTCACGAGAGTTATTCTTGGTGTCCTTAAATGCCCTGGAAACATTTATGTGTGGCTTTCATCCCTAAGCTGTCATGACAGTGCATTTATTTCTCTGGAAACTTGTGATGTTGGCAGGCTTGTGTTGTGGCGTGTTAAAGAAAGGCATTTAGGCTTATCCATCCACAGCCAGAGTGGCCCAAGCAGCACCGTGGGTTTCAGTATTGACAAAGGAAGCACCCTGGGGAAGGCAAGAGGGACTGCCTAATCTCAGTCCCCGGGGTTCTAGGATTCTCCTTTTATCCTGAAACTCATGACTCATATCTTGAAGATCGGCTCCCCCTACTTCACCCCTGCCTTCCTGGTCACGCCACCAGCCCACCAGTTCAGAGGCAGTGGGAGCCTCTTGAACGCTAATTCCTCCCACACACAGCCTCTAAATGAGGATTCTCAAACCACAGCTGTGCTCATGTGGCACTCACCTGCTTTTAAAAATCTTTAGTGCCATCCCACTGTCCATAGGACAAAGGCCTGACTATTGAGCACAGCACCTCAGTCCCAGTCAGACTCCACCCACCTCTGCCCCTCTACATCTTGCCACTTCCCAGCACATGTTTGTGAACTGACTCTATTTTCCAAATGCCTTTTGGGGTGTTCTGCCATTCTATATTCACTTATATTATCCCCTTCCCAGAATACGTCCATTCACTCTCACTCAACAGATATTTATTGGGAAATGTCTATATATCAGGCACTGTTCTGGGTTCTAAAGCTTCACTGCACAGCATGGTAGCCGCTAGCCATAGGTGGCCATTGAAATTTATATTTAAATTAAAAATCCAATTCCTGAGTTATACTAGCCATGTTTCAACTGCTCAGTAGCCACATATGGCTAGGGACTACTGTACTGCACAGTGCAGATTTAGAATGTTTCCATTATCAGGGAAGTAGACAGTGCTGGATTAGAGATATAGTGGTGAAGAAGGCAAGCTAGATCCCTGCCTTCATGAGCTTTCATTCTAGTGGGGAAGGTAGACAAGCAACAAACCATATTATGTCGGGAAATCTTAAGCACCATTAAGAAATATCAACTAGGAGGGCCAGTTGCAGTGGCTCACGCCTGTAATCCTAGCATTCTGGGAGGCCGAGGTGGAAGGATTGCTTGAGGTCAGGAGTTCGAGACCAGCCTGAGCAAAAACGAGACCCCATCTGTACTAAAAATTAAAACATTAACCAGGTGTGATGGTGCACACCTATAGTCCCAGCTACTCAGGAGGCTGAGGCAGGAGGATCATTTGAGCCCAGGAGTTTGAGGTTGCTGTGAGCTAGGCTGATGCCACGCACAGCACTCTAACCTGGGCAACAGAGCAAGACTCTGTGTCAAAAAAAAAAACCAAAAAATTGAATTGTGTTCTAGCCTTTTTTTTTTTTTTTTTTTTTTTTTTTTTAAGTAAAAGATAGGGTCTCATTATGTTGCTCAGGCAGGTCTCGAACTCCTGGGCTCAAGTGATCCTCCTGCCTCAGCCTTCTGCGTAGCTGGAACTACAGTTGTGCACCACTGTGCCCAGCTTATTCCAGCCTTTGAAGTTCAGCTCAGCTACCACCTCTGCCATGGAGCCTTCCTTGAATGCCTCAGACCAAAACAGTTTTTTCGTTCTTCTAAATGGCCAGAGCAGTAAGTGCCTTAATTATCACTTTTGTCACATGCTACTTTTTACAATTAGTATTCTGCACCTAGTCTATAAGGCAGTTGAGCTATGAAAGAAGGAGCCTTTGGCCCCAGAGTAGGGAGACCTGAATTCTAAACCTGGCTCCAGCTCTGTGGCCTTGTCACTCTGAGCTTCTGTCCCTTATTCTGCTTTATTTTTCTTTGTAGCATTTATCACTACCTGTCATTATATAATACATACATTTGTTTACTATCTGGCTTTCTTTATGAGATATCAACTCTATGAGGGAGTAGACCTTGTCTGTTTTGTTAACCGCTTTCTTCCTAGTGCCTAGAACAGTGTCGGGCACATAACAGGCTCTCAGTAAATATTTGCCAAGTCAGTTGTTGGCTGACTTTAGCAACTTCGCGTTCTGAGAAGTCTCGTTTTCTCCCATGAACTGGGTTTGATAATACTTGTTTTGTGGGGGTGTTTGGCAGGGTCAGTGAGAGAAAGGATGAGAAAATGCCTCAGAGGTGGCAGGCTTTCCGGAAACTTTTCTTTTAATGTCAGACTTTGTATCACTGACCTGGGCTTGGCAACTTGGAGCCTCAGAACTTATCCCAGACCTGTGTGCTTGAGTCATTTCTGGTCTGTAGGTAACAGCCAAGAGACATGAAACCTGGGCTTTCTACCTCTGAGGTCTCTCTGGCTTTGCTCCCTGGCACTAGGCACAGAAGAAAAAGCAAGCCTGGTTCACCATTCTGCCCAGTCCGAGATCTGAGCCCCTTGCCTGATGACAGTGCTGTGGCTTTTCCTTAGCCTGAGTCTAAACTCCAGCCTGAGCTTCAAAGCATGCAGCTGTCAGCCAGTCTGGTGTTGGAGTGGGTAGCACACACCAGTCAGCAGGAAATCACAGTCTTCCTTCCTCCTTCATCTCCCAGGTAACTCTGAACAACGTGGAAGTCTGCAGTGAAAACATCTCCACTCTGAAGAAGACACTGGAGGTATGGGAGAAATTGCCTGTCAGCTTTCAGCAGCTGTAGCCTCCCCAGTTTGAGAGAAAGCCCCATACGCTCATCCTGGTGGAGACAGGGGCATTCCCTGACACTGAGCCACACTTGAGGGGATTCGCTGGTGATTGACATGGTAGCAAGGCATGCCTGGGCCAGTGGGAAAGGATCAAGAGTTCAAATTAGCTCTTCCAGCACATACTTGGCATGTGACCTTGGACAAGTGTCTTAACTCTCTGAGCCTCAGTTCTTTCATCTGTGAGATGAGATACAGATAGATCTCTGTCCTGCCTTACTTTGGGCTTGTGGGGTGGCCTAATGAAAAAACAGGGTTGAAAGCACCTTATAAAAATGACAAAGCCCTCTATAAATGAAAGAGATTAAGATAAGGTTCACCAAGCCCTATACAGAGCTGGTTGCTGTTATTTTTTGAGGCAGGGCAGCAGAGCATAGTGGAAATTGCTTGGGCTTTGAAGTCGATACTCCTGAGTTCAGATCTCCACTTGACCACTGAACGTGTGGCCTTAGGCAAATTCTGTAACCTCCCTGAGCCTCAGTCTCCTCCATGGTAAAGCAGGGTTGTCGTGAGACCAATGTGATAAGCACCTGGTATGTGAGAGGCATGCGGTGGTACTGACTAATTATATTAACAGTTACAAATAGCAGCATGGAGCCGTCACTTTTAAGTATTAGAAAATGAGGGGCCCAGTTCTTCCCTACTCCCCAACTCAGCCTCTGGGAAGGGAGTGAGGTCAGGGTCCTGTCTGCACAGGGGGCGCCTGGACAGAGGAGGAGAGGAGGATGCTTTGCAGAGGAGGCAAGGGCTTGAGGCACCAGCTGGTGTGAGGTGCGGCCTTGGGCTGGGCAGGCCGAGGAGGAGGCTGGGAGCCAGCACACGGGGGGGAGAGAGGACCCAGTAGCTAACGGGGTTACCGAGGGAGGCTCAGGGAGAACAGTCAGGTGAGAGTTTACAGTAGTGCTGTAAACTGGACTACGTTAGGCATTTACCCCAGAAAGTCTTTAAAATGAAAAATAAGGTGATACAATGTACTGATACATAGTTTCTATCACATCGCATGTGTTCAACAAGGTGGCTGTCATTGTTTTTAAGTCACAGCACTTTAGATTATATTCCTGACTTCCTCCTTAACATCAGTCTGTTGGATTTTGTAAGTAAAATTTTGGGAAATGTTAGAAATTCAGAACTGGGCCCGTAGAATTAGCCAAGTGAAAGAAAAGAGGGACAGCAAAGAGCTGAATAAACAATTCCCATAAATCCCACCCCCGCCCCTTAGACCGCATCGCACAGATATTCTCTGTCAGCCCCCTCAGCAACCCTGGAGACAGGCGGGTCAGGTGGCATGATGTCCACCTTACGGATGAGGTCACAAGGCTAGTTAAAGATAGTAAGCGTTGGAGCTGCTGTGGGAACAGAGGGCTTCTGCCTGCCGGGCCAGTCTCTGGGCAGCTTTCCACACTGCTCCCCCCATGGCCAAACAGCACAGACTTGCTATGGAGGCTACAAGAATGGGGGCAGCTCCTGCAACCTAAAGCACGAGCTTCAAGAAGTCCCCGCGTGGAGTACCCTCTACCCAGGCCCCAGTATAGTGATCAGGAACAGGCACTCTGGAGCCAGAATTCCCAGACTAGAATCCCAGCTCCATCACTTACTGCTGTGGCTTCGGGTAAGGTATTAACTTCTCCATGCCTCAGTTTCCTCATCTGTACAATGCAGATAATAATTGTACCTACTTCACAAGTAGGTACTTTTTTTTTTTTTTTTTTTTTTTTTTTGGAGAGCAAGTACTTTAATAAAAGTAAAATGCTTAGAACAGAGCCTGGTACACAGTAAGCACTTAAACCTTAGCTATGATCATGACAATCTCCCTTTGGCAGCCAGACCAAAATATTTAAGAAACAGAAACTGTAACCATAATAGCTAATGTCTCCTTAGTGTCTACCATGTGCCAGGCACTGGGCTAAGCATTTTGTGAATCATCTTATACAACTTTCATGATACCATGGGAGCAGGAATTGGTTTTTTCATTTTATAGACAAGGAGATTGAAGCTCAGACACTTTAAATCATTTGCCCAAGGTCATTGAACTAATACATGACTGAGCTAGGACTTGAATCTAGGAATGTCTACTCTAAGGGTATGAAACAGTTCAGGCATTTATGTTTCTTCTTCAGTTCCCCTGACACTGGTATCCCCATGTTCCCAAGGGGGAGGTGGGAACCGAGTGGATAGCCACCAGGGTAGAATCCAGGTTTTCTGAAGCCCACCCTGGGCTCTTGCCAAGGATGGGCCATGGCTGCTCCCACAGGAAGCTGGATAAGGAGAAATGGCTGGCTGCATACTGGCCTCCTCTCTGCCTCTCCCCACACTCCCATGGCCCAGGCATGCTCGGTAGCCTTAACATGTTCTCCCCTAGAGTGACTGCACCAAGCTGTTCAGCCAGGGCATCGGAGGGGAGCAGGCGCAGGCCAAGTTTGACAGCTGCCTTTCTGACCTGGTTGCTGTGTCCAACAAATTCCGAGACCTCTTGCAGGTAAGCCCCGGGTTCAACTGCTGCCTGAATCCCGTGCCTTTGTGTTACTCTGAGAAGATTGTTAACTGGCTTGTCCTAGGCTCCGATGTGTACAGGAAATGGGGAGGAGGAGGGAGGGAGCCGCAGGTAAGCCCCTGGGGTTGTGCACGTCCCTTGAGACTAAAGGCCCTGTTGGTTTTTCAGCAGTGAAGTTGTCACATTGACAATTCAACATCTGGTCCTCTAGAATCTCCACGTGGCCCCCACGATGACAAGAGCCCTCAGAAAATCGCTCAGAGGAAATGGAACCACATGGTTGCTCTGACCTGCTGCTTGGCCTTACTCACAGGTGCTGCCGAGCACCAGGCTCTCAGATCTCTTCTGAAAGTTTACCAGAACCTCAGGGTCTCATCTCTAGCCTGGACCTGAATCAGCACAGATCTGGAAGGGGACACATTGTTCCTGGCTTCTTTAATTAGCGTTCTCTCTGTCATACTTCTGACAGGGCCTGCAGAATGCCTCCGAGCTGAAGAATGCCCTGCAGTCAAGGGATGAATGAAGAAGAGGGAGCATGTGCCTCCCATGTCTGATGTGTCTCTGCCTTGTCCCTGTGCAGGAGGGGCTGACAGAGCTCAACAGCACAGCAGTCAAGCCGCAGGTGCAGCCTTGGATCAACACCTTTCTCTCCGTCTCCCACAACATCGAGGAGGTCAGCCTGACCACAGGCAGCCATCAAGCCCGGGATTGCCACCACCCCCAGCCCCGTCCCCATCCCCAGCTGGAAGGCAGTGGAGCCACGATGCCCACTTCCTCACCCCTACCCTTGAAGACTAGGTTCCTCCCGGGAAAGTTTGTTCCCACAGTGAGAAAGGCATCTGAAGGAGCTTGCTTTGACCTGACTTACGCTCTCCTTGCCCCACCTTTCATAGACTTAAGAGCTTTTTTTTCCCTTAGCCTAGTGATTTCATTCCTGTAGAACATGAGATGCGAGGGGGTGTAAAATGCCAGGAGCTTTACCATGCTATGTGGGCTACTGCTACAGCCCAGGTGGTTCACTGGTCAGAAATGTTCTTCCACCCTGCGTGTCCAAGCTGGTTTTAGACTGGAAGAGTAAGAAGCTACAGGGGTGGAAGAACCTCTTACATTATTTTCTTAGGTAGAGGTGGGGTGGGGGTGAATGGTACTTCTTAGAAAGAGGCCCATGGTGACCCACCTTGCTTCCTGACTATAGGAAGAATTCAACGACTATGAAGCCAACGACCCTTGGGTACAGCAGTTCATCCTTAACTTGGAACAGCTAATGGCGGAGTTCAAGGTGAGCAGGAGCTCTAAGGATCACCTTAGAGGATTACCCACCTCTGCCCAGACCAGCAGCCAGTGGCTTCTCATCACATTCCTGCTGGGGACCCCAAAAGCCCTTCCAACCCTGGCCTGTAGAAACAGTCCCCCATGGCCTCATGTAGCTGTCCCCATCCCCTGGAGACCCCAGCGTAGAGGCAGAGCGGCTAGGTGGCACTCCCACTGATATTGAGCCTCTGTGTGCAGGCCAGCCTGTCCCCGGTCATCTATGACAGCCTGACCGGCCTCATGACCAACCTTGTTGCCGTCGAGTTGGAAAGAGTGGTGCTGAAATCCACCTTCAACCGGGTAAGGTCAAGGGGGCACGGGTCCACAGCCCTATCCTTTCTTCTGTGAGGAAGACAAATCATGCTGCCACCCCAGGACTCATGTCCCCTCTGTCTGCTACCCATAGGCCCTGCATGTCTTGGCCTAGTCCTGTTCTGGCTTCTGAGGCCTTAGAGCTAACTGGAGCTACAGGACACCACATAAGGCCCAGCCAGCCTGGCCACCCAGCTCTGAGGACAACTGGAAGCCAGAGGGCCAGGCCTTAAACAGCGTAACTGTCTTGTGGTTTTTTTCCCCCACAGTTGGGTGGTCTGCAGTTTGACAAGGAGCTGAGGTCACTCATTGCCTACCTTACCACAGTGACCACCTGGACCATCCGAGACAAGTTTGCTCGGCTCTCCCAGATGGCCACAATCCTCAATCTGGAGCGGGTATGTAGGACTCCCTTGGCCTACCCAGGGAAAGGTGACTGGAAAGAGGGACAACGACAAAATTTACATCCTTGCCACTCCCTCAAAACCATGTCTCTGCCAGCAGCCCAGCCCCGCAGGGCACCTTCCCCTTCCTCAGTACCCCTGCTTTGCTCCTGGTAGAGCCCAAAGCCTTCCTTCAGGATAGCCCTGACCTTGCCAGCGGGTCTCTGCATTCTTCCCCACAGGTCACTGAGATCCTAGATTACTGGGGTGCCAACTCTGGCCCATTGACGTGGCGCCTCACCCCTGCCGAAGTGCGCCAGGTGCTGGCTCTGCGCATGGACTTCCGCAGCGAGGACATCAAGAGGCTGCGCCTGTAGCTCCAGGGTGAGCCCACCTGGCCCATTACACGGCCAGGCCTGTTCTCTAAGTGGCCATAGCCAAGGAGCTGGGTAAGGCTACCTGGCTGGAGGGAGCTCTGACAGTCCAGACTCTTCCATGGCTGGCAGCAAGGAAACAAAGCCTACACTTACTCCATGCTCTGCCCTCGGACCTAGCTGGGTGATGCTTTGGGGGCAGCCTTTCCCCACCAAGATAGGTAGACTCCTAATTCGGTGGGAAAGCCAAGGCAGGCCAGCTTTCTGTGTGGCCCTGAAACATTCCAACAAACACGCTGCCCCTAGCAGCCTTTAGAAGACTTGGGTACATCTGGAGACCTGAGAATTAGGTTTGACTTTGAGGAAAAGCTCTGATGTTCATGATCCCTGAATAAAGACATTCCTTGGAGAGATGCCAGTGTGCCGTTTCCAGAAACAGGGAGGGCTGGGTGCTCTGGCCAGGGCAGGTCCACCAGTTGTGCTGAAGTGTGAAGGCAAAAGCCTAAAGCTTCAGCCTATTCCCACACCCGGAGCGGTGCACAGCCACCGCAGGCCCCACGTGACGGCAGGAGCCCTCATCCCGTCCTGGACCCTCGTCCCCACCCTTGGGCCCTCAGCACCACAAGCTGGATCATCGCAGGGGCAGTTTCCCACAGTGCTGGGGGAAGCGGGAATTGCTCCCAGCAGAACAAGAAATACTTTATGAGGATAACCTGGAAGGGCAGTGAATTTATTCTAAGCATATCACAGAACCCATTGCCCACCGGCACCAGGTCACTTGGCACAGTCCTTAGTGTTGCTGGTTAAGGCCTGGGTTGACAGTGACTCATCGGCTCACTGCCACAGACTTGGCAATGGACCCCCACCCTCACTCTCGGTCTCTCATGAGGGTTGAGCGTGAAGTCTCTACACCTCTAAGGAAGGCCACAGAAAATGACTCAAAGGACCACGTCAGGGCTGGCCTTACCTAGGGACCCCCAGCCATATGCTAAGGCTGGTTGTCATCTTCCAGGGCCCAAGCTGGGCAATGGGATTGGTAAAGGCCACATAGGACACTAAGCTTAGGACCTTCCTATGTCCAAGTAGTATAGAGGCCAAGCGAAGGCTGCTGTCAGCCAGGTCACAGTCCTATCCCAAGCACCGTCTCTGCTTGCCAAGTCTGCTTGCTTTGGGAGCAGATGCGCAGAGGTGGCTGAGGAGTAGGAGGCAGAGAACTCCCGTGGGGGGAGGGAGGGAGGGGCCGCTGCAGCTCCAGGTTTCCTTGCAGCAAAGGACCAGCCTCGTGGGAACGGGCATCAGGTTGAGGCCTCACAGCCCAGCAGCTTCAGGCTCAGGCCCTGAGTATCCACTTCCACCAGGTGGACGCTGCAATTCCCAAGGCCCTGGACAGGACAGGAAAAGACAGGACACGACAGGAGGTATTTAGAGGGATATGGAAAAATCTCAGGCCTCCCGGAGGCTGGACTGAGGCTGCAGGGATAGGGGGGCTTACAGATACAGCCCCTGGCTAGCTGGTGGGCCACAGTGAGATCTCTTACCCCACCAACTACCAACCCCAACCCCATCGGGTACCTCGGTCTTGGCCAGCACAGCCTCCAAAGCCTCTTTCTGCCGCGGCTCCTTAGTCAACAGATAGAGGAAGCCCCCACCACCTGCCCCTGCCAGGCTCTGGCCATGCACGTGAGGGACCAGGACATCCATCAGACGCCGCACAGCCAGGGGCTCACAGCCTGGCGCCATGAGCTTCTTCTGCTCCCAGTAAGAGGTCAGGCACTGGCCCAGCAGGGGCAGGCTTCCTGCGGGGAGGGCAGAGTGGAGTGGTGTGCCTGGGTCAAGGCCAACACCCATCTGTAGACTAAATCAAGAGCCAAGAGGCACTACTGACCCAGACATGGTTAAGAACCCCGGTGCCAGTGCTGGCTGGAAACAGGTGTAATAAAGCCCACATCACAGGGTTGTTTGGGGACTAATGTTCGTAAAGTGACTAACACAGTGCCCAGCAGTCAGTATCAAGTGAACCGTGCAGCCACACGCCGGGAGCCCTGTTCAGCTCTGACCCCCCTGGAACTCAGCCACGGGGCCAAGCCTCTTCCCCCATCTGCTTCCTGTCAGTGGGGCTGGGGGGCCTCTCCCACCATGCAAGTTTTGTCCTGAGATATGGCTCCCGCCTACGTGAGACCCCAGAGAGGACAGACAATAGGCTTCTGTTCCCAGGGGCCGACTATCTGGGCCCTGCGCCAAGCCTGCAAAGGACCCCAGCCTCTGACTCCCACAAGCTCCTGGCTCCTGACGCCCTGACCTCCCCTGGAGGAAGCACGTCACCTTGGCGGAAGGCTTTGGCACACTGCTCAGTTTGCCGCACCAGGTTGTGGGCGTTCTGCACCACGGCGGGCAGCCGGGCATACCAGCTCCTCAGCACATCCTGCAGACGGGGCAGGAGAGAGGTGACGGAGGATCCGGGCCAGGCTGAGCCACCTGCCTCCCTCCCTTGTTCTGGGGCTGGGGCTCACCTGCAGCAGATTCCGTGCCAGGCGGGTCTTGCCGGTGTACACCAGGAGCAGGTGGTCGTTGACCTTCTGGACAAAGCCCTCAGGCACAGTGATCTCTTCCACCTCCACCTTCAGCGGCAGCTGAGCCCGGGAGCGCCCCACCTTGATGCCAGGCATTAGGCCACCCACTTGGTCCTGCCAGCCACCTCCTGTGATACCAGGGCCCTGTCACTGTTGGAGCCTATCTGCCCAACTTCCCTCTCCCCAGCCCAGGCTCCCAGCCTTGCACCCCTGGCTGGGACCAGCATGGAAAGAAAGGTAGCTTCCGCCAACTCCATGGGACAGGTGAGCTATGTAGCTTCTGTCCCCAGTCCTGGCAGCAGGACAATCCCAGCAGGGAAAGGGCTTCAGTCCAGAGCCAAGCTTGGAATCCCCAAAGCTTGAGTTTTGTTGCAAACCTAGTGTGTAATTAGCACTGGGATAAAGCACATCAAAGGGTAAAGATTTTACACTAAACCTCTGCACTCCCTAGGACAGTGTTGACCAGAGGAGAAGTGACACAGTCCTCCCCCTGCAGCCTGTCCTTCCTGATGCAGTGTTCACGTTGGAAAGCAGCTCTCCAGCGTCTCTTATCTTTCTCTAACTTGAAAGAGCCTGTTTACATCTTCCTTTAGTAATGAAAGGTATGGATCTCTCGTTCCCCTTGCAGCTACATAAAAATGACAAAACTTGAGCTCCTTCTGGGACACGCCCTTGATATTTGGGGAAGGGCCTGTTGGGATTTAAAGTATAAAATGCAAATAGCAGGAGGCATCTGGAACCGTATAGCCAAAACACGGTGGTAGCACAGGGCCCGAAATGTCAAGAGCTCACTTGTGCCCCTCTCCTTCAGAGCACTTGGTGCAGTTTGTAATTACACCTTCACTAGAGTGGTTATTGATTAATGTCTGTCTCTAATAGACAGCAAGGACCCTATCTGTGCTCATTTTATCTCCGCGGCACAAGAGAGTGGATTCTCAATAAATAGTTGTCAGTTGACCAAATGAAGAACTTGAATGGTACACCTCAAAAGAAAACTGAAAGTCCCGCCACTTGGTTCTTTTGCTAACAACTACCTATGGTAGGATGTGAGTCATTACAATGAAAGGAGGAGGCTGGGCTGCAAAGTGACAGGAAAAGACCCCATAAGACATCTGTCCATCTTTGCAGCAGTTTCCTTCCAGAGTCACACTGCAGATGAGGCCTGGCATCCTGAGATGAACAGAGCACCGAAGATCTGGAACCAGACAAGCCTCTGGCGGCTCTGTCCTGTGCATGGATTCCAGGGGAAGGCACGTGGCCAGGAGGAGAGAGAAGCCCGGTGCTAGTGACATTCATCAGATCATAGCCGATGCTGGGCCCTTGCTGCCCGACCATATGGCCGGGGCAGGGGTAGCAGGCACAGATGGTCACAGCCCAAGGGAGGGGCATGGTGCCAGAAGGACAGGCTGCAAGTCCAAACCAGCTCTGCCCAGCCTTGTCTAAGGGACAGCTCTGAAGAGGGGCAGAGTCACCAAGAACAGCACCTGGTACTGGCCAATGCCTAACATGAAACGGGCAGCACAGAATCTGGCACTTAGTAGGTGCCCATGAAACACCTGAGGTAGTACATGTCAAGCTGAAAGCCACCAGAGGTCAAAGTAATAAGAAGCAAACTGTAACCATTTCAGGGAGCAGTATGGTTATGTGGCTGTTGGCTGATCACATGCAAATCCAGGGGAGCCCCCTACAAGCCCTTGGGAAAGTGTCGGTGACCTCCCCCCAAGCCCCGGGCAGTCCCATACCTGTGGTGAGCACCTGCTCCAGGTGCAGTACCGCATGGATCAAGGCCTCCGTGCCCACCACCCGGCCCGCGGCCCGCTGCAAGGCAGCCAGGGCGGCACCGGCCAGGATGCTGCTGGTGCCTGTGGGGCGTGAAGGAGGATCCCAGGCATGAAACACTCCACCCGGCCCAGTCCTGTCCCACTCCCCGTCAGGGCAGAGGCCAGGGAGGGGGGTCACGGGCAAGGCTGGAGGGCTGTGACAGGAGGTGGCTGGCAAGGGACAGGGCGTGCTCACCGAGGCCAGAGCCATGGGGCAGCTCAGACCAGGTGTGCAGCTCAAAGCCACCCCCGAAGGTGCGGAGCAGCTGCTCACTCAGCGGGAGTTCCGAGTGGACGCTCACGATGCCCGCACAGACGAAGGCCGCCTTCAGCAGGGCCCCTAGAGAGGGACAGGCGCACAGCAAGGAAATTTGGTCTCCATAGGTAGACACAGACACCCCGCCCCTGCAATTTCCCGGTCCAGTGCGGGGCTCATCTGGTGGGACAAAAGGCCAGCAGCAGTGCAAGCCTCATCCCCAAGCCACAAAAGGGCCTTGGGCTCCTCGACATGGAAAAATGTGTCATCTCTACTTCCTGTGTCTGCGTGTGCGTGGGCAGGGTAACATCCAGGCCCTTCCTTTCCCTCAGGGCTCCTCCGCCAGACTGGCCGCCCCTCAGGCCAGGCCCCAGTGGCCTGCAGGCCTCCACGGAGGGGTCTCTAGGTTCTGTCCCCATCCCCCAGCCGGCTGTGTGTGCCGTCCCCACCTGCCAATGTCCTGGGGTCCCCTGACCTGGGGCGTGGGGCTGGCAGTAATCCTGCACGTCTTCCAGGCTCCGGCACGGTATCCTCACGGCCATCTCGTCCTGCCGAGACCCCACCGCCAGCCACAGCACGGGCTCTGGGATGCGGCGTGCCCTGGCCCCGATGGGCCGGCGGCCATCCACGCGCACAGCCAGGCCCAGCACCGCCCCGCCGAGCTCATAGGCGAGGGGTGGTGTGTCACTCCAGCCCCCTGTGGCAGTTCAGCAAGACCAAGCTGGTCACGGGGGCTGCCAGCCTAGCTTGGGGGGTGGCTACCCGCACCCCCACTCACCAGAGAAATCCACGCGGGCCGGGCACTCAGCCACCACCCACTGCCCAGGCGCCGGCAGCTCCACCGGCTCCGTGGAGACGAAGCACTGGGCTGACTTCACAGCCTGGCGGATGAGGATCTGCCCGGCCCCCTCGTAGTGGCGGGCCGCTCGCACCAGCAAGGCCGGCCTGCCAGGAGGAAAGGAGAGGTGGCGGCATGGAGACCCGGGCTGGGGTGCATTGCCTGGTTTTGGGGATCTGACTGCCCTGGATGACCCAAAGGTACCCCACCTCTCTCTGGGCTTCCGCCATCAGGGGCCACTTCCCTTGACAGCTGGAGACTTCATTAGCACCTACCTGCTCAGCCACTTGTCCCTCTCCTGGGCAAGTGCCTCCACACCCCCCGCCAGGTCTCCATGTTCCAGGTACGAAAAGGGCCGCATCCACTCTGGGTTGGCAGCTGGCCCACTCCGTAAGCCCCCGTGGCCCTCTGCCATGCAGCCCAGCACATCGGCCACACAGGCCAGCGCCCGCGCTGCCACACCGGGGTCTCCTGCCCCAGCTGCAACTGAGGGACCAGGAATCAGGGTGGCAAGGAGGGGGGCCTGCCCCCGACACCCTCTTCCCTGAAAGACTACTCAAGGGACCCCCCAAATGCTCCAGACCCCTCACCCCTCCTGGCTTTTGCTCAAGATACATCCTTGCCTGTAAATGCACCCCCACCCTCTGCCTGGTGAAGCTCTTCTCATCCTGCCAGCCCCCGCCCAAATGTGCCCCTTTACGCCTACCTAGGATGCCCACAGTGGTTAAGAGCTCAGGCTCTGGGGTCAAACCACCTGGGTTCAAGTCTCAGCCTCACCACCAACTAGCTGTGTGGCTCTGGGTAAGTTATTAAATAGGGACAGTGTCCAACAGCCCCTGGGACCATTTATGAGATGCTGCTTATCAGGCTAAGGCTCTGAGCCCCCAAGCAGTGTGCCTGGGACTTCAGGGAGAGCTGCCCACATCCCTCGGGGGCTCTGCTGGAGCTCTGCACCCACCCACATCCTGGCACCCAGTACGGAACATGCGGGGTTTGCCGACGTGCACGAGACCCAGAGCCTCAGCCTCAACCTCTGACCAAACCCCACGACAGGGCTGAAGCTTCCCAGAAACCTAAAAGTAAACTCCAGTGTGTCTCTCTACTTTAGCAGTTCATGGCTCCCTAGTGCCCTCACGCTGATGGTCTAGAGGGCAGGTGACCCTGGTCTGACTCCCCAGCACACTCACCCTGGTCCAGCGTGGCCAGCAGGGGCCCAGGACAGCCCTCCTGGACAGCAGCCCGGATCAGCGGGCGCAGGCTGAGGTCCTGCCGGGCCTCCAGCACGTGCCGCGCCTTCCGCAAGGCCTGGCGGAAGAACAGGTCCCGGCGGGAGGCCAGTGTGGCAGCCCGGTCCACGCAGGGCTGCAGCTGCTCCCAGGACAGGCGCCAGGAGGCGCGCCAGGCCCGTAGGGCCTCGCCCCCATCCTCTTGTGGGTCCAGCATCCACAGCACGTCCTGGGGCCCCAGGGCCCTCGAGGGGTGGAGCACGGGAAAGAGGCGGGCACTGAGAAGGCAACGCTCCTCGGGGGGCGTGTCTGGGTCCCACAGGTCCCAGTCTCTGATGCGGGGAGAGGGCGTATTAGGAGGGAAGCCCTGACAAACTCCTCCAGAGGTGGCACAAGAGGGCCATTCAGTGGGGGAGGCCGAGCCGCCCTGCCTCCTTTTCCCAGGCCACTGAACAGGAATCCCGAAGTCTAAGCACAGCCAGAGACTTGAAGTTGCCCAGAAGGAAAGTGCTGGAGAGAATCAAGCTGCCGAAAACCACCCCAGGCCCAGTGGACGGTAGGGGCCGGCGCTGCCCAGGCAGGAGGAGGAGTGTGCCTGGAAGAGGGCCCACCCTAGCTGCCCCGCAGGGGCCATCAACCTCACCGAATGCCTGTCCTCTTGAAGAATTCCCTCCAGGACATGTTGAGGTATGTGCCTGCCCCCTGCCTCTGGGAGAAGAGGAGGAAGCAGTCAGGGCTGCGGGGCCACAGGAAGGGGTTAGAGACACTCAGCCAGAGGCCTGGGAGCTGCTCCGAGAGGACAGGAAGAGAGATGTGGGCACACACTCCAGCAAGTTCTGAAACACTGCTGCAAGCCTTGCGAGCCTCAATACTCTTGCCCAGGGGCCTGGCATTTGGAGCAGAACCCTGGGTTCCAGGCCCGAGCCACCGTAACTGGCTCTGTGGCCCAAGGCAGGTCACCTCCCTCTCTGAACCTGTCTCCAGACTACAAACAGGGGATAAAAATCCCTACCCAGCCCACCTCGCGGAGTAGATGAGAGCAGGCACGCAGAGGCCTGTTGAGACTGTACCGGCCACACCTCCTCACAGCCCACTGCTCCAGCCAGGGTCCCCTGGGGCTCCCCAAAGCCTGAAGATGGGGGATATAACACGGGTGCCTACCTCCCAGCTGTCCAGACGGCCAACGAGGGTGAAGGCACGGCCCGGAGAGCCATGGAGTCGCATGTGGTGTCCCTGGAGGACAAGGTCATGCAGCTCCAAGCCATGCAGAGCCCTGGACTGGGCCGTGTCAAGGCCACTCAGGAAGCAGCCGGCGCCGATGTGAACAGGGCCCTGGCAGGGGAGAGGGCAAGCGTCCCGGGTGGGCAGGCGTCCAGCACCCCCCAGCACACACGGGACGCTGGCTGCCCTGGCCCCACTCACCCGCCCTTGCTCTCAGACCTCACCTGCAGGTGGCAGTGCTGCAGGACACTCCCAGGACCCAGCCGGACGGGGCCCTCCAGCAGGCAGCTGACAACGGAGCTCCCGGCCGCCAGGAGCTGCAGCTCCTGTGCAGCCAGGGGGTGCAGCATGAGGGCCAAGGGTGGGGGCCACCCATCCCTCTCCCAGAGCCCAGCACCTGGGCGCAGAGTGTCAGGGCCTGCTGCCCCCTGTGCCTTTGGCCAGCCAGATTCCTCTCTGTACCTGCCCCGGCCCCAGCCTGAGGCTTCTTCTACCCCAACCACGGCCACCCTGAGTGCCACCTCTGTACCCTGCCTGCCCCCTTCCTTAACACCAGGGCACTGACCCAGTCCCACCACCTCAAACGTGCCTGCCCTAAGCAAGCCTCGCAGAAAAGTCTTCTGTAGCTTCTCAATCAGGCAGACCTCGACCAGAATCCTGATTTGGCCACTTCATGGCTCTGTGGCCTTAGGCAACTTACTTAGCCTCTCTGGGCCGCCAGTGCCCACACTCAGGCAATCTGTTCCAGGCACGGGCTATTCCCTTCCCTGGAGCCCACATCCCGCCTGAGCCCAGATACCCAGCAGCCACCTCCGAGGGGCAGGGAGGTCTCACCTCCACCTGGGAGTGCACGATCTGGGCCTTGGGGACCCCGGGGAGCGTGAGGCTGTGCAGGAACTCACTGGCTGAGGAGGTCATGTAGCTGTAGCTGCCGTTGGGGACATATGCTGTAAAGACACAAGTACTGACCCCAACACAATGCCTGCTGCGGCTCAGGTGCCAGGCTGGCCTCCTGCCAGCAGACACCAGGACGGCAGGCATGGCGACATCAGCCAATGTCAGGCCCATGGGGAAGCTGAGGTCGAGAGGTTCAAAAACTTGCCCAAAGCTACACAGCCAGAAAGTAGACAGCCTGGGACTGGAGCCCAGGAATAGACAAAAGACAGGAAGACAGTGAGCTCAGTGGAGGGCTCTGGCCTGGGACAGGGTAACTGTCCAGTCCTCGTGCTGGGGCCTCACTCCCGAGGTCTCTCCACCCCAGAGAGCCGAGAGGCGGTACCCACCCATGGTGAGGGGCTGATCACGAAGCTCCCTCCACAGCTGGGCCCGGGCACTCTGCAGATAACCTGCTACGTCCGCGTCCCTTTGCCCCAACTCCGGGGGCCGCCCCACCAGGAAGTCCTCCCTGCTCACGTTCTGAGCCATGCAGAGCAGGATGTCGAAGAATAGAGACAGCTGGGGCCAGGGGAAGAAGCACAGCTGTTGGCAGCGCAGCGGCTGCGCCCCGGAGTTCCGAGGTTGAGCTGGGGCAGTCCCAGCCTCAGAGACTCTGCCCCAGAGAGGGGAAGGGGCTGGCCGAGGTCACACAGCACCTCGCCCCCGGGGCCAAGGCCCTCCAGTTGCCCTCCCCCAGTCACCTGGACAGGCCGGGCTCCAGAGTCCAAGCCCATGTAGGTGCAGGCGTCCAGGGGCGGGCTCACGTGGGTGGCTAGCAGGTGCTCAGCAGTCTCCACTGAGAAGAAGACAACCCCAGAGACCTGGAGGGTCCCCAAATAGGTCAGGTGGGGGCCTTGGCATGAGTTGGGGAGGACACATGCAGATGGGCCAAGCGAGGCCGGGGGCCACACCAGGCACACCTGGTCTCTGGGCCACTCGAGCACCCGGACTCCAGGCTTACTTGGGGCCGCCCCCACCAGGCACCTTCTGGAACAGCCTGCACCTTCAGGCCTTCTCCCGAACCTCGATCCCCACCTTCCCCGCCAGGGTCCAGTCCCGGGTTTCCCCACCGCTCCCATCCTGGTCCTTCCTTCTAGAAGCATCCCCAAGTCTGGCTCTAGACTTCCCAGTGGCATCCTCTGCCTCGCCAGTTCCAGGCTTTCCGGTTCAGGGCAAGACCCTGAGCTCCCAGATCACCCCTTCCTCAGATTCTGGCTCTAATCTGTCCTGGAATCTTCTAGGAGTAGGGCTCCGCCTCTGGAAGGAAAGCAAACCCTCCCTCCCTGTCCCATAAGGACCCCAAAGATCCCCAACCTGGCCCAGAAGCCATACCAGTGGCACCCGCCCATCAGGCCCGACACACCGTTGAATCTCTGCCTCCGTGCCCTGGTAGTAAATGTCCAGCACGAAGCCCTGGGTGGGGGAAGAAAAGAGACAGGGAAGGAGCAAGATAGGATCCAGGAGGGGGCCCCAGCCCCAGCCCCAGCCACAGCAAGGGACTTCTCCAGGTGAAAACTCAGACTCAAGTCTGGCAGGTGCTGGAGACTTCCACACTGGGACGGTGGAGGGCAGCCTTTAAATGTCTTCACAGCCTCTGAGCCCGGGCAGAACCTGGCGGCCAGTCAGCGTGAAATGCATTTTTGGCAAGATCAAGTGAGTGAGGAAACTCGTCGAGACTGGAAATCCAGGATGAGAGGTTGCCCAGTGCACAGGGCTGGAAGGCCACCCGGCCAGCTTGGCGGCCCGTGCCCTGCCCCTGGAGGCACTACCTGGGAGTCAGCGAGGTAGACACCATGCTTCTGAGCATAGGCGGGGCTCCCTGGAAGGGCGATCACTCTGGCTCCCCGGAATCCGTCCCAGCTGATCCCTGTGGGGTGAGGCAATCAGGAGGCCGCCAGAGGCCCCAAACCGAGGCAGGGAATCCCCAGCCAGGACTCAAGAGCCCAGGGCTGGGGTATTTGGGCACCTCTAAAAGGGAAATATGATTTCCAAAGCCAAATGGACATTTCTCTAGGACAATGACAACCCTCTTTTCTCAAAGTTCTTCCAACAAAGCTCCGAGGCACAGCAAGGGTATTTATGTCCATTATACAGACAGGCAGACTGAGGCCCAGCAGGGGAAGCCCTGCCTCTTGGTCTGGGCTTCATTCTCCATACCCTACAGCTTCCCTTCTGAAGAGGGCAGTGGGCCGGGCCCAGAGACAGAGCAAGCTATAACTAGGCAGAGCGGGCTTCTCACTGCTGGCGAGGGAAGGAGGTCCCAGGCCGTCTCAGGCTCACCTGGATTTGGAGGCACAGACAGCAGCATGTCGGTGCTGCAGACCCACACGCCTGGCGGGCAGCCTGGACCCAGCTGCAGGGGGAGAGAGAACAGATCCACACCCAGCCCTTCCTCTGCTCTCCCCCAGCCAGGGCTCGGCCTGGCTGTCTGTGCCCTAGCAGCCACCCTCCCCAAGGGCCCTGCACTGCTGAACTAACCTCCAAGACAAGAATTAGTCTTGGTCGCATTGGGGGAAGGCATGGCCCCAGGTTGGGTGGGGGTTGGGGGCACACCTTCCCCCAATGTGACCGAGACTAACTCTTGAAGCTCTCACTAACTCTGGGTACCCCCAAAACCATTCCTCCAGGTGCCCCCCAGCTGAGCCAGCGCAGACTACAGCTGGGGGTGCAGTGGGAGAGAAATGGCTCTATCTGGGACGAGGCTCCAGGGGCCACCGCCCGGCCTCACCCGGTAGGTCATGATGTCCAGCAAGCAGTCCAGGTTGCAGACCAGGGCTTCCACGGGGGCCTGGGGGTCCTCTACAGCAAGGCAGGTGAAGGCCCGGCCACAGTCATCGAAGGGGAAGTCTCGGCCCTGTGGGGGTGGGGACTGGTGAGGAAGCCCTTGGGACAGAGAGCCTGGGGACAGCTCATTAGCTGTGCAGGCAGAGCACAGAGTCTAGGGGACGTCTGCTATAAAAGGAAACACCAGGAAAACATTTTCTAATTTTTAAAATTAACATGATTATAAAAAATTAGAAACTGCAAGTATTCAAAAAGAAACCCAATCCCTCAGGGACGCTAACCACTGCCCTCATTTTGAGGTATATCCTATAAGACTACTGCTCACACACGCTTTACCTTTTTTTTTTTTTTTACAAAAATGAGATCATTTGGAAAAGAACTTAACACACACACAGAGTATAAGTAAAATATATTAGGGACCGAATCAATGTCAGTATTATACTATGACAATCTTATATTACAGTTTTGCGAAATGTTATAATTATGAGAATGTGGGCAAAGTCTACCAAGCCTTCTTTCTGTATTATTTCTTGCATGTGGATCTATAATTATCTCAATCAAAATTCCAATTTTAAAAAATTCCCATTAAAAAACTGAGATCATTCTGTACAAACTTCTGTCGCCGGCCTTGTCACTGAGTGAGCCAGGCCTTGTTTTAAGCATTTACGTGGATCATCTCAGCACGTCCCCATGGAGGAAGAACTGTCGCCCTCCTCATTTTATAGATTTATAAAGTATACAGAAACTGAAGCCTAGCAAAGGTCAAATGACTTGCCCAAGGTCACAGAAACTGACAAGCTCTGTTCCTGGTCGATTCACACAGAGTTAGATGGGCCTTTTAATCTACTATTCCATTGGGAGGATGTGCAGTACATGTTAATATTCAGCCTGTTCTCAATTCTTTGACATTTAGAGATTGATTCTGATTCCGATTCTTCTGGATTTGCACAATGAACATCTTGTGCACACACACAACAGCAGGACACCCCTAAAGTCCTGCTCAACCCTGAGGATCGGGGTTCTGGCCTTCTGCGTGGCCCCTGCCCCGAGTGCCACTTACCATGTGCAGAATGAGGATCCGGGCCGAGTGCAGGACATCAGACGTGACCACCTGTCGGGGACGGGAGAGCTCTACGGACAGAGGCCTCGGGCACATGGCACCAGAATGTGGCACCCTACTGTCCAGGGAAGGAACCCAACACAAATCCACTCAGGTACCAAAGGGACAAAGGCAAGGTCAAGACCAATGGCCACAGGCAGGCAAGGATAAGGGAGCCGATGGCCCTCCGCCTGGGCCACCTCCCTGCTCCCTCTTTTGAGGGGAGGCTGCAGGCAACAGCTCAGGGCTGGCTGAATGTGTGTCTAGTGGGAAGTCAGCTCTGTGGCAGCCACACAGTGGTCCCCTTCCCCTGCAGGTGCCACCTCCATCACCAGAGCACGTCCACGCCTGTGACTATCCTCACTCTGCATGCCAGCACACCACGCGGGCAAGATGACTGAGCGAAGTGGCCGGATGCATCTAAGACGTGGGCCCAGAGGGGACACTGACCCACACGGCCTGCCCAAAGGGGCCAGCTGCATCTCAGTCCCAGTGAACAGCTGCCATGTGGGAGTGACAGCCCAAGGTGGCAAGATCTTTGAACTCTTCAAGAGAAGCCATAAAGCCTCATTTTGACTTTCTAAAAACACTGCAAAAGCTGGCCCTGGCTTCTGCCCTCGCCCGGATGGCAGGGCAGAGACGAAGGCCCCATTTATAGATAAGAAAACTGAAGCCAATGCTGAATCGGCCAGGGCGATGAAGCCACAAGGGCTGGGGATTTCGGAAATGATCTGGTTCTGACAGAGACATGGGGCCGAGGGCTGGCCCTCGTGAACACTCACAGTGAAGCCTGTCCGGGCACTCAGGTGTTCAGCAGCCACCAGCAGGGCGTTGAGAGTGGCTCCTCCACTGCCCACCCGTATCTCGGGGTCCTCCACGGCCAGTAACAGCGTCCCCACTGGGATCTGCTCCCGCTTCTGCCGCACCTCCAGCTCTGCGGTCAGAACATGCGCTGAGACCTGCCCTCCACCTCCCGGCCCTGCTCCAGAGCACCCGAGCAAGCCTACTAACGGTCGCTATTTTATCTTCTTTCACGTCCTGGCTTTTCATGTAGTAGTTCACTAGCTCTCTCCCCAACTCTGTGAGAGAAGTACTATCACTCCCATCTTACAGATGAGAAAACTGAGACACAAGCAAGTGGCATGATGTGTATCAGGTCATGTGGCTGGGAAGAAGTAGGATCTGGGTTTGAACCCAGGTCTGCCTGGCTCTGGGGCTGTAGGGATATAGCGAGGACGGGGAGGGGGTTTTCTGTTAGGAGCAAGCAGAGAAGGGGGCATCACCTACCTCTCTGAAAAACCTGGACGCTGTCCTTGTACTGACACGTCAGGATGACAACGGTCCAATCAACCCCCTTCGGCTGCTCCATTCTGGCCAAGTGGAAGGGCTTCCTGAGGGAGCAATACGGATGTATGTGAATATTTTTTAAATTATCATATACTAAAATTGATTCCTCTTTGCATACAGTCCTATAAATCTTAACACATGCCACTATCTGCACCCAAAAAACTTCTTCCTGCTATCCTTCCTCCATCCCTAACCCCTGATAACCACTGATCTGTTCCCCACAGCTATAGTTTTGTCTTTTCAAAAATGTCAAATAAAGGCTGAGGCAGGAGCCCAGGAGTTCGAGTCTAGCCTGGGCGATATAGTGAGACCCTATCTCTAAAAAAAATTTTTTTTCTTCAATTGTAAAATATTTGGAATATAATCTTTTGAGATTAGCTTCTTTTATCCAACATAATGCCTCTGAGATTCAGCCGAGTTCTCGCACTTTTCAATAGCCCAATCCTTTTTTCCCACAGAGCAGCATTCCCTGGCATGGATATGCCACGGCCTGTTTCTCCATTCACCCCCTGAAAGGCATCAGGGCTGTCTCCAGCTCTGTGCAGTCATGAACTGCTATAAACCTTGGGTACAGGTGGCTTCATTTCTCTAGGTGGACACCTGGGGTCGGATTGCTGGGTCACATGGTAAGGGCATGGTGCTGTTCTAAAATGCGAGTGCATGCGATTTCCTGAGGAGGAAGGAAGTGAGGAAGCAGGACGAGGTGACAGCTGGGCCCACCTTAGGCAAGGGGCTGCCCTTTCTGTACCACCAGCGCCGCCCCACTGCCATTCCATCACCGGCTGTGAGCTGGAGGGAGGGAGAGAGCGAGGGTCTAACCTCCCTGGCTCCTTCAGCTGAGGGCGACTCCCTGGAGAAGGGGGCAGCTGTGAGGAGCCCACGTGCAAGCTGCAAGCTGTGGGAGGGGGTACCAGCCTGCGTAAGGGGGTCTGGGCAGGGTGCCAACAGCACCTGCACAGGGACCTCCCCTCACAGATGCTCTAAGCCAGAAGCGGCAGCAACACTACCTGTCAGCCACCTTGCTCCAAGGCAGTCTGATCAAGCAGGGGCAAAGCGAGGCCAAAGCTATGGCTTCACCCCTGCAACACCACCAACACTCATGCCAAATGGGGAAGCAGTGTGACTCCAGAGCCTCCCAAGACCACCTGTGGATGAATCCCTTGGAGTCCCCTGGCATTCACCTCCGGCAGGACTCCCACTGCTGTCCAACGAAGCAGCCCATCCACCACCTCTTCCCTCCAGCCCCTAAAGCTCAGCAAGGGGAGGGACAGTGGAAGCAAGTCACATGCCACTGTCTGAGATGTGCCCTGAGCATGCTGCCAATGGTCAGCCCACGTCCCAGCCAAAAGCCCACAGAAAACCTGAACCTGGGAATAGTTTCTTCTCAGGACAGATTCTGCTGCCACCAAGCCTACAGTTAAGGCTGACAGGACACGACCACTTAGCAACACCCACACTCCCCCATGCTTTCAGGAAAGGCCTCCTCCATCAGTAGCAGAAATTGCTCTGTTCCCAGCTGAGCCCAGAAGGGGAGATCCTGGCCTTCCCTGTGAAGGGCTGCGACTCACCCTTCGGTTTCCTCTAGCAGGGAGTGCAACTGACAGATGCCCCCAGCTGCTCCAATCTGAATCCCCCACCTTGCGCACATGGAGGCCACTCTTCTCACCAACCGCTCCCAGCCAGTGACTGAGCACAGCAGCGATACAGAGGCACGTCTATTCCTGCAAGATCCCAGACTCCCCTGACAGGCAGCTTTGGGTTCAGGACTCCCCAGCACCCCAAAACTTAGAACCAAACTGCAGTCCGAAACTTCCTATCCATCCCTCCCTCGCCGGAAGGAGCAGGAGAATTTAACCTGGACCTGAAACAGGAGGGACTAAAAGCTCTGAAATATTCTTTGTGTCAAAAATGGCCCTGAAGAAGAAAAAAATTAGGGAAGGCCTGGGGAAATCAAGGAAGGCTGAGGGGCACCCCATGCCAGATCAGCAAAAGGTAGAAGGATACAGGGAAATAACACACAGTGCTTTCTTCAGGGACTATGCCAAAGGCATTGCAGAATCGGCTCATATGACCCACCCAACGGCCCTAAGAGTTGGATGTTATCTCCAAAGCTGTAGACAAGAAAGAAACTATAGCTTAAAGGGCCAAGCAGGCTGCCTAAGGTCACACACAGCTAGTACAGGCAGGCCAGGTGTGTCCAACACAAAGGTTCATGCTCTTAATCACGCTGTAGAAACAAGACATTTCTCTTGGAGTCTCTGCCCCCTCTGTCACACCTGACATTTGCACAGAAATCTTAGAAAAGAATACAGGCCCCTAATTATTCTAATATTCTGCCCGCTTTCAACAGAACTTCATCTGCTAAGGTCAAGATGAAATACTTCTTCATGTCCTCAGCCACAGGCTGTCCTCCAAGACTGGGATAGGGTGGGGGAACTAAATGTGGAATAAAATAAGGCCTCCTTCATACACGCTTTTTGGAGAGGTGGGCCAAGGTCTTTGCGCATTTTAGAGCTTTAAAGAGAAAAAATGGGCTCACGGAGGACTCGGAGGACTCTGATTTGCTGCCTTCTTAGTAACGGACAGAAAGAAGTGGATTGGGGGCAAAATCGTGTTGTAGATTACACAACAGTGTATCACTGAGATTCGTGCACAACGTTGAGCCTTGACAGAGTAAACTGAGTCAGGAAGCTCGGCCTCAAAGCAAAATCAGAGCAGCGCCGGCATCGAGAGCCCCACCTGGCTCAGGTGTGAGGAGTCTGGGCCCCGCACCCTCCCCGTCCCGGGCGTGCGCAGGTCCCGGCACCGGCCAGGTCGCGGGGCTCCCGCCGGAAGACCCAGTCCCAGGCCAAGGGCAGGCGGGACACCAGACACCTCCTACAGCAGGTGGGCTCCAACGGGGCGGGCAAAGTTCCCGGAGACTCTTCCCTGTCAGGACTCGGGTGGCTCGTGGTCCAGCGCGGTGCTCCCGACTAGGGAGAGCGCACCGGGAAACCGCGGGGGCACTGGGGCGTAGCGGGGACCGACGTACCTGCTGCCGCCCGGCGTTCCGCGGGGCGGGCTCTTTAAAGCGGGCCGCCCGCCCCCACCCCGGCGCACGCTGGGAAATGTAGTTTTACACCTCTGCCTCCCTGGCGGGCTCGCTCCCCACCCGTCCACCTCGAAAAGACACGCGGCGAGCTACCGCGGGCCAGCGGGTACCGTCAGGGCAGCGCTTTCCAAAAAGGCAGTGGGTCTTCATATCCAGAAAGAAGGAGGGGCGGGAGGGCCGCGCGGGTGGCCAGCGAAACTACAACTCCCAGAGGTCCATGGGTCTTAAAGACACAGGCCCATTTTTCTGGGACTCGCTGTTCCAGGTTTGGGAGTGTTGGTTTTCTGGTTTGGGGATTTTTTTTTTTTTTTTTTTAACCCCTCCGGCCCGGGCCAGGGGTCGCCGTTTTCCTCGGGAGAAAAACCCAATGGGGGGCGGGGGCAATCACATTCGTGCCCCAGCAGAAGCAGATACAGTTGGATTTGCAGTCGGCAGTGCTTTCGCTGGTTTCATCACGTGGGTCCTTCGGGAAGAAACTTTACAATTCAGCAGTAGGAAGAGGATCTGCGGAGCTTTTGGAAAAGTTGTGAATGACAGCGTTGTTTGTCATAGCCGAAAATTGGAAACACCCCAGGGTCTCTCTAGGATACTGGAAAACTAAAATAGGCACATCCATGCAATGGAATATGCTATGCAGCATTTAGAACAAGGCAGATCAATATGTACAGTATAGAACGATGTTCGAGACATTTTGTTTTGTTAAGGGAAAAGAAGCAAGTTGCAGAACGAGTCCTCAGGAAGGCAGTCTGCCCTTGGCCAAAGAACGACCAGACACACGAAAGTGTCAAGTCCACTATTATCCTGGTCCTCTGACTCCTTGCTTGGAAAAATCACCAGCAGGGCCAATAGGACGGAGTGACCCCAGGCAGGAAGCAGTTTCACACCAGCAGCTCTTTATCGTCTGGTCTGTCTCCGCGGATAGAAACAGACCCACTCACTCACCGACTCACTCTCTGGTTGTTTCCTTTTATTGGCCCAGCCCGGGGGCGGGCTCTTGGGCAGTGTGGAATATTACAAGATGATCAACAGGTGTCCTCAAAATTCCATCCACGCAATGGCTCCCACCTGTAATCCTAGCACTTTGGAAGGCCAAAGCGGAAGGATTGCTTGAGGTCAGAAGTTCGAGACCAGCCTGAGCAAGAGCGAGACCCCGTCTCTACTAAAAATAGACAGAAAAAATTAGCCAGGTGTGGTGGCATGTGCCTGTGGTCCCAGCTACTCAGGAGGCTGAGGCAGGAGGTCACGTGAGCCCAGGAGTTTGAGGTTGCTGTCAGCTAGGCTGACATCATGGAACTCTAGCCCAGGCAACAAAGCAAGACTCTGTCTAAAAAAAAAAAAAAAATTCCATCTTCAGGTATATATAGGAGCTCCCTCTAAGAAAGCCCATTTTGTGGGGGGCTGAACCACAATGCAGATTCAAGCTAATGGCATAATAATTACCCTTAGGTTACTCTAGAGCACTTTCTAAATCCTACCTTGCCTGGGCTGGGGAATTCCCAGATTGGAAGGCAGCTATGCTCACCACTGTACCAATGCACCTGGGAATTCCGAGATTGATAAAGGATTCCCTCCTTCCCCAGGTATAGCAGTTGCTCAGGATAGGATTAAGGGTGGGACAGCACCAAAATGGAGTGCCTTATCCTTCTTCCCAGGTGGAGCAATTGCTCAAGATAGCACCAAAGCAGGGAACCCTTGTCCCGAGAAGAGCCGGAGATCCTCACTATCTACCTAACAAAGTATGTAAGGGAAGCCACTCATGTCAAAAATAGTATGTATGGACATATATTATGGGTTATGCACAGGAACAGAGAGGAGAGCATCCTGGGGCAAGACTGCCAAGGATGGGATGGACAAGGAGAAGTTGAGCTTAATCTGTATCGTCTGAATTTTTATTACTAAGAATCTAGTTTCCGATTCTACTGCTGTTAGTAGGGAGCCTGGGAGACCCTACCCTCCGTCTCAATGGAGATGGGGGACCCTGCTCTAACTCTGTGTAACCATCTGTAAAATGGGTTAATAATAGTATCAAATGCCTGAGAGTGTTGTGAGGATAAGATAAATGCTTGACCCCATAGGAAGTGCTCAAAAAATATTAACCTTTACAAACTCACTGCCAAGTGAAAACAAATTAACCATTATTATGATTATTGTTGTCATTCCCATCCTGCTCCATTAAAGCAGGATGTTGTATTCTCAGGCCCTAGAACAGTGCAGAGGACGTTATCGGTGGTTAAAAACAATTTGTTGAGTGAGTGAATGAATGTGTGAAGAGCAGTCTCCCGCTCACCTCACATCAACCTGCCACCTACCAACAATCTCTCTCCTTCCCTTGGTCTTTTCCCAGTGGAGTCACCCCCCCTTCACTTGGCCCAGGTCGCTTCGCCTTCCCCCACTGCAGTGCTGCTCTTTCTCCTGTGCACCCAGGAGGCCTCCAGGGAAGTGATGAGCTGCCTCCCACTGCTGCTGTTCTCAGCACTGCAGGTCCCAGGCTCTGCGGTGGAGTGGGTGGCAGCCATGGGTGCAACTGCAGCTTTGGCCCGGGCTCAGGAACACAGAATGTGCCCTCGAGGAGCTAAGAGGCAAAGGGCTCCACCCCACCTCCTAGGGCAGCAGGGTTTGGGGGAAGGGGAAGGGGTGGCTCCAAGGCCACCCTAATCATTGCAACTGAGACGCAAAGAGACTCAAGGAAGGTTTTTAGCAAAATGAAGCTCTCAGTGCAGTCTATCAGTAGCAGACACAAAAATGTAGCTTTCTACTCTGCACTTGGTCAGATTGCCTGGGGTATATAAAGCCATTAAAAAAAAAAAGTTCTGAGGTTATAGGGTAGAGTCGAGGCATTAAATCCAGGAGTTTGAAAGCAAACAAATCCTCCCAGCTCCACTTTCTTACTGTGTGAACAAGCCACTCAACCTCTTTGAGCCTCCGCTCCTTCCATGAGATAACAATAGTATTTACCGGGGAGATGGGGGGGTGCATGGGCAATATATATAACCTGAACTTTTGTACCCTCATAATAAGCTGAAATGAAAAATAAAAAAATAAAAAAACAAACAATAGTATTTACCTAACAGGATGTTGGCAGGATTCGATGAGTTAATGTGCATAAAAGGTTTATTACAGAGCCTGGCACAGAGTAGGCATCCAACTTCCTTATTGTTAAACAAACATAGTGCCAGAGTATGAGGGTGAAGGTCTGGGGGTGCTTCTTGGAGGAGGCGAGATGTGTGGCTGCTCCTGGTAGCAGGAAATCCCTCTGGGAGCCAGGACTCCCCACAGGGATATTTTAGGTTAGGTTCCCTAGATGCAGAGCCTGAGACAGGGATCTTGTGCAAGTGATTTCCGGGGCAGAGAGGAAAGCAGGATAGGGCAGGGAAAGAAGCCAAGCAAAGATGTGAGCTCACCTAAGTCCAGCCTCAGTCTGATCCTGCAGGGAACTCTAGAGCGTAAAATACATCACAAAGTTTATCCATCTCAGAAGCAAGGGAGCTGGACTTTGTACCCCGTATCAGTCATTCCCGAGCTGTGGGCTGCTAGGAGGTGGGGGATCGAGGAACATAACTTCCAGGCATCTCTGGGCAAAAAAGCTCACAAGGGCTGAGGACAGTTCTCTAGAGAAGGGTGAAACTGTGAGCCATTAGCACCCAACACTCACCACACTGGGAACAGGTGCACCATCAGTGTAAAGGGATGTCCCAGGGTGGGACATCTCCTAAAGGAGGGTAGGGGGGACTAAAGAAATGAAAACCGAGGGAAGAAAATGGAGAGAGGATATTAAACGCTCCTTCTGGGTCTTCCAAAGAGAAAAATGAAACAACTGGTATGGTTTTGGTTTGTTTGTGTTTTTTTTTATTATTATTATGGTAAAGAACACTTAACACAGCTCCAACTTCTTAATAGATTTTTAAGTGTACAACACCGCATGGGCACACAATGTCATACAGCCTGCTGTGGTTTCCTTGGCGCTGCCTACGGAGGTGGCAGCCATCGTGGCCGCCCTCACACCCCTCTCGAAGCCCAAGATCCTAGAAAAGAGGACAAGAAGTTCACCTGGCATCAGTCAGACCGATATGTCAAAATGAAGGGTAACTGGCAGAAACGCAGAGGTATTCACAACACAGTGTGGAGAAGATTCAGGGGTCAGATCTTGATGCCCAACAACAGTCGGTTATGGGAGCGGCAAGAAAACAAAGCACATGCTGCCTAGTGGCTTCCAGACGTTCCTGGTCCACAGTATCAGGGAGCTGACGTGCGACAAATCTGCCTGTGCTGAGACTACTCAGCAATGTTTCCTCCAAGAACGTAAGGCCATTGCAGAAAGAACAGCCCAGGTGGCCCCCAGAGCCACCAATCATGCCAGGCCGCACAGCAAAGAAAACAAATAGACAGCTCATGTACAGGTTTTACTTATGTTTAAATAAAACCAAAACTAATCAAAACGCAGACTTGATAGACTAACCAAACAGCGAACGCTTTCTGGAGAGCTATTAAGTATATTTTATCATGAAGTGGCTCCTTCTCCCAAAGCCAAAGCCAAATATTTTGTGGAGCATTTTCCAAAGGGTGATTCTGTAGGATGTTAATAAGTGTTGCTGTGGAGATGGTACAGATCCATTAAACAAAGGTAGACATGTTTATTTTCTTCTCATGGTTTTTAAAATCCAATATAATAGATAAATAAAATGTGGTATATCCATAAAATGGAAGGTTGTTCAGCCATAGAAAAGAATGAAGTGAAAGAATTCAAATGCAAATGACCACATATTGTCTGATTCCGTTTATATGAAATATCTAGAATAGTATCTAGGTAAATCCATAAAGACAGAAAGCAAGTTTGTGGTTGCCCGGGGCTGGGGGTGAGGAGAATAGGGAGTGATTGCTTAATGGGTACAAGGTTTTCTTTGGGGGTAATAAAAATGTTTTGCAACTAGATAGAGGTATTGACTGCAAAACATTGCGAATATACTAACTTCACTAAGTTGTATACTTTAAAATGGCTTGTTTTATGTTGTGTGAATTTTACCTCAATCTAAGAAAGAAAAAAGCAAGATCTGGGTCCACGTGTGCTTGTTGCTAATGGGGTGTCACAGCTCTCAGGAGCTAAGGAAAAAATATACCAATATGCATGAGGAACCATCAGGCTAATCTAGAAGGCATTTCATAAGCACCTGAGATTAGGAACCCTTTTCTAAAGAAGCGTGGCACAGGGCCCATAATGTAGCACACTTTGGAGAAGGCTGATCAGTGCATGGAAGGTCGGTGGGAAGTGGGTCTCTTGAAATGAATCCCCCAGGGCACTAGGATGGGGCACAAATGGACAAATGACTTCTGTTTTAATCACCACCGTTCTTCTGCTTTTTGTATGGCCTTTAAAAAACTGTTTCTCTGGGCCCAGCATGGTGGCTCATGCCTGTAATCTTAGCACTCTGGGAGGCCAAGGCAGGAGGAACACTTAAGGTCAGGAGTTCGAGACCAGACTGAGGAAGAGTGAGACCCCTATCTCTACTAAAAATAGAAAGAAATTATATGGCCAACTAAAAATATATATAGAAAAAATTAGCCGGGCATAGTGGCACATGTCTGTTGTCCCAGCTACTCGGGAGGCTGAGGCAGTAGGATCGCTTAAGCCAAGGAGTCTGATGTTGCTGTGAGCTAGGCTGACGCCACAGCACTCACTCTAGCCTGGGGAACAAAGCGAGGCTCTGTCTCAAAAAGAGAAAAAATTTTTTTTAATTGATACAATGATTGTATATATGAATGGGGTATATAATGATGTTTCAGTACATATAATATATAGTGATCAGATCAGAGTAATCAGTAAATCCATCATCTCAAACATTTATCATTTCTTTGTGTTGGGGACATTTAATATTCTCCTAGCTATTTGAAACTATATAATATTATAATGCTAACTATAGTTATCTTACAGTGATACAAAACACTATAACTTATTCCTCCTAACTAGCAGTAATTGGAATCCCTTAACAAATCTCTCCCTATCCCTCCTTTCCCCCTACCCTTCCCAGCCTCTAGTATCCTCTGTTCTACTTTTTACTTTTGGAGATCAACTTTTTTTTAGCTTTCACTTATGTTGATATTTTTAATGTCTGCCAGAACGGTTAACTAGATCTCAAGCTCTCACAAGGTAGGGTCCAGGTCTTCATTTTCAGCATATTTCACAGTGCCAACCACTGTGCTTTGCACGTAAGGGAGAGGTAGTGCACGCTCTATATGGATGACCTTGGACGACCCACTTAACATCCCTCAGCTGCCTGTCAATTCAGTTCTGCCAAAGGCTAAGAAATAACTTCATTAATTTAACCAATATTTCTTGAAGTTCTGTTTGGACCTACAAAAGCCAGTTCCCTCCTTTCCAATAGTTTAGTATCTAGTGAAATCATGATAACAAAAGACCCCATCAAGTAAAGCTTCCTCAATTCCATCCATTTCATTTTTTTTTAAGACTAGTCAAGTGCAGTAGTGAGAAGTAGGTATAGAGTAAAACAGTCAGTCTGTAACTGACTGTGAACATTAAATTGAGATAACTCACTGCCTTTGGACCAGCCTCATTCTTTTCATTTTAATTTGTATCAACATTTAGGGTTTTTTTTTTTTTGTTTTGAGGGGGTTTTCGGAGACAGGGTCTAGCTCTGTCGCCCAGGCTGGAGTGCAGTGGCGTGATCACAGCTCACTGCAACCTTGAACTCCTGGGCTCAAGTGATCTTCCCACCTCAGCCTCCCAAGTAGGTAGTACTACAGGTATTCGCCACCATGCCTGGCTAATTTTTAAATTTTTCGTAAAGATGGGGTCTCACTGTGTTGTCCAGACTGGTCTGGAACTCCTGGGTTCAAGCGACCCTCCAGCCTTGGCCTCCCAAAGTGCTGGAATTACAGGTGTGAGCCACTGCTCCGGCCAACATTTAGATCATTTTTAATCTTGCACTTACAGTATTGCAACAAGCGTCAATCTGTATATGAAACTTTGAACATGTGCAAATAGGATACTTTGTTCGAAGAAAAATTGCTAGGTCAAATGGTTTGTGCATTTGTAATTTTGAAAATATTACCAAGTTGCTCTTTGTAGAGGTCATGCAGATTTCCAGTTACACTAGCAGCATGCCTCTTCCCCACACTCTTGCCAAGATAGTTATCAAGCATTTTGATCTTGGCCAATCTGATAGGAGAGAAATGATATCTCAGTGTGATTTTCATTTGCATTTCTTTTATTAAGAGTGATGCTCTGCTGGACACGGTGGCTCATGCCTGTAATCCTAGACCTCTGGGAGGAGAATCGCTTGAGCTCAGGAGTTCAAGACCAGCTTCAACAAGAGCAAGACCTCATCTCTACTGAAAAATAGAAAAAAAATTAGCTGGGCAACTAAAAAAAAGATAGAAAAAATTAGCTGGGCATGGTGGCACGCCCCTGTAGTCCCAGCTACTTGGGAGTTGAAGCAGGAGTATTGCTTGAGATCAGGAGTTTGAGGTTGCTGGGAGCTAGGCTGATGCCATGGCACTCTAGCCCAGGCGACACAGCAAAACTGTCTCAAAAAAAAAAAAAAAAGTGATGCTCTGAGAAAATAACAAGCATTAGTGAAGATGTAGAGAAAATGGAACCCTTGTGCCCTGTTGGTAGGATTGGAAAATGGTGCAGCAGCTATGGAAAACAGTATGGCAGTTCCTCAAAAAATTAAAAATAGAATTACCAGGTCTGGTGCTTGTTTCAGCAGCAATGTAATTAAACTGGAATGATACAGAGAAGATTAGCATGGCCCCTGCACAAGGATGACACGAAAATTTGTGAACCATTTCATACTTTTAAAAATCCTAGCACTTTGGGAGGCCGACACATGAGGATGGCTTGAGGCCAGGAGTTAGAGGCTGCGGTGAGCTATGATCACACCACTGCACTCCAGCCTGGGAGACAGAGCGAGACCCTGTTTCCAAAAAAAAAATGAGTTACCAGGTCTGGACAGAAAGGCCTTGTGAAAGGATCAACATGCCTTTGACTAGAGATTTACTACATTCATCCTTGGAAGAGGAAAAGAAAAAACATAAAAAGAAATGGCTAGTTCAAAGTCCAAAGTCTTGTTTTATGGGTGTAAAATGTCCAGGCTGCCACAAGATTACCATAGTTTTCAGCATTGCTCAGTGGTTGTTTGTGTAGGTTGCTCAGCCTTGTTGTACCAGCCTGTGGGAGGAAAGGCCAGATGCACAGAGAGTGTACATTTAGAAGAAAACAACACGAATGTTATGACTTTTACCACTGAATCACTTTAAAAAATAAATAAAATAATAAAATAAAATAAAAAATTTAAAAAAGCAAAACAAATGATCCATACAACTTCCTGAATTTGTGTCCTCTCACAGAATGTCTTGTCATAAATGCAATAATTCTAGTTAATCTACCAAGATAATATAATTATGTTTGATTTTATAATGTATACAACAATTATCTCTTTGTTGTTGTTTGCTTCTTTTTCTTTCCTTTTTTTTTTTTTTTTTTGAGATAGTCTTTCTCTGTTGCCCAGGCTAGAGTGCAGTGGTGTCATCATAGCTAGCTCACTGCAACCTCAAACTCCTGGCCTCCAGTGATCCTCCTGCCTCAGCCTCCTAAAGTGCTAGGATTACAGGTGTGAGACACCAAACCCAGCCTGTTTTGTTTTTTGTCTTTTGACAACTTTGGTACCCAGGGTTCAATGGTGTCCATTTTTTAATAAAGTTTTGATTATGTGCCAAGAAAAAAAAATTACCATATGATCGAGCAATTCCACGATTTCACTTCTAGGTATACACCCAAAAGAATTGAAAGTGGGAACTCGAAGAGTTATTTGAATGGCCACATTCATAGCAATATTATTCGAAATAGCCAAGAGGTGGAAGCAACTCATAATTGACTTGACAGATGAATGGATAAAGAAAATGTGGAATGTACATATAATAGAATATTATTCACCCTTAAAGAAAGGAAATTCTGGGTTGGTTTTCTGTAATCCCAGAATTTTGGGAGGCCGAGGTGGGAGGATTGCTTGAGCCCAGAAGTTTGAGACTAGCCCAGGCAACAGAGTGAGACCCCTATTCTACAAAAAAAAAAAAAAAGGAAAGAAAGAAAAAAAATTTTTTTTTTGAGACAGAGTCTCACTCTGTTGCCCGGGCTAGAGTGCTGTGGCATCAACCTAGCTCACAGCAACCTCAAACTCCTGGGCTCAAGCCATCCAACTGCCTCAGCCTCCCGAGTAGCTGGGACTACAGGCATGCGCCACCATGCCCGGCTAATTTTTTCTATATATATTTTTAGTTGTCCAGCTAATTTCTTTCTTTTTTTTTTTTAGTAGAGACGGGGTCTCGCTCTTGCTCAGGCTGGTCTTGAACTCCTGAGTTCAAACGATCCTCCCACCTCAGCCTCCCAGAGTGCTAGGATTACAGGTGTGAGCCACTGCACCCAGCCAAGAATTCTTTTTGTAATTATGTATTTATTTTTAGAGGTGGGAGTCTCACTATGTTGCCTAGGCTGGTCTCAAACTCCCCGCTTCCAGTGATCCTCCCACCTCAACCTCCCAAGCAGCTGGGAGTACAGGCATGTACCACCCCACAGCTGGAAATGCTGACATATGCTACAATATAGATGGACCTTGAGGACATTATGCTAAGTCAAATAAGCCAGTAACAAGAGGACAAATACTTTATGATTGTGCATTTCCTGTTGGTTTCTTGGTCATTTCCTTGCAGATTTGCTGAAACACTTTGTATTAGCCCTTTGTCTCTGATAAAAATTGCAAAATTTCTTCCATTTTCCTACTGAGTTGGTTTTTGTTGTTGTTTTTGCTTTTTAGCTAGGTATGAGGTAGAGACCTGACTGAAACTTTTCAAAAAAAAAAATCATTTTATTACGGAAAACTTCAAACACATCCCAAGGTGGAAAAAAATGTTATAATGAACGCCGGGTAACCATCATCTTCCTGCTTCTACAATTATCAATTTAACCAAACTTGTATCTATACTGACACCTGAACCCTGGGTTATTTTGAAGTAAACTCCAGACATTTTATCATTCCATAAATATTATTTCAGTATATATCACTAAATGAGGACTCTTTAAAAAGAAACTAACCATAACACCATTAGTACACCTAAACTAATGATTGCTTAATAGCCAAGAGTCAGTTAGTGTTCAATTTCCCCTATTCTCATATACCTTCACAGTTTTTCAAAGTTCATATATTGCAATTAGCTGGTATGTCTTTTTTAGTTTACAGATTCCTCTCCATGTCTTTTTTTAAAAATTGCAATGTATTCATTAAAGAAACTGGGTCATTTGTCCTGGACAGTTTATCACTGAATTTTGACGACTGCATCCCCATGGTTTCACTTAACATGTTCCTCTGATATCTGTATTCTCTGCACCTAGGTCGTTGTCAGATTTAGGGTGTTTTTTTTTAACACTATCAGAGTATCATGTATTATACTTTCATCAGGAGTCAGTTATCTGTATCTCTTCAAGCGAAGGCAGTGTCTTCATTTTTCATAATGTTGGTAGCCATTGGTGATTTTTGCCTAGATCCATTAATTTATTCAGGGTAAACTTAATTTTTTTAGCAGATGGTTCCTTATACCATTTATAGCATAATCTCCCCCTACCACACACACACTTATTTGAAATGCATCTTTACCATATGCCAAATTTCTATTAGTATTTGAGTTTATTTCTGGACTTTCTGGTCTAGTCCATCAATCTCTCACATTCTTTTAACTATAGGTTTATAATGCGCGTAGTATCTGAGAAGGCTAACAACCTTCACTAATCTTAGTTTAACAAAAGTTTCCTGGCTAGACTTGCTTATTTATTTTTCCAAATGAATTTTTAAATCAATTTATCTAGCCCTCCCTCCTCACACAAAGAAACCTGCTGGTATTTGTGTTGGGATCACATTACGTTGACAGATTAACATTAACTTGACTTCTTTTTGATAGTCTTCCTATCCTTCCTATCCAAGATCATGGTATTTCTTTTTTTTTTTTTTTCTTTTTTTGAGACAGAGTCTCACTCTGTTGCCCAGGCTAGAGTGCTGTGGCATCAGCTTAGCTCACAGCAACCTCAAACTCCTGGGCTCAAACAATCCTACTGCCTCAGCCTCCCAAGTAGCTGGGACTACAAGCATGCGCCACCATGCCTGGCTAATTTTTCTATATATATTTTTAGCTGTCCATATAATTTCTTTCTATTTTTAGTAGAGGCGGGGTCTCGCTCTTGCTCAGGCTGGTCTTGAACTCCTGACCTTGAGCGATCCTCCCACCTCAGCCTCCCAGAGTGCTAGGATTACAGGCGTGAGCCACTGCACCCGGCCTCATGGTATTTCTTTCATTTAATCTTTATAACTCTAAAATGCAGGGTGTATTCTTCTTGTTCCCATTTTACAGATGAAATAACTGTGTAACTTGCTCTGGATCATACAAACCATCTGCTTGTAGGATCTGCCAGTTTGGTCTGACTTTGAGCTTCTGTCCCTTAAACAGAAGCCCAGGGAGGGAGGGAGCCAGCCCCTCCTTGTGCTTTGCTGCTTAGTAGCTCTCTGCCTCCAAAGCCGTGTTCTCATCAGCCACATGCTTCTTTTACACTGGACAGTTCACCAGCAAAGCTAGGCTTTTAAATGAATGACACAAATATGAGTGCTATACAAGGTTCACACGGGGCTGAGGCATCTGGGGAGAACCTTCTGGAAGAAAGAAAACTCAAAATGGACTTTGGACAGTAAGGCAGAATTTAGATGGCTGGAGAGGACCAGAAAGCACAACTGGGAGGGGGAAATAGGTGAACCCAACTGGACATCTAATTTGGAGGTAGTGAGGCTGTTGGGGGGCAGGGGACTCTTGCTGGAACTCAGGGATAGAAACGGTCTCTCTGTCCTGCCCAGGAAAATTTTAATTCTTCCTGAATAATCTGTAACAGAGATTTGGGAGATGGACGTAAATTCAGAAAGGCTCATTAATTAACTTCTACCTGGCAGGGAATGTTGCCATTGCATGTGACTTAGGTGCAGAGGCAAAGTCCTTGTGAGAAGGGCCTGGAAGCTGATTTAAGGGCAGAGCATGGGACTGCATGCAGATTACTGAGTCCCCCATGGCCTGTGATGGGACACAACTCTAAAGGAAACAGAAAAGCTTCCTGAGTCAACCTCGGTCAAGGTCCCGTGCCGCTGGTAGTTGCTAATACTTGGCTACTTGCCCAAGGACCTAGAGTTAATTCAGCCTTCTTACCCTTGATGAGGAGGAGCTAGAGTCTGGGCCCCTATGACTCAGAGTAGATACCCACTTTGTCAAAGATAAAGCCACACACTAGTTAAAGCTGGTAAGAACAAATTTTAATTAGCAATATACTACAGTAGGGAAGAGGGTCCTGCATGAACTGAACCCAACTTCGATTTGTACAGAGGTGACTGGGTGTTTTAAAGGGAGACTGAAGCAGTAGGGAAGGTGGCAAGCGGGGTCAGGGACATGAAAAATTGCAATGGGGCTGTGTATTCTATCCTCCCACATAGACTGGGACACAGAGGTCTTATCCTTCAGGGCCATGACATTTGCAAAGAATGACTTTCCGGTCCTTGAGAAAGACACTTGTGAAGTTGTAGGAGACATACATACATCTCAAAGGATCAGAGGAAAGATTTGCAATTGTAAGCTTTTTTAAGTAAATGCTGTAAGAAAGGGTAGTATAGCCTGTGAGACCCTTGTCTCTAAAAACTTTTTAAAAATTAGCCTGGCATGGTGGTGCGCACCTGTAGTTCCAGCTACTCCCCTGGAGCCCAGGAGTTTGAAGCTATAGTGAGCTATGATTGTGCCACTACGCTGCTGCCTGGATGACAGAAGGAGGCCCTGTCTCAAGAAAGAAAGAGAAAGAGGAAAGAAGAAAGAAAGAAAGAAAGGAAGGAAGGAAGGAAGGAAGGAAGGAAGGAAGGAAGGAAGGAAGGAAAGAAAGAAGGAAAGAAGGAAAGAAAGAAAGAAAGAAAGAAAGAAAGAAAGAAAGAAAGAAAGAAAGAAAGAAAGAAAGAAAGAAAGAAAGAAAAGAAAAGAAAGAAAGAAAGAAAGAAAGAAAGAAAGATAAGATAGTCAGGGGCCTATGGTCAGGTATTAGCTAAAACAAACAACAAATTCTTTTGGCAGCCTTGAGTTTTTTCAGTCAGGCACTTTAAGGGGACCTAGGGTCATTCTAGGGATGTGGCCTTGAGCTGTTAGAAGCTATGTTAGTATGTACTAATAAGTCTTTTAATGTGGAAGGAGGAAGGTGGATGAAATCATTTGTGTTGAGAGTCTGCAGTTTTTATAGGCCAAGGTTGAGGCTTTGTTGAGAAGAGGGCTCAGGGGAGCTTGGGTAGAGTTTGGTTAAAGAGACAGTCTTTGTAGCCTTACAGCTGGGAGTTTGGGTTCCTGCCTGAGGATGGTGCTTATCAAGCTTCCTCTTCAGCAGTTTGTAGCTTCAAGAATAGCAGCATAATAGGTAGTAAGAAGGGTCAACCTGGGTGGGAATGAGAGCCACTCTCCTCTGAGAGTGACAAACCAGGAATCTACATCTGCATCTGTCACTCCCCCAGCCTGTCTTAGGTCACAGCCCGCCCAGAGGTAGCGGATTGTACTGAGCTGACCTCGTCCTAGGGGTTCGATATCACAAGCAGCACCAGTAGCACCTCTGCTGCCTCCTTCACAATAGAAAAACCTTCCCTGCTTTAGGGGGAATTTCAAGGGCTAAGGTCTGGAACACCTTTCAGTCCGATGGCCCCGTGCATTATACAGTATCTTCCTTTACTGGGTGCACTGACTTGTTGTTTCTTACCATTATTAATAAAAAGATCATCCCTGTGGTAAATTGGACTGGGGTCCTGCCTTCCACGGCCTGGCTCTGCAGAGGGTACAATTATCCCAAAGGAGGGCTATGCTTGAAAGACAATACCAGAATTCTAGTCAACAAACACCAACAGCAGCTGTTAACAAAGAGGTTCCCTAGACCAGCAGCATCAGCAACACCTGGAAACTTGTTAGAACTGCAAATTCTAGGACCAACCTGGAACTACAGAACCAGAAGCTGCGGGTGGGGGGCAGCAATCTGTGTTTGAACAACCTCTCCAGGAGAACCCTATACACACTAAAGTTTGCGAACCACTGACCTACCACCCGCTGGGAAGAAGTAGGAGGGCGAAACTGTGGTCCACCTGGAGCTTCATAAAGGTTTTGACCTAGGTTTGGAAGCTGGGGGAAGGATGAGCTAAGAGAAGATATGGAAAATATTTAAAATGCATGCATTTTGTCCTAAACAGTAGGAAGCTCCGGGCATCTAAATGAGTCCGGAATGAGGTGCCCCGGTGGGTGAAGGCTCTAGGAAACCCACAGGCACCCAGCCCCTTTTTCTCCGGTGGGGAACATGCAGTCTGGGGAGGCCAAACTCCACGCCCACGCGGCTGACTGAAGCTCTCTCCCCTCGGGCCTGGGCGCAGCGGCCCCACCACAGCTCCGCCTCGCAGGGCCGGGCTGTGAAGCCAAGCTGGCCCCAGGCCGTGGCTCTTTGCGAGCGCGAGCGAACAGTCCCCTCTAGCCTGGCTTGGCAGCGGCTGGCCACAACCGCGTCTGAGAGGCATCCTCGGCCAGTGTGCACCTCCCTGAAGATGCAGGTATGCAACCCGGGCCCAGAGCACCGCAGACTCCACGCCGTCCGCTCCGGCCGGCCAGAGCCCTGCCTTTTGCAAACGGAGCTTTCCTATCGCCCTTCTTCGCCCCGCCGCCTTGCGCGGTAGACCCCCCCCGCGAGCCCCGGCAGAACTACAAAGCCCACGATCCCTAGCGCGGGCGCGCGCCGCCTCCTGGGAGAGGTAGTCCGGCGCGTGGGGCGCCCGTCGCGGCCCGGCGCCGGCCGGACTTCATATCCCAGCATGCCCGCGCACGTGCGGGAGGCGGAGGGCGGAGAGGAGGGGAGCATGCGACTGGGGAGGGGGCAGCCGCCCCCTTCCCCCCACCCTTCGCTTCCAGCCGGGCCGGGTGGGGGGAGGGGCCGGGCTGAGGCGGCGGCGGCGGCTCCCGAGGAGGGCTGGGCCAGGCTGGGGCGGGACTAGCCCACGGCGGGCGGACGAGAGCGCCGCGGAGCTAACGGGTCCGGACGCAGGCGGCGGCGGCGGCGGCGGCTTTCTGCGCGGGCGGAGGCGGCAGGAGCAGGAGCGGCGAGCATGGCCCGCGCGGCGCCCGGCGCTGACTGAGGTGCGCGGGCGGGATGCGGGCGGGCGGGATGCGGAGCGCCCCGGGCCCGGGGCTGCCCCAACCCTCCTCTGCGCGGGCGCTGGCTCGGCCCCGCGGCCCAGACCGGCCCGGTCCAGCCCAGCAACTTCCCCCGGGTCGGGCGCTGGACCCTCCCGCGTGGGCGGGGGTCCGCCTGCGTTGGCCTCGATCGGATCCCCGCCTTCTGCCGTGCACGTCCAGCCGCTCCCAGCCATCCTGGCGCTCCTATTCTACTGCTTGCTGGCAGCCCCCGGTCCCGACTTCCAGTCCACTGCCTAGTTCGTACCCCCAGCCCCCTGGGCGCTCCCGGCCTCTGCTTTACCTGGAGTCCGCCGCCCCTCTCTTGCTAGAGGCTGGCTGAAACATCAGCACCTCTCACCTCTTTCCCCTGGCCACCCCGTGTCCCAGTTCTCCCAGCTTGACCTCCTTCCCACTTTGGAGAAACTGAGGCATGGCATGAGCCAGAAATGGCCAGTGCGCTAGTCCTGTGGTGGCTGGCCTGAGCCTCGTCCCTCCTGTTCCTCCCGTGCTTTGGAACAGAAGAGTCACTTCTTGTCCCCAGTCATTCCCCTGTGACTGGACCAAACTTCCCACCCCTGCTGCCGCTTGAGCTGAGCTCACTTTAGTCTCCCCTTTAGCTTTTCTACCACTTCTCCTTCCCCTCCTCCTGCGAATATCCCACTCCTGGCCCTCTCTGCCTGTACAGGAGTCACCCACCCTTGCTTGCTCAAGTTAGCCTTTCGATTTCGATTTCTTGCCAGCTGCATGCATTTCTCATCTTGCCTCCTGCTTTACAGCTGTGTAAAGGACCAGAGAACAGAGGCTACGGTGGTGCTGGGGAAAAGGGAGAGACAGGTGTTGGTCGTGGAAAGAGAGGTGCAGCCTCTTTCAGCCAAAGCCACTGAGAGGGGTTCAGGCACTCTGAGGCCTCTGGGAAAGTCATTCCTAGCCAGTAACTCACGCTCCCGCCCTGTGTTTGGGAGGGATGTCTGGCAGCTGGTTGGCCATCCCTTCCTGTTATTATGCCTGGTGGGCTCCATCGCCTACCTTTAGGGAGATGGTGGCATAAGAGAACTCTGGGAGACCACACCCCTAAGCCTCATCTTGCTTCTGCTGCTAACTTTGGAGGGGGTTGCCCTTTCAGGGAAGGAGTTGCTCTGAGCTCTTCGTGGAGGAAGGCACAGTGTCTGTAGGTGGTGATCTCAAGTTTAGACATGGTGCTCAGGATCTGAGGGGACTAGGGAACGGAGGCTCAGAGAGGTGGCACAGACTTGCCTGTATAATTCAATTTTTTGTTTGTCGTCTTCCTTCAGATTATTTTTTTGGGGTCAGCCCTTTCCACCCCAATCCCCAGTTTCCCAGTGGGAAGGGTGGAGGAAGGGACGGGAGGCTCCAGGAGTTCTGTGGGTTCCTGAATGAGCAATCTTGATCTGAACCAGATGGTTCCCTGCTTCAGCACCCCCTCCCCCTGACTCCCCCTTGGCTGTGAATTGGATGCTTTTAACCTTGTAACTTGAGAATGGAGGAAGGGAGGCCAGGGGGCCAACTCTCTGTGCACGTGTTCACGTCTGCATCTGCACACTGGCGTGTGAGCTCACCAGGTGCCCGTGGGAGTGCCCCTGCGCGGGAGTGCGTTGTTGTGATGTGCTGGGGCATGCTGAGGCCCAAATCCCACATAGAGCCCTGTCAAAGCCCCTAAGAGCCACTGGGTGTGGCCTCAGGGGAGCGTTTCCCATGAGGATCCCTGTTCTTGAGAAGGCCACCTGGGATTGAGGGGTCTGAAATACCAGGACTGGCGGTGAGGGGAAGTGAGGCAGTTTGGCTTTCCCAGAGCTAGTGTTCTCTTTTCATGGCAAGAGAAGGTCTGAAGGGTGGGGTCTGGGGAGAGAGGTGGGGAACAGATTCTTCTATACCACATCCTGCCTTGTTTTGGCAGCATTTGTGTACTTGATTTTGTGGATCTTCTTCATGTGCGTACTCATTTCTGAAATGCCACTGTCCCTCTCAGTCCTTGGCACATAGTAGGTGTTCAGTATATGTTTGAGTGAAAGCAGAGGGTCTTACGGTTAAAGTTTAGGGTAGGGTTCTTCATACTTGACCGGCGTCAGAATCCCCTGGAGAGCTGATTAAAGCAGATGGCTGGGCCCCACTCCCAGAGTTTTCTGATCAGTCAGTCTGGGTGGGGCTTATAACTCGCATCTCTACCCAGTTCCTTGGGGCTAACACTTTGAGAACCACTGATTTGGGGCCGTTAGAGTTGCTTGGGAGATTAATCCAGGCAGATGTAAAGTCTTAAGAGTCACTTCCTTCCACCTTCTCCACCCAGGCTGTTCTGGCAGTTGCACTGGTTTGGCCTTTTCTTTCATTCTGATGCTGTCCAGGGTTGAGTACCTTAATGATGGGGTGACTTGAGGTGCCTGAGCTGCCAGTCTTGCTGTAACCACATGGCAGACACTCCCCATGGTTCTTTGAAGGAGGGCCCCATGACCAAGCAGGACGTCTAGGAACCAGGGCTTTGGGAGAGGGTGGCGGCATGGACATAGTGAAGCAAATACCGAGCGGGGCCCCCATGTGCCCTGGGCCTGTCTCCCAGACTGAGCGAGTTGGGGTGCCTGCCAGGCAAAGTCCTGCCGTGGCTGCACACTGGACAGGATGGCCGGAATCTCTGAAATTGAGAAAAGCAGCAGGCATCACTTTCCATCTGTTGTCTTATGGGAGGTTTATATAAGGCAGACACAGACCCAGGTAGGGTTACTGAGGAACAGAGGGAGATTTTGTGTGTCACACAGACCCCTGGACTACTGATTCTAACTCCTGGACTGAGTGTCTGCTAAGCCAGTTGCTACTAACAGCTCAAATAATGGCTGCTGTTCCTTGAGTGCTTCCTACTGGCCAGGCACCGTGCTAGGTGTTCTCAGGTGTTAGTCCTCACAGCAACATTGCAATGTTGACATTGTTGTTACTATTTGGTGGATGAATAACTGAGTCTTATAGAACTTACGAGACTTGCCCAAAGCCAGACAGCTAGTAGGAGGATCTGGTATTGACCTCAGGTCTTTCTGACATATACCCCATGCTCTTAGTTCGACTCTTAGTCCCTGCTGTCTTGCCCAGGAAACTTGTAACTGTCTTTTGGAGTTGTCTGTCCCCAAAAGCCTGATGAATTTTTTTTTTTTTTTTTTTTTTTTTTTTGGTGACAGAGTCTTACTCTGTTGCCTGGGCTAGAATATAGTGGCATCATCATAGCTCACTGCAACCTCAAACTCCTGGGCTCACACAATCCTCCTCCCTCAGCGTCCCAAGTAGCTGGGACTACAGGTGCATGCCACCACCCTTGGCTAATTTTTATATTGTTTGTAGAGATGGGAGCCTTGCTTAGGCTGGTCTTGAACTCCTGGGCTCAAGTGATCCTCCTGCCTTGGCCTCCCAAAGTGCTAGGGTTATAGGCATGAGCCACTGCACCCGGCCTGATGAAATTTTTTGAGCCTGAAACTTTGCTGGGTGTTGTGGAGGAGATAACAATGACCAAGTCACTGTGCTCTGGCAGGGGGATGATACAAGTGCACCAGTATGTCTACAGTGGAAGGTTGACAGGATAGCAGGTGGCTTGTAAGTTTAAAGGAGGTAGAAGTCATCCCCATATAGAGGGCTCAGAAGAAGCATTTGGGCTGGGTCTTAAGGGTAGGGTTCCAGCAGTGCCTGCGAGCTAGTGGTGTTCAGGCCAGTGGGTGCAAAGAGAGGCAGTCACAAGGCACAGTTAGGGAGTTGTCCCTTTTGGCTAGACTGCTAGAGCGTAGGGGATGTATTTAGAAAGTAAAGAGAAATTCTGTTTGGTTGCAAGCAACAAGTTGGCCAACTTTGGCAAGAAAGGAGTTTCTTGGAAGGCCACAGGCACTACAGAATTAGAGGGATAATTCGGGACCCAGGTCCCTTACAGGATTTTGGAGGAACCAAAGGTCACCTCTTCGGGCTACCACTGTCGCCAGAATGAATGTGCTCAGGCTGTTCTCAGTAATTTTGTCACCACTGCTTGAGATTCACATGCCAGGGAGGAAATGTCTGGTTGGCCAGCCTCAGGGGCTGTATTCCCTCCCTTGGCCAGGCAGGGGCTGGTGGCATGGTAGGCTGTCCCCCTAGATGGTATCGAAAAGCGAAAGTCCCCAGAAGAAGAGGAAACGGACACCACAAGAGCTCAGTCCTGAAAGGTGCTAGACAAGAACTTGAACTGGCAGGGGGTGGTGAAGAGGGTACTTCAGTGTGACAAGTTGCTGTCAGACCAGGGACAGACTGGCAGCAGGGCACAGCTGGGTCATAGTGGGACAGGGAGAGGAGGAAGGCAGGACACGGGAAAACTAGGTAGGATCCAGGTGAGATGTAAGGAAGGCTGGAACCTGGCAGTAGAAATGAAGAAGAGGGCCGGAGTCTAGAGGCTGTGAAAGTAGATACTGTCTTTGGAACAGACACTGGAGTGGCCGGGCTGGGCATTTCAGTGCCCGGTGAGGAGGGTTGGTTCCTTTAGCCGAAACGGGACAGTCAGGAGGAGGAAGAGTTTCAGAAGTTGGTGTGTCCCTGCCTTAGCAGAGCCGTGTGTGGGATGCTGACAGCACACCCGCAGTCCTGGTGAGCTGCCTGAGGTTTGGGGCCCTCAGCCCTGAGGAGGTGGAGCTGCAAAGTCCCCGAGGCCCTCTACATCCTGCAAGCCACTGGGGTTTGGGGCCAGCTCAGCACTTTTCCGTCTCCACAGGCAGCCAAGGGTGGGCCTCCCCTTTCTTCCCTCTTTGCTGTCCTCAGTTCCCATGCCCAGCTGCCCCTCTCACCCCAAGTTCTGGCACACCTGAGCCCTGGCTGACTAAAGGGCCTGGCCCAGCTCCCTGGGACCTAGGTTCCCTCCTGCTCTGCTCAGAATGCTTGTTACAGTAAGTCCTTGCTAGCTGTTAGGGCAGACATCTCCAAGTGACATTTCTCAAGGAGAGGGTCTGAACTTTGCCTGCTATCTGAGGCAAACAGGCTTTTCCTCTGGTTATGTCGTGCTCATCAGGGACGCCTGCCTGTGTCCCTAACCAGCCATGCTGGAGTACTTCTTGTTGCTTATTTATAAATCACTGTGATTATAACATACTGTCAGTGGAGTGTTCCTGCCATTGCAGATCTCTCTGAGGGCTCCAGGGCATAGGCTGGGCTTGGGGCCACCCCGATTTCTAGCCTAGCCCCCGGGGAGTTTCCTCCTACCGAAAAGGGTGGGAGGGAGAGAACGGGGTCCTCCTAGGTGGGTGCAGAGGAGCTGTGCTGGAGGGCACTTTATCCCACAGATTATCGGAGCAGAAGGTCGTCTTCCTGGAGTAAAGAGAACTTTCTCTCACTTTAAACATGTGCTGTTTTACCCTGCATGCACTGGTCACTACCAGGAACAATAAGGCGAACAAGGAACAAGTGAAATCCAAAGAAAAAAATGTCATGTTTCTTTATTTTGCTATCAGTGCTAAATTTTTATTTGCACAATAATGATATTAGCATAATACACATAGTTCTGGTATCAGATACTGAAAAACTTAAGGGATCCTCAATCCGGCTTCCCCCTCCAGGGGGGTATTCATGCTCAGGCACAGAGGCCTCTCCTGCTCCTGGAGGGTGGCTTCGCAGGGCTCGAGGTGGGGGGGACCCTGAGGTGTGATGGCATGACCCAGGGACCTGTGGAGCAGTCCTCGGCCGCTCTGCCTGTTCTCTCCTAAATGGTCAGCCCCTGCCCTGCATGCAGGCAACAGCCTCCCAGCCTTGGCAGTTCAGCAGCTTTCTGAGGAAGAGAACCAGGAACAAAGGCAAATAGCTAATTGGTCTAGAGGGAGCTGCTCTGGTGAGGAAAAATCAACAAGTTGTTTATTTTTGTGGCTAAAGGGAGTTTAGAGGGGATGGGGCTGGTCGTTAGGAGGGCAGGATGGGAGGTGGCTGGAGGGAAGGGACACAGCCAAAGGAATGGTGGGGGTGAGGTGGGTTCTCGCCACTGTCACCCCCTCCTTCCTGCCTTCTTTGCAGGGTTCCTTTGCAAAGGGACATTAATTAGTAGAATGTTGAGTCTCCCCTGCCCCATAGTGGGTTTCCCCCCACCCTCATTCCGACCCAAGTTCCGTTAAAGACACAATATCAGCCGTTTGACGCAGGCGGTGAATTGGAACCAGAGTGTCAGGAGGAAATGAAAGTTTCTGTGGGCCTGTGTGGACTCCTTAGGCTGTGCCAGAAAAGGGACTGTGGCTGTGGGGGACAGGCAAGGTGTGGAGAGCCCCCGAGAGTCTCTGACTCCTCCGTTCCCTCCCTAGGGGGAAGTCTGAGGCCTGGTTGGGTTTGCCCAGCGAGGGAGTTTCCAGGGGGTCGTCCTTCTCTCTGCTCCTTGCTGTCCCAGAGGGCTTGGTATTTCCCTGCGCCCTGTTTAGGCCTTGGCTGGTTCTGGGGCCCTCTAGCAGTGCTCAGGGGAGACCCCAGGTATCAGGGGTAGGGGGGCGGATCGTTCTTGACAAGGGAGAACCTGAAGGGGGTAAGGAGAGGAGTGGAGGCCCGGTTTAGGCTCTCCCGGGGGAGGGGCCGGGCGACACTGGCGCCTCTTAGACGGGAATATGCTGTGAATTGGGGGGCAGGTAAAGAGTTCGTGTCCAGGAGGTTCAGCCCAAGATCAAAGTGGCAGCTGTTTGATGAAAGCTTTTCCTCAGTGCCTGAAAAGCAATTTACTCTTGTCCTTAAAGCAGCAGTGGGCAGACTTCTAGAACGAGTGTGAGTTTTAATCTGTCAAGTGGCATTACCCAGTTGTCTGTGTTCCTTGCCCCCTTCAAACCTGGGTGAGGTGTCTTGGAGGGCGTCGTCTTCCACCCATGCTGTAAATTCTAGTAGTTCCTACCCTCCTGGATATGTGGGCACACCCTGCCATTCACCCTGTGCAGACCAGGGGAGGAGCCGGCAGGCCCCGTGTTGGCAGCCAAGAGGTCCAGGTGGAGGCCTGGGCTGGCTGAGGGCCGGGAGCCTCAGGGCAGGGCTGTTTGGCTTTTCTGCAGGGGAAGCGGCTTGTTTGCTGGGGTGGAGGCGGGAGCGGGGAGGGGGGGCGGCCAATGATTTTCACAGTTGCGGGCTCAGTCTGGTTGGGTGCATGCAGGGGGTTCGGTGTTTTGTGACCCAGGGCAAGTTGCTGCCCCTCTCTGGGCCTCAGAGTTCTCATCTGTGAATAAAGAATCTGAAAGCTGCTCAGGGATTCACTCTCAGACCATCTGGTCGATCTGACCGGCAGAGGAGCACCACATCCCGCGTGGGGAGGTAGTGTGGGGGCCCCGGATGCCATCACGCAGTCCAGACATCTGTGAGGATTGGGTTGACCTTTCTCGTAACCTGTTGGATGCATCAAACAGCAGCCAGCCGGCTCTGGCATCTCTCTGGGGGATTTAGGCTCCTGCAGCCCTGGGAGCTGGGAGCTGTTCTCGGTTCCCCCATTCTAAGTGGTTCTTGTTGCCGGCTCCCACCCCTGCTCTGGCTCTGTCCTGGGTTCAGGCAGAAAACCCATCTGGTCTCTCCTCACATTCCTCCCTTCTTACGTGGCTGCCACTTAGGCCCTGGGGTGACTGTTCTGTAGGGTTCCTGTGGTTTTCTGTTCCAGGTTTCCCCCCACTGCCTATGTCCTGTGCTCTGCTCTAGGCAGTTTATTTTTCCCCAAAGCTGGGTGGGAAGTGGAATCACAGGCCGGTCATGGGAGGGCCGGGGCAGCAGCACAAACGGGTTTCATGTCTGCTAGGAGTTGAGAACCTGCCTGGGAGGGGGCGGGGGCGGGTCTCATAGTAGAGAACAGAAGGAAGGTGGTGAGGGAAAGGCCACATATACTGAGATGGGAAGGCCTGAACTGAAAAGGCAGGGGACGTTTGGGGACCTTGAGGAGACCAGTTTGAGCAGAGCATAAGGATTCTTGGATCATGCCCCAGAGGGAGGGGTAGGGTAGAGAGATGGCTGAGAGATGGGCCTCAAGCCTCACCCTGGCAGGGAGGAAGGTTTCCAGCAGCCCCTGGCTGGGCTGGTCACAGCCAGAAGGAAGTGTGGGAGGGGCTGTAATGACTGTTCTTCACTGGCTGCGGGCTGCCAGGGGGCAGTCTGATAAGAGGGAAGAGGTAGACTCCTGGCGTTTTATACTCCAGACAGCTGCCGTCTCTCAGCCGGCCCCACAGATACTGGCAGTCTGTTGTGCTGCTGCTGGTGCTCTATCACCTCTTCCTGAAATACACAGCCCCTGGCTTCAGCCCAGCCGGGCTTCCCCTGCCTGGCCACCAGCTCTCTTTCCCATCTGTGGTTAGATGAGGTCTACAATGGGGGAGGGGGCAAACCTGGCAAGACTGAGCAGATTCTAAGCCTGACCCAGGAATTTGGAGCTACCCTAGGAGTGGGGCCAGGGCTGTGGACTGAGCAGTGATTCCAGACCTTCCTGTTCCATTTTGGTCTCAGGGTTACCTTGCTGCTCAGCCAGCCAGACCTGGGGCCACATGGGGGGTTGGGGAGTCCCGCATTTGCATCAGAGCGTTGGGAATTCTGGCTGTTCTATTGGGAGGAGTTGGACAGGCAGATTTGATGGGATTTGCATGTGTGAAGACCACTTTGGCTTCTGCTGGAGACAGAATTGGAGGAAGTTTCTTGAGTAGATACGGGGCTAGTAGTTAGGAGTCTACTGTAGGTGAAAGATGACATTTCCTTGAATAGAATGATGGTTGTAGACCTGGAGAGAAATAGATTAGAGGGAGATTTAGGTGGTAAAAATCAGTTGGGTTTTGTAATAAATTGGCTGTGGGAAGTTGTCGGAAGGAGAGAGTCACAGATGACTCTTCACTTTCAGGGTTAGATGGATGGTGCTCCCTTTCCCAGAAACTGGGAATACAGAAAGAGGACTCGGTTTGAGGGGCTTAGATCATGCCAGAGTTTGGTTTGGGGCAGGTTGAGTTTGAGGTACTTTTGGGTACTTCAGAGGTATACCATCGAAGGGTAGCATTCAGAAGTTAGTGGGATAGCTTTGTGCAGTGGCAGTATCGTAGCCAATGAGGTTTATCCGAGATGCAATTATTGCTAATTAAAAAAAAAAGTGGGATAGATGGGTCTGATTTTCAGGGGAGTGTCTGGCATCATTTAAGCCAGGGATGACTCTTACGGGTTGAGAAACACTTTTGGAAAGGCTTCCCTTCAAAATCCAAGGAATGGAACCTGGGTTCCTAACTTCCTGTTACATTCCATGTGCAGGGGCATGTTCTCTTTCTCTGACCACTTCAGCTGGGTCAGGGCATGGCTGGACAGCAGAAGGAAGGCATGGCACCCCCCTCTGCTGAGGTTCCCTGTGGTTGGGGGCTCTGGGTGGGGAGCAGTGCTCACCCCAGGCGCCCTGGGAGGTCATACCTATCAGGGCCTCCCTCACCGTCTGCACGTCTGGGCAGCGCACCTGGCTGGAGAAGGACTTGGGTCCTGGCCAGAACTGAGGCACTGCCAGGAATCCCAGAATGTCAGCCACTTCTGCTCCTGTGGGCGTCTGAGCTGGGTTGATTTGTCAAGGACAGGGGTTTCCGGGGAAGGTTCAGGGCAGCACTTGTGCATGATACGGCAAGTTGCTTTTTAAAGTTCTTTCAGATGAAACAGAAAATGGTCGTCCATCTGTGCAAGATTGTTATCAGATGGACTTCTTCAATTACAAAGGCTACAAATCCAACTTTGACGGAGGGAATCCTTTGACTTACATGCCCGAGGGCATGACTGGCCTGGTGCAGGGAAGATGACCCGCTCTGAGTTCCTCCGTGTAGGAGGCACCCGCCATCTGTCCAGGCCTCCGTCCTCTCAGTGTCTCTTCCCAGGATGCGCACAGGAGTCCTGGGTTCACTCTGAATCGGGGGCCATGCCCAACCCTGGGTCATGCACTGTGCCTGGTTGCATTTGGTGCTCTGATTGGCCAAGCCAGGGCACAGGGATGGCAGTTTGGGGAGAGGTGGGTCTCCAAAGGGGGTTGTCATTCACTATAAAGATGTCATGAATTGAAGCAGCGTCAGGTGTGCATTTGGACCCACGGACAACTTGCGGTAGCTTTGTGGCCTGACCTATATGTCAAGCAACACCACTGTAAATAAACTAATAAGGGTTTATTACATTTATTAATTTACCTTGTCAAAATCTGAATGCTACAGTGTAGAATGGAACTTAGAATCGAGTCATTCCATTTACTGATCAGGAAGTGGAGGTTGAGAAATTTGCCCAAATCCCCAGACTAGTAGGTAGAAGAACTGAGACCAGAACCCAGATTGTCTAACCTATAGGTTGGGGGCTCTTTCCAGCATGAAGTGCCAGCTTTTAGAGAGGAGCCCCTTCCTTGCCCCGGCTCCCCATCTATGACAGGCGACTCATTCCCCGCACTGAATCAGCTGACACAGGCAGGTTGTGGCAAATGGTCCTTTCCTCCTGTGGCCCAGGGTGATCTGCATGAAAGCTGGTGTTATGAAAGGCTCTGTCTGAAACGCAGACCCTCACTCACTGTGGCTTCAGCCAGGCCCCGGTAAACAGAGGGGGCATTGGCCCAACTCCGTCCGAGTTCTGCTGGGGCTGCCGCCCTCCACCTTCTGTCTCCCATGTCATCTCAGCTTTCTGCATGTCTAGCCTCCTGCTGTGCTGTTTTTTGCTGGCGCCCAGACCAGGATATAGCTGTAGTGCTGCTGTGTTTTCCGGATTATGTTGGGGCCTTTCTGCTGGAGAGAGTTGTGCCCCTCTGTTTTCTCCTTTGGAAGAGAATGCCCAGGACAGAGGTGCCAGTTTCAAGTCCAGAAAAACAAAAATAACTCTTTTCTGGACTCAGTTTCCCATCACCTCCTATTTGTGAGGATGCGGATATTTGACCCAGCTTGGCAGAGCCAGCAGGGAGATGTTGTAGTAAGAGCTCAGCAGTGTGCTCTGGGCTTCGAGCCTCTGACTTAGCCAGAGGAGACCTCAAGTTCAATCTTAGACAGGGTTCTTGCCTTGGGTAAGTCACTTTGCTGGGGCCTCTGGTCCAGAAAAGGAGTGCTGTCCCTGTGAGGGGCTTTGGGCTGTTTGAGAGTGTGGAGTTACATATTAACAAGATGCTGGAGGTCCTGGGAGCTTTGGGGCCTTTCTCACCAGCGAGGTTCTCGGGGAGCGAGGTGGGGCTCTTCTGTATTTCATGCTGAATTCCCCTTGTGTTCTGACCCTCTCCCTCACGCAGATATTTGCTGACAGCCAGTTCGTTCTTGAACTCTGCCAGCCCACACTGACTTGTGTGCTGGGTCTGCCCCTCCTGCTTGGTGCTCAGAGTGCCCTGGTCTGCCTGTTTCTGCCTGGGGCCGGGTCCTAACTGGTCTCCCAGCCTGGGTCAGAGCCCTGGTTGCCTTAGGCTTAGCCGCGGTGTTTGTCATGCCTGCCTCCTTCCTCTCCGTAAGGCTGAACTCACTGATGTTACTTGGGTATACAGCCCTTCATGGCCTACAGTCATTGCTTATTTAGTCTTTTCGGGGAGAGTGTGAGGTTAAGTAGGGCAGGTATCGTCATGCTCATTTTTCCGATAGAGGACCTGAGGCCCAGAGAGGTATGATTTACCCAAAGACACACAACTGTTGAATAGCAGAGCCTGTCCTGGTATCAGGGTCCTTTGGGATTGCTCCACGGTTCACTGTAAAATGTTAACTCACAGGTACATGTTGGGGTGGAGGTGGTCCAGCTTCACAAAGGAAGGCAAAGGGCTCGAAGGTAGACCCTGGGTCCCTCCTCCTCACAGCCGCAAATTACCCCTGCACAGTCCAAGTCCTCCACAGCACTGTCGTGTTGGCACTGCCCTTGTAACCCTGAGATAGATATGGTAAGGATAACACCCTGGGCGAGGTCTGTGTATCCCTCCCTGCCATGTCCCCCAAGGTTGACAACAGAAGTGAGTGTTGTGGGTAGATATCATCTTGGCCAGAGAGCTTATAACTTAGGCCGAGTCTGGGAGGATGAGTCACTCCTCAAGGAGGGGCAGCAGGGACTGGGGAGAGCTCCTGGCTTCCCCAGCCTGGCTCCCCTCACCCCTGTAGGCCTACTCATAGCAGCTGATATTGCCACTCTCCGGAGCAGATAAAGCGATTCCCTAGCAACCAGGGACCCTGCCTGAGTAGGTCACAACATACTCTTTCCCAGCTCCTCAGTGAAGATGAAGACTGCTCAGCCAGAGCCAGAGAGAAATGAAAGCAAGTGTGATCTGGGCTCTCAGTTCCCATAATATACCTTCCCCCTGACCCCCGGTGCCCCCCACCACTAGCCTCCTGGGGCTGAACTTTAGTGACAGGGAAAAGCGGAGCACAGGGCAGGGGTGCTTCTCAAAGCCGCCTGGCCACCTGCAGGGTTAGTACTAGAAGTTACCAGATGGCACCAGACTGGCCATGGGCTCCTGACTGTTCTTTCCTAACTAGAACCTCCAGGGTCTGTGTTGGAAAGGAGATGTCCAGAGGACACAACAGCTGAGCAAGGGGCCCAATTCTGGTCTCCTCTGTCCTTGTACTCGGCTTTTTTCTACCTCCACTTCTGGGGTGACAGGGGCTACATTGCTTCCCTTTAATCTGGTCCAAGCATGGATGCAGACACCTTCTTTGAGTTTCCATTAGCATAGCTGCCATAGGCTGACCTTTCCAAGAGACATTACTAAATATAAAAGGAGAACAAAAGAAAGCTAAAGATAGGGTATACAAAGAGTAAAAACAGCCTGCCTCCCAAAGTACAGGTCTCTGGTTTGTTTCCAGGGCTTTTGGACCCTGCCCTGTTCTACCCCTCTCTGGAGATAACTTCTAGGGCCAGCAGACCTCTGGATGGCCTTTTGCCAGACTCTCTGGCCTAGTGCTGGCCTGTCTCCCTAAGTTACCCTCTGGGACTCGTGCCACCAGGAATCTTCTCTGAGAAGACTTAACCACCTTGTGGTCAAGTCTCTGCCTTACTCTTCTCTCTACTCAGGAGGGCTTATCAGTTGGGGTGGAGGGAGGGGATGCCTCCTTCCCTAGGTCTCCCAGGGAATTGGCACCTACATGATGGTACCTTTTAGGAGCTGTCTTACTCTAAGTAAGCCTTGTAATGTGATCCACCTCTTTACATAGTGCTCAGGCCCAGCTTAGCCCACAAGCTACCAGACAAAGGACTGGTCTTTCTCCAACTTCTGATCTTGGCAGAAACTGAAAGTCTCTCCACCTGCATCCTTCCTCCTACTGGGCCAAAAGAATAGAAACTGATAAGAAGTTGGCCTGGCTGATGGAAGTTTTTTGGGTGGGTTGAGGGAAAGGTTGTTCTGGGTTTGAAGACAAAAAACAATACTTTGTAGTCATGTGGGTTTTTTTTCTTTCTTTTTTTTTTTTTTTTTGAGACAGAGTCTTACTCTGTCACCCCAGCTAGAGTGCAGTGGCGTCAGCCTAGCTCACAGCAACCTCAGACTCCTGGGCTCAAGCGATCCTCCGGCTTCAGCCTACCAAGTAGCTGGGACTACAGGTGCACCCCACCATGCCCAGCTAATTTTTTCTATTTTTAGTAGTGACGGGGTCTCACTCTTGCTCGGGCTGGTCTCAAACTCCTGTCCTCAAGCAATCCTCCCACCTCGGCCTCCCAGAGTGCTAGGATTACAGGCTTGCCTGCCTGTAGCGTGCGGTTTTGATGAAGGAAGTAGATAGGATCCTGGCCACAAAGTTCTTTGCAGCCTGCAGCACCAAGTCTGTCCTGCCTGGCATCTGGGTGGGGCCCGGGAGCCAGACGTTTCTCCAGGCTCCCACTGCTCCTTGCCAGCACGCACAGTGTCTCCATTTCATACCGGATGTTCAGATGCAGTCACAAAAAATCAAAAGAACCACTGCCACGCAGGGAAATGTGGGGGCAGGATAGATTAAAAAGGAAGGTTAAGTCCTCAGGTACAGCCTGCTGCCCCCTCCATGCCTACAGGCTGGGCTGTGGCCTTCCTGTCTTTGCCTGGTCCCAGAGGCTCTGGGACACATCCCACCTGGATAGCTTGGCTGGGCTGGGAGGATTGAAAGGTGACAGGCAGAGGCTGTACCAGCCCAGTGGAGGAGGTGTGGCATGTGACTGGGGCTCATGTTGGAGAAACTTGTTCTTGCTTGCAGCTTCACGTGTGACACTAGCACTGGCTGAGTGAGCACGCTGCACCTGACCTCTGGCTGCGGGGCCGGGAGAGGGGGTGTCTGAGACCTGAGGCTGCTGCCCTCCGAGGGAGTGTTGCTTTGGGGGCCTCACGTCCCAGAAGCTCTCCCGACATTCTCAAGGGCTGTAGCTTGTCCTATGTTCCGGAGCTTTGGGCCAAACCTGTTCTAATATGCCAACCAGGTCAGTCTGCTGCTGCCCTCTGCCTTGCTGGGGGTCTGGAATCCTGTTGGTTTGTTTATATGCTGTGACTCCACAGACCCCAGTCTTGGGGCTTTTTTTTCTAGTGAAGCAGTCGGTCGCCCGGCTTCCTGGGCCCCCTGTCTTGCAGTTTAACCGTGTTGGCAGTTGAGTTATGACCTTTTCTCTTCCCTATTTTCCCATCCCTCAGAGGATCTGGGGATAGGTGCTGTTTTTTGTTTTTTGTTGTTTTTTTTTAGAGACAAGGTCTCACTCTGTTGCCCAGGCAGTGGCATGATCATAGCTCACTGTAGCCTTGAACTCCTGGGCTCAAGCGATCCTCCCGCCTTAGCTTCCTAAGTAGCTAGGACTGCAGGCATGTGCCACTACACCTGGCTAATTTTTTTACTTTTCTTTTTAGAGACAGGGGTCTTGCTATGTTGCCCAGTCTGGTCTCAAATTTTTAAGTCCAGTCCTTCAACTCTGGGCTGCAGAGACTGTGGCCTGGAGGCTTTCTAAGGCATAGCCTCCCCTTCCCCTTGATGGGTGTGGGCAGGACTTGCGTGTACCCTTGCTCAGGCCCTCTCCATCAGCCCCTGCTGGGGTCTGGCAGGCCTGAGCCTTCTCCAGGGTAGCTAGCCTTCCAGAGCTTACAAGTGGAGGGAGGGAAGAAACCAGACCAGAGCTCCTTGCCATGGTCAGGGCATCGGAAGGGGCAAGAGAGGGCAGTGGTAGAAAACAGAATTACAATCCCATTCCCTTCCCCTAGGTGAGGGAAAGAGTGATCAGATTCAGTAACTCCTGATGTTGATATCCAAGAGTTGGGAGTTGGGGAGGGAATGCCCTACCTGCCCCTTCCAGCATTCTGTGTGGATCGCCCTGGCTCGGCTCTGTGCAAGAGCATTTGCTGTTTGTCCCCAGCCCCTGGAGCTTCCATCTCATGCTCCAGGAAGCCTGTCTGCTGTGGGGGGCTGTGTTATCACTGGCTGATTTCCTGCCCGTGGGTGCATGGGTTAGGGAGGAGAGGGTTGAAGGTTGCCTGGAGAAAACACAGAAGACAGTGGAGCACCATGAGACCCTCTTCCAACCCTCTTAGACCCAACCTGGTCCTCCCAAACCAGGCTAGTGAGTGTGTGTGTTTGGGGAAGGCAGGGTTAGGGAGGAGTGGACTGACCGGTGTTCTCAGAGGAGCAAGGAGGGCTCACTTTGAGGAGGGTGAGTTTGACGGGGAACGTGGTCCTCTTCCCCAGGGGAGGCTGTGAGGTGGGGCTGGTGCTTGCCTCCTGCTCCTCAAAGCCAGCCTCTGCTCTACGCACCAATGCTCCAACAGTGCTTATTGCTCTGGGAGAGACCAGGGGAGCACGTTACCAGCTCCACCCCTTTAAAGAGGGCGAAGCCTGTGGTCCCTGGGCTGCTAGTCTCTGAGGTCGGCTGCCCCTGGCATAGCCTTGGAAGGGCAGCCCTCCTGGAGGAAGGCTGGCTGTCCAAGTCAAGGAGCCCTGGCTTTGTGGCAGGCTGGAGGGGTTGCAGGAAGTCCTGAAAACAGAGGAGCCCCATTGCTGTGCTGCTTGACAGAGCTGGAAGCTGGCTGGCTTGTTTCCAGAGAGGAGCCAGGAGGCAGTAGAAAGAAGGGCTTTGCTCAGGGCTTAGTGATGCCCCTGGCAAGAAGGTGGGGCTCGGGCTCTTCCCAGGCTGGCTGCCACTCCCTGGTTTTGATCAGTGCTTGGTGAACAAAGGCATCCTCTGCTTTCCTCTTGCCATTCAAGTCATACTCCAGACATGCAGACAAGTGCAGAAGGAAAAGGAGGACCCTGACAGCTTCTTGGTGGCTCTTTATCATACCTCCATGGTGTGACTGAGGTCAGAATCACAAGCAGTGATGAATAGCCAAGCCACCTGGCACTTGGAACCCTGTCTTTAAAGGAAATCAGAGCAGACTATGTGGGAGGTGGGTATGGTCCAGTTTAATTGATTGCCCCTTGGAGGCAGTCAGAGGGCAGAGCTGGGAGATGAAGGTCCAAACCCCAGCTCTCACTCCCTGCTCCTCCAAAAGTCCCCAAAGGCACTTAGATTTCTCCCCCTGTCTCTCTCTTACCTTCAGGGTCTTCCACCTGTCTCCTGCCTTTCTTAATGTCTGAGGCTTTCAGCCCTGAAGAGAAACCCCTTATTAACTTAGTCTCTTCTAGAACTCACTGTTGACCTGTGGCTACAGAGCCGCAGGGGTGGGCAACTGTGAGTGGGCCTCAGGGAGCTGTTTAGGACCAGCTAGGTCAGGCTGCTGCTGTGTGTGTATGAAGTGTGGGCTGGAGAAGAGGTGACAGGCCCCATGACCCACTGGATGGACCCAGCGCTCTTCTCAGCCTAGGGGCAAGGGCCAACCGAGGCAAAGCTGGCTCTGAAGCCTCAATCTTCCTGGAAGCTGGTGCCTGCCAGGGTAGGGGGGCAGTGCCCATGGTTAGTCAGGAAAGAAAGCTCTGGAGCAAGGCAGTGGCAGGCCCGGGGGAGACTGGCTGGTGGTGAGGTGCTGGTGAACCAGAGTCAGGGCTGTGCAAGAGGGGCTTGTGCCTCTGGGTGCCTCTCCATGGCCGCGGGGCTCCAGCCCAGCAGAACTGTGCCTCTCGAGCTGCCCAACCCAGGACCACAGCCATGGAGCTAGGAGCTTTATGCCTCTAATACTTACAGAACTCCTTTAAGATAGGTGCTGTTCCCATGTGACAGAAGGGGACACAGATGAGAGAGGTTCAATGGTTAATAGCTGACAAGTGGCAAAGCCTGATTATGAATCTGTGTGTTGGCCAGGCCCAGTGGGGCACTCCTGTAATCCTAGCACTCTGGGAGGCTGAGGCGGGAGGGTCGCTGGAGCTCATGAGTTCAAGACGAGCCTGAACAAGAGGGAGATCCTGTCTCTACTGAAAATAGAAAAAATTAGCCGGGTGTGGTGGCACACCCCTGTAGTCCCAGCTACTCGGGAGGCTGAGGCAGGAGGATCACTTGAGCCCAGGAGTTTGAGGTTGCCGTGAGCTAGGCTGATGCCACGGCTGGGAGGGCTGCAGCCTGCGGTACTTAGGGGAGTGCCCGTGAGAACCCCATGTTGGCAGCCCTGGGGTGTGTGCTGGCAGGAACTTAAGAGCAGGGCACTCCCACTGTCCCTTTAGCTTTCACAGGCACACACGCCCCTTTCCCACTGCCTCGGATTTGCTAAATCTGGTTCATACCTGAGGCCCCACGTTTCTGGGTGGTCCAAGAGAAGTTAGGGAAAGCTCTCAATTCTAGAATGTCAGAGACAGAAGAGTGGGGGCAGAATATAATTATCATTTCCATCTGCATACTTATATAGTTTATAAAAATGGTTTTCAAAGCCTTTTTTGGTAACCATTATTTTTTCTGATTCTGATAGCCCTGGGCTTATATAGAGAGATGACACCCCATTGGGCAGACATTTACTGATGCCTCGTATATGCAGGACAGTGCTAGGCCCTACAGTGGCCCAGAAATGTAAATTAAATAACATGATCTCTGTACCCTTAGGGTTTGTAAGTGAGGGAGACAGATAAATACATGTCTTTTAGTTGCAGTATAGGATCTTAAATGTGGGCCAGATTTGGCGTGGGATCCAAATTGGTTCATGATCCCTAGAGGGAAGGGTGTGATGAGATGAGGCTTGGGAGGAGTGCCTGGTTCGGGATCTCTGAATGCTATTTGTGTTAAGGAGCCTGACCTTGGCCCTGTGAATAAGGGCACCCATCTCATATGCTTTTGAATGCAGGAAGACGATGAGTTTGTTAAGTCTGAAGTGCCACGTAGACCGTGCCAAAGAGGCCATTGAGAATTCAGAACCCAGGGTAGAGGGGCAGGCTCTTAGGTTTGAGCAGGGTCCGTGCACAGTAGAGAGGCAAAGAAGCAGAAAGGACTGAAGGCAGGTCCTTCAGGATGCATTAGCAGCTGGAAGAAATAGGCAAGAAAGGGTCAGAAAGTCAAAAAAGTAGATTGTAGGGACTAGGGAGTCAAAGTGGTGGTCAGCAGTTACAAACAGAGATCACCCAATAGAAAGAGGGTGGAGGCAAGATTGCCGCCTTTTGATCCCTAAAGAGTCTTGGTGTGGCCAGGTGCAGTGGTGCGCCTGTAGTCCCAGCTACTTGGGAGACTGAGGTGGGAAACTCCCTTGCGCCCAGGAGTTCGAGGCTGCGGTAAGCTGTGATCACACCACTGCACTCTAGCCCTGTCTCTTAAAAAAAAAAAAAAAGAATCTTGGCCTGGAAATTAGAAGTAACTTGCTGCTTGGTAACCGCCTGGACTAGATTTTGCCTCCTGAATCCACAGTTCTTATGACATGTGTTGAAACTACAGGCTGTCCCTGTGCAGACGGGCTGGGGACTTGATGGAGAGTCTGAAGGGCCGTACATCACGGACGGCCATATGGCCGGTACACATTTTTCACCAGCGCAGGTGAAAGACAGAGTGGTCAGGTGGTGTGGAGGAGGGCTGAAGACTGGGTTGCCTTTGTCTGTGAAGGCCTGCTCCGACCACATCTGAAAGTTCCCGCCACCATCCCACTGTAGACTGGGTTGAAGGTAGGGGTGGCAATAGGAGAGCAGTTTTTTTGTTTTTTGAGACAGAGTCTTGCTCTATTGCTCGGGCTAGAGTGCCATGGCGTCAGCCTAGCTCACAGCAACCTCAAACTCCTGGGCTTAAGCGATCCTCCTGCCTCAGCCTCCCAAGTAGCTGAGACTACAGGCATGCGCCACCATGCCCGGGTAATTCCTTTCTATTTTTAGTAGAGACGGGGGTCTCACTCTTGCTCAGGCTGGTCTTGAACTCCTGACCTTGAATGATCATCCTGCCTCAGCCTCCCAGAGTGCTAGGATTACAGGCGTGAGCCACCACGCCTGGCCAGGAGAGCAGTTTTAATTGAGACTTTTGATCATGTTACGCCAGGGTATCTCAGTCCATTTCCTTCGTTGTGTTGGCTGGTGTTCTATGAATCTTGTTAGAGATGGTTTGATATCCGTTCCCAAGAGACTGGTGTTGGCAGAGATCCCCGGTTCCCTGATACGAATAGTATAATCCAATTCATCCAGTCAAGATGACACTGTAAATTTATACTCTAAAAACATAGCAGTAATACATAAAAAGATAAAATTCTAAAAACATAGTCATATACTCCCCTTCTTCCCACTGCCCACCACACACACAATGATAAACATCCCTGTGGATGAGAAACAGAACAGGAACACAAAAAAAGCCAGGTCAAGGCTGCAGGCCTACTGGTCTCTGAGTCTGGAAGCAGAAATTTGTGGTAACAGCTAGAAAAAACTCCACTGGAAACATGGAATTGGAGCTAGTACATTGCTTAAACCCTTCGGCTGGGAAAGTAGGCTAAAAAGGTTGCTACCGACCATTTCCTGGGGCTATGGCTTATTTTAACAATGCTTACTTAAGGAGACATAACTTTACAGCCTGGACCTAAGCTGAGCTGCTGCTGCAAGGTATGTTCTAGCCTGGGGCACTCAAGGACCTGGGGAGGCAAATGTGAAAACCCCCAGACAGCCAGGGAAAAGTAAAATATAAGAGAGATGTTGAGATGAGCTTATACACAAGTTCTGAAACACATGAGAAAAACATAATGTGAAAAAAGAACAAATAAAATTAAAGAAGAATTTACTCTAGAAGAAATGAAAATAACTGAGTAATTGGAAAATGTCTTCAGTGTACATAGATTAAAGACCCTCAAAGAGATAAGCAAATATTAAATCTAGTAAAGAAAAGAAAGGGGGCTGTTTATGGTGGATCCCAGTGCTTTGGGAGGCCAAGGTGAGAGGATCCCTGGAGGCCAGGAGTTTGAGACCAGCCTGGGCAACATAGCAAGACTCTTTCTTTAAAAAAAATGTGAATATAGAAAAATACCTATTAAAAATTCTAGAAATGAAGACTAGTGCCATTAGAATTTGAAGCAATAGATAACACTGGCCTGTACACAGAGAACAGAATTCATGAATTCAAAATAATACTGAGAAATTAATCAAGAATGCATCCTACACATGGAGGACAGATTGGGAACCTTTAGCATGTGTCTAGTAGGAATTCCAAATATGAATAAAGGAAATGGCAAATAAAAAATATTTGAAGAGAATGGCTGAGAATTCGAGACTTAAAGAAACAGCATGCACATCAAACAAGATAAGTAATGTCACTGGGCATAATACAGTGAAACTGCAGACAAAAATAAAGAGAATGTTAAAAAGTACCAGAGTTAAAAAGGAATTCAAAGGATTGACAATTAGAATGACACCATCTCATCAACATTAGATGCCAGAAGATGATAGAACAATGTCTTGCAGACGCTAAGGGAACACCGCATCCAGCTAGCATTCAACAGTGAGGTGAGATGAAGGTATTTCTGAACATCTTCAGATACTTATCACCTGCAGACTACTAAAAGTGTACTCCAGTAAGAAAAGTAGACCCAGGAGGAAAGAGCAGGCTGCCAGTGCCAACAATGAGCAGAGCAATTGACACATTAGGTTGGTAAACTTAACTACTAACAGCATATCAGGATGCAAGTTACAGAATAACCCACAGTAACTTAAACTGTAAGACATGTTGAGGCCGGGTGTGGTGGCTCACGCCTGTAACCCTAGCACTCTGGGAGGCCAGGGCGGGTAGATCGTTTGAGCTCAGGAGTTCGAGACCAGCCTGAGCAAGAGCGAGACCCCTGTCTCTACTAAAAATAGAAAGAAATTATATGGACAACTAAAAATATATAGAAAAAACATTAGCCAGGCATGGTGGCACATGCCTGTAGTCCCAGCTACTCGGGAGACTGAGGCAGAAGGATTGCTTGAGCCCAGGAGTTTGAGGTTGCTGTGAGTTAGGCTGACGGCACGGCACTCTAGCCTGAGCAACAGAGTGAGACTCTGTCTCAAAAAAAAAAAAAACAACAGAAAACAAACAAACAAAAAAGACATGTTGAATGAGAAGTGTAGGTAGGGAGCTCCAGGGTGGGTGCAGGAGTTGAGTACCAGGCCTGGGTCTTTCCGTTCTGCTGTGCTCACGGCGTAAGATGTCGCTCATCATGGTTGTGCCGCTGCCACTCCAGACCCTGTAACACCCCAAGCAAGGACCAGGGAAATGTCGGGAGAAAGGATGCTTTCTTTTTATGTGCCTCTGTTTTGGGAAGGAGAATCTTTCCAAGGTAGCCCTAGCAGATATCTCCTTAGGTCTCATTGGCTTGAGCTTGTCCATCCTCAGACCAATTCCTGGTGAAAAAGGAACACGCTGGCTGTGGTTGGCTGTGGTTGGCTTTGGCCAGTCTTGCGTCATCTCCTGGGACTGGGTCCTTAGCTGCCTGAACAAATCAGGATTCTCTTGGCAAAAAAAGAAGACAGAGTGGCCGCTGGTAGGCAGCCAGCAGTGCCTGTCCCAGATGGCAAAACCCACAGACAAAAAACTAGGATCTAAACAGGCTTTTAATTAAAAAAAAAAAAAAAAAGGAAAACTAGAATTGTAGACCATATTATCAGGGGAGAATAAGATAGAATAAATTAAGGAATTTTGTTGTTAAGTCACAGCAAGTTACTGCCTTATTAAGAGAATAGCATTACCGAAAAACTAGACTTCATCAGGAAAACATATATCTGCTAACAGTTTAAGATAATCACCAAAAGAAGGAGGGATATAATTTCCAAAGCAGGAAGGAAAAAAAGGTGGGGGTGGGAATAAAGTGCCATTCCAACAAAAGTCAGGAAGGAAAAAATAGTAGAGAAAACACAAAGTTAAGATAGTAACATAAATCCAAATACTAAGTATAATAGATTAAACTCGTGGGTTTTTTGTTTGTTTGTTTTTTTGAGACAGGGTCTCGCTTTGTCGCCTGGGCTAGAGGGCCATGGCATCGTCATAGCTCACTGCAACCTCAAACTCCTGGGCTCCAGCGATCCTCCTTCCTCAGCCTCCCGAGTAGCTGGGACTACAGGTGCACACCACCATGCCTGGCTGATTTTTCTCTTTTTTTGTAGAGACAGGGTCTTGCTGTTGCTCAGGCTGTTCTCGAACTCCTGACCTCAAGTGATCCTCCTACCTCGGCCTCCCAGAGTGCTAGGATTACAGGTGTGAGCCACCACACCCTGCCTAAACTGGTGTATTTGTTTTTTTTTTTTTAAAAAAAAAACCAGACTGTCAGATTCATTAGAAAGCCAACGGGAAGTGGAGCGGAGCGTGGAGAGACCTGGTCAGCAGCAGTCAGGGACTCAGCAGAGGCCACCGGCTCTTCCCCACCCTGGTGGTTCTGTTCTGTAGACTGCTCTCTAGTCCGTACCCTTTGCTTTTCCCTCTCTGCCCAGCTCTTTCTATCTTGCTTCCTTGTCCAGCTACTCAGGTAACTTGTTCTAGACTTTACTTCCTGCCTTAGTATAGACATGGACAGCAGTGTCCCCTGCCCACCCTGACACAAATGGCATGTGGGCTCCCTCCTGAAGGAGCAGGTGTGGGGCAGAGCAGGCGATTGATCTGGGGGGACCCACCTCCCAACTCAATCCCTGCCCCACTCCCTGTGCCTCAGGGCCCAGCATTCGTCCCCTCAGAGGCCAATTCTTAGGGTGCAGCATGGGTCCTCTTGCAATGAAGACTGATGGTGTGTTTTTCTAGGACTTCACCAAAGGTTAGCCCAAGTTACCTATGATCTTAGGTTTGAAGAAATATGTTAGCTCTTTTTGCCTTCTGGTTTTCTGGCTGCCGACTCTGGGCAGCATCAGAGATGCCAGAGCTGGGATTTCAGGCTGGATGTCAAGTCAAGGTCAGGCGTCCCGCAGGAGGGCAGGGGCTAGAGAGGTGGGGGCTGCCCAGGGAGTTCTAACTGGGAGCAGAAGGGGTCTGAGTCATTAGAGTAGCTCTGAGCAGTCTGTGCCGTGATGTTGCAATGCAGATAACTTCAGTTAACCAAACACCTGGAGGTGAAGCAACCAGTTCTCAGGTCAAGGACGTGCCTCACTGGGTTTGAGTTGTGGGCGAGGGAGGGGCTTTTGGTTTCTTTTTCAAGATGATAACTGACACCCCCCCCCCCCTCAGCCACCACTGCCACCCCAGGGCACCCTCTGCCAGAGGTGGCTGTTGCCTCACCCAGGAGGCAGGGAGTTTGCTGGGTTGCCTCGCTGGTGAGATCTGGGGCACAGGGACCCTTTCAATGGTTGTAGCCCAGTTAGTGGAAAAGCCTGTTTGGAAGGGGCGTTGGACTTGAAGTCATCAGACCTGGCGTGGTGTTAAAGCATCTTCACTTCCGCCTGGCTGACCTTGTTAGCCAGTCCTGGGACTCCTGAGAATACTAAATGAGAGGCTGTGCCCCCCAAATGCTCAGAGATTTGTAAAGCGTCTGCCACTTGGGTGATAGTCTGTGGCTTGCTGTCTTCAGAGTGAGGCGCTGGGACACATTCTCAGACTGAGCGTAAGTGGGTGGAAAGGGGGGCTTCATCAGAGTCTTGGGCTAGGCTTTCTCCTTTTCCTGTCCCTCCCAGAGGCAGGCAGCCACCATCCCCCCATCCTCAGTGCCTTATTTTGACGTTTCTTTTCTCTGCCTGCCAAGAAGGTTGTGTTCAGCTGTGCTGGTCTGAGGCCTGCTATCCTGTGCTTCATTAGGTTAATTCGATGATGGCTGTCTCCTGGGATCTGACTGAGAATGGCTCTAAAGCTGCTACAGCTTCCAAAACAGTCCCCGCTGCTCTCCTCTGGGGCACCCTTTGCTTCTCAATCCATTGCTTTTGTTTTTCCTTCCCTTTACCTTCGAGCTGGTGAGGGCCTCCTTCGAGCTTCCTGGTTCCTTATCCCGGTGGAAGTAGCTCAGTCGTGCACCCCCTGATGGGTAGCAGCTGGGGGTTGCAGGGAGATGGGCTCAGCTACTCCCCCAGACCTTTGCTCTCCTGGATCCTGGCTGCCAGTCTCTCTGTTCAGCCTCAGCGACTCGAGACAGACCAGCCATTCAGGGGATGTTTGTTATTAAATGGTCTCCTCAAATTTGCCAAATTTGTGACCACAAACCTCTTACAAGACCCTAGCATTGCCTTGCCACCAACTATATTTCCCTCGTTACTCCCTCCTCTCTTAGAAGGCTGTTTCATGTCGATCTCTCTGTAAATCTCCAGCCCCTCCTCACCGTCTGTGCCTCTCTCCTCTGCTTTGCCTCCTGTTGCTCAGGTGGCCTCTCTCCAGCTGGCACTTGATCCTACCTCCCCGCTGAGGGCTTTGCTCGTCAGCCCCTTTCCCTGCGTCGTAGATTTCTCCCTCTCTACTGATACATTCCCATCAGTGTACGCACATTCTGTAATACCTCCCAGCTGAACCCCCACGCCACTTTCTGACATCCCATTCCCTCCTTGTTAAATAACCTCTTTGTTTAGATATAATTCACATACCATACAGTTCATCCATTTAAAGTATACAAGTCTGTGGCTTTTTGTCTGTTCACATGGTTCCGCAACCATCACCACAAGCAATTTGAGAACATTTCATCACCCCGAAAGGAAACTCCAAACCACTAGCAGTCATTCCCCATTCTCCCCATCCCCCAACCCCTGGCAAAAAATAATCTACTTTCTGTGTTTATGGATTTGCCTATTCTACACATATCATATAAATCACCCAATACGAGGCCTTTTGTGGCTGGCGTCTTTCACTTAGCACGGTGTTTTCAAGGTTCATCCATGCTGTGGGATGTGTCAGAACTTCATTCCTTTTGATGCCTGGACAGTATTCCATTGTATGGGTATACCGCATTTTGTTTATCAGTTGGTAGAACTTTGAGCTGTTTGCACTTTGGAGCTATTATGAATAGTGCTGCTGCAAATCATTTGTGTACAAGTATTTTTGTGGACGTAGTGTTCATTTCTCCTGGGTATATACCTATGAGTGGAATTGCTGAATCATATGGTGACTATGTTTAACCTTTTGAGAAACTGCCAGACTGTTTTCCAAAATGACTGCACCATTTCACATTCCCACCAGCAAAGTATGAGGGCTCCAGTGTCTGCCCATCCTCACTAGCACTTGATATTGTCTGTCTGTCTGATTACAGCCATCCTGGGGGGTAGGAAGTCGTGTCTGATTGTGGTTTCGATTTGCATTTCTCTGATGGCTGATGACGTTGAGCATCTTTTCCTGTGCTTGTTGGCCTTTTTCATCTTGCCATGTCCCTGGATCAGCCACGGCAAAGGTCCCCACTGACCTCCACCCAGTGGGCAGTTCTCAGTCCTCACATTACTATTTCAGCAATATTTAACACTGTTAATTCATCCTTCATTCTTGAAACTCTTTCTTCTTTGGCTTCCCAAACACAGGGCTGGTTTCCCCCTGCCTCACTGGCTGTTTCTTTCTTGGCTCTGTGCTGGCCTCTCTTCTAGACACTGGGGTGCCCTGGGCTCTGTCTGGGGCTGCCTTCTCTTGTCCATGTTAGGCCCTCCCTGGATCATTTCTTCTGGTCCTAGAGTTTTAAAAATGAACTGGACTCTGATGACTCTCAGATGTAGCCCTCTGACCCTGACCTTACCCATGAGCTTCAGACAGGTGTGTCTCACTGCCTATTGCCATTTGCACATGGATGTCTAAAAGGCATCTTATATTGAACCTCTCCCAAACAGAACTCTTGTTTCTTCCCATGCAAGCCCATTAATTTCCTGTTTTTTCTGTATCAGTGAATGACACTCCTGCTTAAGCAGGTTGCTCAGGCCACGGCCTCTGTGTCTCCCTGGTTCCTGTCTGCCTCCTGCCCCCACCCCCTGCACCTTCCTTCTGCTCCTTCAGAATACATCTGGCCACTTCTCACCACCTCTACCGCCTGGGGTATGCCCGTAGCTCCCCTCTGGTCTCCCTGCTAGCCTCACACAGCAGCCAGAGTAGTCCTTCAACCTAAAATAATTTTAGATTTTATTATGAAATGCATCACACATTCAAAATAGTATGTATCATGTATGTGCTCTTTAAAGAATAACCATAAAAAACATGCTTGTACCCACCATCCGGTTAAGGGGTACATCACCCAGTACTGCTGAAGCCGCTGTGGGCCTCTCTCTGATCTTATCGACCTTCCTTCCTCCTCCAGGGATATCCTGAATCTTGTGTTGTTTCCTTGATAGTCTCTATTGTTTTATTATCTATAAATAGAGGCATACACAATGTCTTGCTTAGCTTTGCATATTTTTTAACTTTTCATGGATTCATGCTGTGAGCATTTATCCATGACTTACTCCTTTTGTGCAACATAATGGTTTTGGGGTCATGTTCATCCCTGTTGATGTCTGAAACTGGAGTTCTTTCAATATACTATATGGCGTGAATGGCCCACAGTTCATCCATTCTATTCTGACAGATGTTCAGGTTGTTTGCGGCTTTCGGCTATCACACAGTGCTGTACAGGTCTCCTGGTGCACAGGTTCATACGTACCTGGTAGTAGAAATACTAGACTTTGCTAGACACCCACCAGAATGCCTGAAATTAAAAAGACTGAGAATATTAAGGCCATGGAACAAATGCAGCTATCATACGTTACTAGTGGGAATGCAAAATACTACAACCACTTTGGAAAACTACTTGATAATTTCTAGTCAAGTTAAACATACGCCTGCCCAGTGACCCAGTAATCCTACACTCCTAGGTATTTACTCAAGAGAAATGAGAGTATGTGTTCACAAAAAGACTTGTATGAGAAATTCATGTAGTTGTAGTCATAATACCTCAAGGCTGGAAACCATTCAAGTGTTCAAATATGGAAAAGAAAAACTAATGACACGTATAACAACGTGAATGAATCTCCAAATGAATGATGCTGAGCAAAAGCAGCCAGACACACAAGAGTATGTAGTGCACATATATATGAAGTTCAAGAGCAGACAAACCTAACCTCTGTTGACAGAAGTCAGAAAAGTTGGTGGAGGAGTAGGTATTGACTGGCAAGGAGCAAAGGTGGAAATGTTCTGTATTTTAAACTGTCTGGTGGCACTGGTGTAGACATATGGAAAAGTTCATCAAGCTTTACATTAAAAGATTTCTGCATTTTATTATATATGAATTAATCATCAAAAAAAGAATTGTATCAGGTCGGGGCAAGAGTCATCTGAGTGAGATTTTTGGAGGACCATGAAATGCTATATTTAACCCCATTGTTGGGGTTCAGCATAAACTTCAGATCTGCTTAGCATGACAAGCAGTTGGAATTCACTGACTTTGTAATTTAGTGACTCTAAATACCTTTGGGTGAGAAACCACTGCTGTCTTAAGTGTTCTTACTATGCCACATCCTCTCCAAAGTCTTAGTACTGTTAGTTTTTTAAAAAATAATTTCTCCAATTCAAAACTACAATAACATATTATCTCACCCGAGTTAAAATGACTTTTATTCAAAAGACAGGCAATAATGAATGCTGGCAAGGATGTGGAGAAAGGGGAACTCTCAAACACTGTTGGTGGGAACGTAAATTAGTGCAACTGCTATGGAGAACCAGTATGAAGGTTCCTCAAAAAACTAAATCTACCATATGACCCAGCAATCCCACCGCTAGGTATGTATCCAAAAGAAAGGAAATCAGTATATCAAAAAGATATCTGCACTCCTATGTTTATTATAGCACTATTCACAATAGCCACAATTTGGAATCAAACTAAGTGTCTATCAATGGATGAAGAGATAGAGAAAATGTACATATACACAGTGGAATATTATTCAGCCATGAAAAAGAATGAAATCTTGCCATTTGCAACATCATAGATGGAACTTGAGAACATTACATTATGTAAAATAAGGCAACCACAGAAAGACAAATTTCGCGTGTTCTTATATATGGGAGCTAAATATTAAAACAGTTGATCTCATGGAGACAGAGTAGAATGATGGTTACCAGAGGCTGGGAAGGATAGTGGGGACGGGGAGGATAAAGTAGGGATGGTTAATGGGTACAAAAATGTAGTTAGATAGAATGAACGATATTTGATAGTGCAGCAAAGTGATTGTGGTCAACAATAAGTTATGGTGTACTAGGCTGGGTGCTGTGTCACGCCTGTAATCTCAGTATTTTGGGCAGCCAAGGTGGGAGGATCACTGGAGCCCACGCCTATAGTCCCAGCTATATAGGAGGCTGAGGCAGGAGGATCACCTGAGCCTGGGAGTTAGAGGCTGCAGTGAGCTATGATCATGCCATTGCACTCCAGCCTGGGCAACAGAGCAAAACCTTGTCTCTTAAGAAAAAAAAAATTGCTCCAAGGTCCATTTTAAAGTATAAATCAGGTTGGGACACATCCCTCCTCAAAACCCTCCCATCAGATTCATAATAAATCTGAACTCCTCTGGCCCTCTAGGCCTCCCGGCTTACCTCTGACAACCTCCCTGCTTTGCTGGCCTTGCTGTGCTTTTAACAGGCCAGGCTGCTTTGCTCCTGAAGCCCTTTGCACTCCTGTTCTCTGTCCCGGCTCTCTGTAATTGCCTGTGTGTTTGTATTTGCCACTAGACCGTAAGCTGCCTGAGGACAGGGCTGGTGCACCCTGTCCTGTTCCACTCTGCCTCCCTGGCCCAGCGCTGGCCCCTCAGTGTCTGCCGAGTGCGGACACAAGGTCCTCCACCAGCCAGGTGGCCCAGGAGTTCTGGCCCGCATCTCTCTGTGGGCACCAGGAGTGGGGGCTGATGCCAAAGTGTGTGCCCTCCCCTGAGCTTTTTATACATGGGCTTATTCTGAATGAAGGGGGGCGATCCCAGTTAGGCTATGGGCAGCTGAGGGGTACGAAGACTTAACAGGTGGGAATGAGACGTGCGAGGGTCAGCGCTGGGTGACTTCTGGGAGTTTCGGTGCATGTCTAGGAGCCTCTGATGTTTTTTAGCTGGTCCTTGTGCCTCCATTTGCTCTCAACACAACAAGTAGAGCAGCTTAAGCTCCCGGGAACGGCCTGGACATGGGGTTCCCAAAGCAAGGGCCTTTGCCAGCTGCTCCACTTCTGGGCTCTTCCCAAACGTGTTGTTGAAACTAGGGATTTTCCTCTCCCCAGCAGGCAGTGCAGTTACCTCGGATGCCCCTGTGTTGATTTAGAATCCCAAGGAGTTAGTGACTTCCTTGATCGAGCTGCTTCCTGTGCCAGCTTCTGCCCAGCCCCCGCCTGCAGTGGCCACAGTGGGGCTGCCCTGCCAGAAACCAGGTGTCCCCAGCTGAGGCCCTTCACTCCCGCCACTGGCCCAGCCTGCAAGGGACTCTGCCTCCCAGGGCCACCTGGCTCAGGACTGGCTCTCCCCAGTTCCCCGGAAGCTGGGAGCAGGGCCGCGAGATGCTGAGTCCTCTTCCTTAGGCCCTGGGCATGGCAGAGGGCAAAGAGAGAGTCAGCAGGGACCATGACCTGGCTTCCTAGTAACAGACCATTCAGCCGAGGCTGTGCCCAGGGCAGGACCTGCCGAGTGGGCACAGTGGGACATTGGGAGAAGCACTGTGGAGCCAGTGCTGCTGGGGTCTCCGTGGATGAGAGCCTGTGGGTGGGCCTCGCTCCTGACCTCGGAAGCCAGCTCTGTGTCTCTCCTCACGGAGTGCTTTCTGTGCCCCGGCTGTCCCAAGCTCACCTCCACTCACAAGCTTGTGGCCTTCGGTAAGTTCCTTCACTTCTTTTTCACTTTTGATGCTGGGTGAGCATCGTTTTGCCACCCAGGATAACGTCCTTACTGCAATGTGCTAGTTCCGTTCCCTGCTGGCTTTGTGGTTTGGCCTGGCCTTAGAAATTTGAGCCGCCACAAGTGGAGGAGGCAGCTGGGTTTCTTGAACACAGAGCCCGAGGGACCTTCTCTGCAGCCGCTGGCAGCAGCCAGAGGAGCCTGGAAGGGCTGGAGCTTCAGCAAGGAGAGGGAGCAGGGCTGGGCTGTCGGGCCGGGGGCGGGTCAGAACCGGGGCTTGCCAGATTTGCAGAGCAGGCCATGGGGAGAGGGGAGGTGGCCTGGCTCACAGGACTCTAGTGGGTGGGGCCGGTGCTCAGGGCTCCCCTTGCAGCATGCTTTCCAGCTCTCGCTGAGGCTCCCCTGTGCTGATGTGGATTCAAGCTCCTTTCCTCAGGGCTGATGCCCAAACTGCCCCGCAGGCGGCCTCTTCTCCCTGTTCCTGCCTGCCAGGGCAGCGTGGGGCCGCGAGGTTCATTTCGTTCCTGGTGTACGGACAGATGGAGGCAGCTGCCCAGAGGACTAGTTGGTGGTGTGGTACCGAGCCTAGCAACCCCGTCTCCTGACACAGCCCCATCCTCCCCCAGCACCGGAGCTGGGAGGATTGTTCATGGCTCACCAGGCTTACCCGGCAATGCCTCCTCTGTAATCCACAGCCGAGAGAGAGGGACAGTCACAGGGACCAGGCCCAGTGCATTCTTCTTTCTGGGAGGGGCTTCCTACAGGGCCTCCTGAGCACTGTGTCAGGGAGTCAGTGTTCACGGTCCCCTGGTATCTTCTCTGGGCCGTTTTCTCTTACGTTTCACTTGAAATTAACTGCACATAGCTGGACTAGGAAATTTGTAAACTGGTACGTCCAGGGACTTGTGTGACTCTGGGAAAATTACTTTACCCTATTCCTTGTTTGCCGTCTGGCTACGAAGTGAGGACGCAGGGCTGATCTGGTCCACCAAAGCCCTGGAGTCACGCCGAGTGATGCTGTCTGTGCGAAGTGAGAGGGGAGAGCCCTTGCTTTTGTCCACCCTCTGATTAAGTGGGCGTCTCCTCTAGTGCTAGCATTGTCCCTCTGGGATGTGGGGGTGGGGCTGGAGCAGAGCCTGGGGTGCCCGTGCGACTTATCTGCACATTATTTTTCCTGTCTGCAATTTCAGGGTCGTGCTGCAGCAGCCTGGCGCCTGGCGAGCGAGGGGAACCTGCCAGGGGATTACTGTGAGCCGACGGCAAGACAGGCTGGCCTCAGGGGAGCGGGGATGGGCAGAGCAGGCACCCGACCTCAGCCAGCAACACCAGGGAGGAGGCCTGGGCCCCCGTGGGGAGCTGGGCGCACGTTCGGCTGATGAGACGGGGTTTGACGCGACACCTCGCGGAGCAGCAGCTGTTCCCAGCACCAGAGGACCCCACGCAGGAGCAGGAGCTTCGCGACCCCTGTGCACCTGCAGCTGGGGCGGTGGCCACCAGGAGAAGGGACCGGCGCCTCGGATGGGAAGCAGCAGGGCAGAACCTGACATAAGGAGGATCTTGGTCTCTATCGCAGAGTTTTCTGACACCCCCGGCACTTCCTGTTTTTCTCTTCTCAGGGTTGGGTTCTGGTTCCCCTCCTCTGGCAGAGGGGTTGGGCCATCCAAGCTGGGGATGACTCTTGCGGGGAACCCAGGCCCCCTGAAGCCCACGTGCTCTCTGCTGTGATTGGAGGACGAGGGCTTCCCCGCTGCAGGGGACGAGGGGCTGCCTCGGTGTCTGCCCATGAACCACAAGGACCCCAGCTGCTCCAGACTGGATTGTTTCAAGCCACCGAAGAGGGGGCCCCCCAGAGCCGGCAGCCAGAAATCCCAAGGGACTAGAGGGCTGGCATGGACTGACCTCCCCCTCGCCAGGGCAGTGGGAGAGGCAGAGCCTCTGTGGCCCAGCTAGTGACCGAGAGACCCGATGAAGCCCTAAGCAGGGGCCCAAGTGGCTCGGACAGGGCAGCCACTCCTGCTGACGTGCTTTCTCCTTACCTTGAAGGAGGGTGTGGGCGAGGGACCCCTGCCGCTGTCCCCTGCCGCGGCACGTGCCCCTATGCCCTTTGCACGTGGTGCTGGAATAGGCAGACTGTGCCGTGGCTGGCCCCTCAGTGGGCTGGGAAAGGAGTGGCCGCGGTGACGGCTGCCTGCCCACTGGCACCATGAAGTGCTCCCTGCGGGTGTGGTTCCTCTCTGTGGCCTTCCTGCTGGTGTTCATCATGTCTCTGCTCTTCACCTACTCGCACCACAGCATGGCCACCCTGCCCTACCTGGACTCGGGGGCCCTGGGTGGCACCCACCGGGTGAAGCTGGTGCCCGGCTATGCCGGCCTGCAGCGCCTCAGCAAGGAGGGGCTCGCAGGCAAGAGCTGCGCCTGCCGCCGCTGCATGGGTGACACGGGCACGTCCGACTGGTTTGACAGCCACTTCGACGGCAACATTTCCCCTGTCTGGACCCGAGAGAACATGGATCTTCCCCCGGATGTCCAGAGGTGGTGGATGGTGAGCGCCGTTGCCCCTCCTGCCTCCCCTTTGCCGCCCCCTGTGCAGGGATCTGTCCCTTGATTGGGAGTCACTCTTAGAGCCCCCTCTTGGATTTGGGCTGTCTTCTGGCCCCCAGAGCCATATGCTAGGATCACAGATGACTGGAGAGCAGAGCAAGCTTTGGCCGGGAAGGAGAGAGAACTAGTACTTTCTAGTGCCTGTAGGAGCCAGGCATAGACCAGAAGTGCCTACTGGACCGGGCAGGTGGCCTGGCGAGGGGACGGGCCCTCGGTGGGTAGACGCTGGGAAGTGAGGAGCACTGTCTGGGGAGGCCTGCCTTGCGCAGGAGGCAGCCCAGGCTCCGGCAGTTGTTGCTGTGCAGGGATGCGGCCCACACTGCTGCATGTGCTGACCTTGTAAGAGAACCCAGAAATCCAGATTTTTAAACGAAATATCTGAATTTGTAAACATTGGCTCAAAATAATTTGCAAACACCACAAGAGCCACTTGCTTGGTTCTTTACAATTGCTGGAAAAGACTTCTTTCCGGGCTGGGATGAGAAAGCATCGTATCCTGCCCAAGGGAGCTGAAGGCTGGGGATTCTGTGCACAGAATCCTGTCCTGTCCTCCCGCCCTTCCAGTGGGTCACCTTTCTGCTCCTTCTGATTCCTTCCACCTCACCCTGCAGCCTCTGCAGGCTGTCTGGTTGCCACGTGGGTGGGGTCCAGGGTGGGGCCAGCCACAGGCTCCCTGCGTTCCCTGCTCAGCTGTCGGGGAGCATGGGCTTGCCCTTTTCTCATTTCAGGGGCAGTGTGAGGATGAGCTCATGTGATCAGGCTTATCTGAACCACTCCGCAGAACCTGCCTTCAGCCCAGAGTGCCCAAGACTGGGGTCTGCAGGGGGTGGTTGCCAGGAGCCCCACGGGGTACCCCTTGAAGGCTGATTGGGAAGGAGCCCCTGAAGGAAGCCCTCAAAGGGTCCTGCCTCTTGCTCGGAGTCAAGGCCTTCATTTTATGGGAGAAGTCAAGGTACAGAGAGTACCCAGGGTTTGCCCTAGGTCATAGTTTCAGTGGTGGCTATATAGGGCCAGGACAGGACTCTGGGCAAAGGTGGATGCCCAGTGAACAGGCCAGGCCTCCTGCCCACAGGATGGAGCTCAGCAGCCAATATGCTTCTCCCCTGCTCCCCACAGCCACCCCCTTTTGCTGTGAACTTGGGAATTCTTGTCCCAGAGCCACGCTCCCTCTCCAGACAGATCCCCTGAGCAGCTCCTGCTCAGCCACAAACCCATGGAGTCACGGCTCCATCCACAGAGTATTTTAAAACCCCAGTTTGACATGACCAATGGGTGGCCCTTGGGCCAAGTCCAGCTCACTCAATATCTTAAAAATACTGCATTAGTTACCAACATCTAGAAATCAGGATATTTCATATGAAGTCCATATTTTCAGCTTCCCTTGAAAAATTTGAAAATTTGGCACTTCTGGGCTCACGATCGCATGTGGCAACACTCGGCTGAAGTTACCCCTTTTTGACGGGCACAGATCTCCTGTTTGCTGTGGGCCCCACCGGTCCTTCCCTCCCTGCCTGGCCCGTAGGCATTTGATTGCCGCCCCTGTTCTTCCTGGGAAGGGGGGAACCAGTTCTGTTCCAGCCATTCCAGCCCTGAAAGAATTTACACGCCTCTCTGCCCTTCCCCAGGGCTCAGGGAACAGCTCCTGTATCCCATCAGTATTGCCCTGGAAGCAGCTCTGGCCGCCCCCAGCCCTCGGGCCGAGTCCCAGGGGCGCCCCCTGCAGGCTGATGGGGAAGGAGCCCCCGGGCGAAGCTGCCCCGCTCGGCGACACAGGCCTGCAGGTCCCTGGAGAATGTGCCGCCTGGCACCTTGACCCGAGCGCCCTCCAGTGCCTCAGCAGCTCTGTGACTAGCAGAGCCCCCGCTCCCTGATCAGTGAGACTGGCACATAACCAGGGACTCTGCTGTTGAGAGAGAGGAGGGTCCTACTGCTCAGAGAGAGTCTCCGGTCCCTGACAGAGCCCTGGGTAAAGAGAGTCCCCGGTCCCTGACAGAGCCCTGGGTAAAGAGGTCTGTGTTGCACGGACACTAGAGGGCAAGGGAGGTCGGAGGCCCTCCCTGCTCACACGCCTCTGCGCTGCCTCCGCAGATGTTGCAGCCCCAGTTCAAATCACACAACACCAACGAGGTGCTGGAGAAGCTGTTCCAGATTGTCCCGGGGGAGAACCCCTACCGCGTCCGGGACCCCCACCAGTGCCGGCGCTGCGCCGTGGTGGGGAACTCGGGCAACCTGCGGGGTTCCGGCTACGGGCAGGACGTGGACGGACACAACTTCATCATGAGGTGAGCCCCTGCGGAGCCTCCAGGAGGGCTTCTGGCCTCCTTGGCCTTGTCTGGCAGGGTGTGGGTTGCCAGCTGCAGGGGTGCTGTGGGACCCTGACCCCCAGATCCTTCCGGGACAGGTTGGGTTCTCCTTTGTCCGTTGGTGGTGGATAGGGAGGCAGAATTCCAAAGCTAAACTTTGCTTGAGGCCAACACAGTTTCCAAGGCTCCGAATTCCTCTGGAAAGAGCTGAAACCAGACTCCTGGCTGATGTTTGGTGAAAGATCCCACCAGAGGCCCTTCCTACCCCTTTGGTCTCCCCAGCAGTTGGGCGGGAGCAAGGGCCCCAAACCAAACTAGCATCTTGCTTAGTAGCAATAGGTGATGTGATTCTTTCTGGTAGACTCACAGAAGACAGAGGTCTTGGGTGCAAAAGGAGCCGTTCACTGCTTGCTCTGGGCGCATTCATCCCAGAGACATCTGTGCCCAGCTGTGAGGAGAGGAGGAGGGTTGGGAGGGGTTCGGTCCAGACAGATGCAGAGCAACGCAGGCTGGGCGTGAACAGGGAGTCATGGGCTGCTCTCCGTCCTGAGCCTGTGTGTTTCAACTTCCTTTCTTGGCTGGGGACAGGAAATGCCACGGTGGGATCTTTCTACCCCGCTCCTTGGTGGAGGAAGAGCCTGAAGACTAGAGATGCTGAAAATGTCCAGTTTTCACGCGTCTCTCAGGGTGAGCACTGCAGAAAGACCAGGTTTCCCAGGAGGCGGAAGGAAGGGCTTTGTCTTAGAAACTGTTGCTGTCTCCATAGCAACACCGAGGCAGCAGTATGTCTCTGAGGCTTTCGGCATTCCTTGCAAGACCTTCCTCATGTTGGGAAATGGTGGCCAATGGGAGAGAGAGGAGGATGAACCCCATCCAGGACCCCAGAACCACCCGAGAATATCCCCGTCTGCAATGGCTAGCTCCCCAAATGGGAGGGAGGTGAGATGGGAGCTGGAGAGGGGCCTCTCTCCACCCAGAGATGGTGGCCAAGGTTGGGGATGAGGTGACCATCACTCCAGTACAGCCCTGGGGCACTTGGGAAACCCAGGAAAATGGTGTCAGGTACCTGAAGCGCCTGCCTCCCTGGCCACCTGCACCAAGAGAGCTTCATTAGGCACCTCCATGATGGTTGGGAAGCTCCAAGGTGGAGGCCCTGTTGACCCAAAGGGTTTGGCTGCTTGTGACACTTTGGTGGTACCCAGGCAGGCCAGGTGGAAGAAAGACATTTGCAGATGCTCCCTCACAGGGGCCAGGCCAGGAGATGTGGTGTTTGGGAGTGGGCCCCAGAGTCGCTTTCTGGAAGGGGTGACCCAGGTGGTGACTGGTGGTCTGCCAGTGTAGGGAGCCAGACGGCAGTGGAGGGGACTCTGCTTGCAGGCATTTCTTGGTTTGGAACCAGTGGGGAGGCTTCCCGTCCCGGAAACAAGACCTATGCAAGAGCCCTTGGGAGAGCTGAGCTGAGTTACAGTGATACAATGTCCTGAGCCACCAGTTCCCTCCTCCCCCCAGCTGCCTCCTCTTCCTCCTGTATGTCCTCTGAGCCCTGCCGACTACACAAATGGAGTTGAGCTGTTCCCGCCTCGGCTGGCCAGCAGATACATCCACAGCTTGTAGAACAGTGCCTGGGAGATAGTAAGCACCCCATAAATAGATGAATGAAAGAAAGGGACTAGGCAGCCAGACACCAAGCCCTAAACAAGAGACCACGTCCCCTCTGCCTGTGCCCCTGCCCCCAAGAGCTTCTTTGGCTGCTGGAGGCAGCCAGGGACAGATTGATTTCTAGAATGCTTCGCTCCCGAGTCCCAGAGATCCATCCTCTCTGTCCTGCTCTGCCCCCTTTCCAGGGCTCAGCTTCTCTAGAATGAATCAGAGCCTCAAAACAAAATCTTGTCCCCATTAGAGTGCCATGTTCCTTCCCTTTCCCTTGGAGACTGAAACTTTGCTGGGACCTCTCGCTCCCTTCATTGCCAGACGTTTCCAAGCTGGTGCCTGGCCAGTGGTGGGGGGCAGTGAAGGGGGCAGGCCCTGCAGCAAGAGGCGGCATGATCCTGGCTGGCAGGTCCAAGGTGAGGCGGGACTTTATGAAAGCTCGGGCTGCCAATTCAGTGGAGGAGGCAGATGGTGGGTCTTCGGAAGCCAACCTGGGGCAGCTGCAGCCCTTTGATCTGCAGGACCAGGTTGGCCTCTCCACCTGGTGAGATGAAGTTTCTTAGGTCCTCGCAGGAGTACCCCTTGACCCCAGCTCCTGCCCAGCCCGGGTCCCAGCTAACCCGAGTGTCACCAACCCAGTTCTTCCACCTCCTGCTTACCCCTTGCCATCGCCCAGGCAGCAGAGAGACATTTCCCTACCAGCTCTGAGGCCATGGCCTGATAAGGCTTCCTCTCCAGCCTGCTCTGTTCCTCACAGACCCGGGGCGACTGGCAGGAGGCAGATTCAGACTGTGGCTACCATAGGACGCCAACGCCTGAAACTAATCAGAGTTATTCATGGGTGGAAAAAGATGCTTCTTGGTTCCTCCAGAAGACAGTATCTCTGAACCCTAAGGACCAGGAGACCACAGGGGCACCTAGACAGGAGGCAGAGGGTCAGTTCATCAAAAGATGTGGATTTGGGGAGGGAGGCAGGTGCTAGATCCTGTTATGGGGACAGAGCATGCCGGAGTCTGTAGGGAAGAATCCAGGTGTCTGCTTGAACCAGACTAGAACTAAAGTGGTTAAGAACAAAGACTCAGTCTCTAGGCTTTAGGGCCTCCCACTCCAGAGCCTCCTCTAGGCCCTCAAGGGAAGGGAAAAACAGGTAGGAGACATGGTGATGTGACCGGCGGGGAGCGTCCTGGACGGCACAGCCTGTGGCCCTCCCAGTCCCCTCGCTGAGTGATGGGAGTGCGGCAGCCAGTGTGGGAGCCCCTGCAGCACAGGGAGGCCTCGCCCAGCCAGCCAGATGGTCCAGCCGCTGCAAGGACGGGGAACGTTGGTGCTGGTTGTACAGAAGTGGCACAAAAAGCTGGGAGACACACTGAAGACTTGTCACCCTCACCCCACCTTGGTGGTCATGTTTCTACCAGGCGGTCTATGTGAGACAGGAATGCCCTCATAAACAGTAGAAAAGACAGGACCGACAGGTTTGTGTTTAACAGCTGGCTCATCTTGTACGTAAGATGCTTACCAAAAAGGGGAGCTTTGATTTTTACTTATGCTGTGTTTTGCACGAATCGAAAGGAAATGGAAGCCTTCTTGGCTTGCTACACACAGGGAGATGGGAAGCCTGTGCTCACTGTCTGGAAACCAGGAGAGATGGCACATTGTGTGTCACCTGAAAGACAGCCAGGGCGGACACCCTCAGAATGCAGGGCATTCCTCTTGGCCTTGGAGTGGAAGGGCAGCCGGACTGGGAGTACAGGCACAGGCTGGGGGTAGCAGGATAGAGGCTTCCGTCCAGCCCAGGGGCCAAGGGAATGCTTAACCTTCCTATCGTGCTTTCACTGTCTTCAAGGAGAGAGGGCAGAACAGCCAGGGAAGGTGGAAGCTGTGGAAGACTGTTATGTTCTTTCTTTAAAAAAAATTATAAGCTGGGCATGGTGGCTCACACCTGTAATCCTAGCAACTTGGAAGGCTGGGGTGGAAGGGTCTCTTGAGCCCAGGAGTTGAAGACCAGCCTGGGCAATATAGCAAGACCTCATCTCAAAAAATAAATAAGTAAATATTGTAAAATTATAAAAGTAGGCTGGGCACAGTGGTACACACCTGTAGTCCTAGCTACTCAGGAGGCTGAGGTGGGAGGATCGCTTAAGCCCAAGAGTTTGACATTTGAATCCAGTCCATCCTGGGCAACATGGCAAGACCCTGTCTCTTAGAAAAAAATTATAAAAGTAATACACACTTTTGAGTGAGTTATTAAAAAAAACCCAAATAGGCTGGGCATGGTGCCTCATGCCTGTAATCCTAGCACTTTGGGAGGCCAAAGTGGGAAGATCACTTGAGGCTAGGAGTTCAAGACCAGTTTGAGCAAGAGGGAGACCCTGTCTCTAGAAAAAATAGAAAAATTCACCAGATGTGGTGGCACACACCTGTGGTCCCAGCTGCTGGGGAGGCTGAGGCAGGAGGATCGCCTGAGCCCAGGAGTCGGAGGTTGCAGTGAGCTCTGATGATGCCACTGCACTCTAGCTGGGATGACAGAGAAAGACCTTGTCTCAAAAAGAAAAACAAAACAAAACACAAACAGAAACGTATGCAATAAAAAAAGTTAACCCTCTCATCCCATTTCCTTAGAGTAACCAATTGTTAACAATTTTAATATTATTCTAGATTTTTTCTATTCATATACAAAAGTATGTTTTTGTTTCTTCCTTTTTTCCTGTTTCTGTGCTGTTATTTCCTCCTGCTGCACAGGGTAAGTACTAAAAGATATGTATTAAAAGAAATGGGACAATTAACACTTTTTTTTCCATAGAATAGCTATTTTTTTTTTTTACCAGCACATGTAAATCTACTTCATTTATTCTCATGGCCACATGGTATTCCATTATATGAATGTGCCAAAGTATATTAAACAGTTCTCTTTTTTTTTTTTTTTTTTGAGACAGTCTCACTCTGTTGCCCCAGCCAGAGCATAGTAGCACAATCTAGCTCACAGCAACCTCAAACTCCTGGGCTCAGGCCATCCTCCTGCCTCAGCCTCCCAAGTAGCTGGGACTTAAAGGCACTCACCAACCCACCCAGCCTCTATTGTTTAATAGATACTTTTACATTTTGTTTTTTAACTTTTATTTTAGAGACAGGATCTCACTCTGTCACCCAGGCTGGAGTGCAGTGTGCATTTATAGCTCACTCAAACTCCTGGCTTCAAGTGATCCTCCCACCTTGGCCTCCCAAAATGCTGGGTTTATGGGCATGAGCCACCGTGCCTGGCCTTGGTTCTACTTTTTACTGTTATAAATAACACTACATTGAATATCCTTGTACACGTCTTTGCACACCTGTGCAATTTATTTTTATAGGATTTCTAGAAGTGGAATTGCTGGGTCACAGTCTACGCCCATTTAAATTTTTGATGGATAGCACCAAATTGTCCTCTAAAAATCTTGTACCAGTTTCCATGGCAGTTGATTCTCATGTCACCCTCTCCTCCCTGCAGGATGAATCAGGCGCCAACTGTGGGCTTTGAGCAGGATGTTGGCAGCCGAACCACCCACCATTTCATGTACCCCGAGAGTGCCAAGAACCTGCCCGCCAACGTCAGCTTTGTGCTGGTGCCCTTCAAGGCCCTGGACTTGCTGTGGATCGCCAGCGCCCTGTCCACGGGGCAGATCCGATTGTGAGCCTCTTTGTTGCTGGGAGGGAATGTGGGTGACAGGATCACTTTGAGGGGAGGCTTCTGGGGACCGGATTATAGAATTCCTTTAATAGAACATTTTGGCCAAGAGGGGCTGGTGAGGAGGGAGGGCTTCAAATGGTGAGTTGGCTGAGGGTGCAGCTTGTTCCACGTCACTTCCTGCGAGGTGCCATCTGGCATCCTGACAGTGGAAAAGTGAGGAAAGGACCATCTGGTTTGGGTCTCATTTCCGGGATGTGGCTCCTGACTAGGGAACTCTGCCTTCTGAGAACTGTCTTTGGGGGCAGTGGTCCCATCACAGCCTGCAACTATAGGAAATCCAATTCACCAAGTATTTTTCTTTTAACAGCTTCATCAAGATGTAATTCACATACCGTACAATTCTCCCAGTTAAGGTGTACAATCCATTGACTTTAAGTATATTCATAGAGTTGTGTAACCATGACCACCATTGATTCTAGAACATTTTCATGTTCTAAAGATCTTCAAAGTTCTACAGATGCCCCGTACCCCTCAGCCATCACTGTGCTCCACCCACCCCCAGCCTTGGGCAACCGCCAATCTGCTCTCTGTCTCACCGAGTATTTTTGTTGTGTAGTAAAATATACAGAATTTATCATTTTGACCATTTTAAAGTGTACAGCTCAGCAGCATTAAATATATTCACATTGTTGTACGACTGTCACCACTATGTCCAGGACTTTTTATCACCCCAGATGGAAACTCTGTACACGTTAAACACTAACTCCCCATTCTTCCCTCCCCCCAACCCCTGGTAAGCTTATTCTACTTTCTGTCTCTACAGTTTGACTATTTCAGGTGCCTCATGTAAGTGGGGTCATTTCATATTTGTCATTTTGTATCTGACTTATTTCACTTAACGTAATGTCCTCGGGGTTCATCCATGTTGTAGCTTGTGTCAGAATTTCCTGGGTTTTGTTTAAGGCTGAGTAGTATTCCATTGTGTGGCTGTACCACATTTGGTTTATCCATTTATACACCAGTGGACATTTAGGTTGTTTCTACCTTTTGGCTATTGTCACCATATATTTTTTAAACACAAAAGTAGAAGTTACCGTTTCTTGACTTTAGGATGTTCGTTATCTTGTGTTTGGGAGAACTGAGCTGTATGATAGCTACTCAGAGAAGGGTGGCGGTTACAGGAGCCGTGGCTGACAGTGAGTGGAGCTGATGCCAAGCCTGGGGGGAGTGGCGAGGACAGGCAAGAACACAGGCAAGGATTTAGAAGATCAGCCAACTCATGTGGAGAGCTCACAGCAGATAGGTGGGGAAAAAAGGTTGCAGCTGGGAGGCCCCAGCGCTTGCCTAAAACATCCCTATTGTATCCTAAATGATGTGGGGAGCTATTGAAGGCTTCTGAGCAAGGGCCTGCAGTGGGAGAACAGCCTGGAAACAGATCGGTCTGGAAGCTATGAGGCCAGAGATGGGGGAAGGAGAGACACTTGTGGGTCCCACAGGGCCATCTGAGATGTTACCTTTCTGTCTGCTTACAGCACCTATGCCCCAGTGAAGTCTTTCCTTCGAGTGGACAAAGAAAAGGTAAGCTCCCCACATCAGTGGGAACAGTGTTTGCCTGAGCATGTGTGTGGTGCTGTGGCCCAGGTGTGCCCCAGTTCCTTCCCAGAACCTTCGGAGTCCCCCTCTGCTGGGATGCCTGAGCCCAGCAGTGGCCACAGGAACCAGGGAACTCGGATGCACAGGTCCTCTGGCAGGCACGGAGGAACTGGCAGGAGCTGCTCAGAGGTTGGCCTGAATCTCTGGGCTGCCAATCCCTCATGTACCTGTTACCTCTTCCCCTCCTAGGTCCAGATCTACAACCCAGCCTTCTTCAAGTACATCCACGACAGGTGGACAGAGCATCATGGGCGGTACCCTTCCACAGGGATGCTGGTGCTCTTCTTTGCCCTGCATGTGTGTGACGAGGTGGGTAGGCCCCATCCTGGAGTGGGGGGAGTAGTAGGACCCCTGAAACAGGGAATGCAGCCCTTCTCCGGTCTTAGCAGCGCCTCCAGAGGAATGTGTTTTTGTAGGCAGAAACTATGTGGCTTTGATTTCCCCCATCTCTAGGCTGTAAAGTATAGATCTGCATTTCCCAAACTGTATTACTTTCAGGATTTTACCAAATCTGAAATCACTTCATTAAAAAGTTAAATTACTGGCCAGGCATGGTGACTCAGGCCGGTAATCCTAGCAATCTGGGAAGCCGTGGCAGGAGGATGGCTTGACCCCAGAAGTTCAGGGTTGCACTGAGCTGTGATGATGACAGCACTGAGCTGTCTCAAAAAAAAAAAAAAAAAAGTTAAATTACAGAAAAAGGAAATAGAGTATTACTTTCATTAATGATATTACTTGTCAGAAAGAAAAAGTAAGTTATAACCATAAATGGACCGGGGAGAGTGGTTACCTTTCAGCTGGATGGCTGTCCCCCACAGCTCCGGGCCCGAGGCTTACCGTGTGTTAAAAATGGAGGCTGGTCATTCACAGAAGCCCATTTCACTAGCGGCCAGGGCTACTGTGCCACAAAGGGCAGTGCTCACACCCAGCACACCCACTCTTGCCAGTAAGTTCTTCACTGTACAGTACTGGGTACTCGACCAGCTTTCAGATAAAATACTCCATTTCAAAAAAAAAGAAGTCAGCAAGGGCAAGGAAGGAAGGAGAACGGGAAAGGGGACGGTGGTCTTCCCCGTGAGTATGTCCTTGCGCCAGGCCCGGGTGTCCCCTGCGTCTCCCCGCCGCTCCCGCACTCCTGGAGTTGATGAGCCAGTCAGCCTCGCAGGCAGTCGTCCTGTCGCTGTGGTCCCTTCTCCTCCCCGCCACGACCCGAGCCCTCCCGCGCCCTGTCCCCCACGGTCCCTGCAGCAGGCTGACCCTGCGCCGCCCTTCCCGCAGGTGAACGTGTACGGGTTCGGGGCCGACAGCCGGGGCAACTGGCACCACTACTGGGAGAATAACCGGTACGCGGGCGAGTTCCGGAAGACGGGCGTGCACGACGCGGACTTCGAGGCCCACATCATCGACATGCTGGCCAAGGCCAGCAAGATCGAGGTCTACCGAGGCAACTGAGCCTGGCCTCGCCGCGACCCTCCCGGCCCAGACCGTAGGCTCTGGCGCGCGTTCCCGCCCGGGACTCCAGACCAGCCCAAGGGCGCGCTGCGCCCCGCCCCGGCTGTCATCAGGCGATCAAGAGCAACTCCAGAGCACGATCTGGACCAATCATGCTGCAATCCAGCGAGCGTCTGCTGTCCCCCACCAATCACGAGACTCTGGGGGCTTCCGGGCCTGGCAACCAATCAGCGCTGCAGTCGGGCAAAGCTCGTTTTTCTCAGCCAATCATGCGACTCAAGGAGAACTTCCGGCGCTGGGCCGTCTCCTCCAATCAATGGCCTCGAGGGGCAGGCCGGCGGCCGCGCAATCCCCACTCCCTTGTGCTTTTGGATAGGATTTTATTTTACGCTTACTTTGGAGCGGAGCATGCTCCGGGCTTCGACAAAGTACTACTCTGACTCGACAGTGGGGAGTGTCCCCGTTGCTGGCTGGCCTGACTCCGCTGGGGCGCTGCGGAGGAACCCGGGAAGGCGCGGGGCGGGTGTCCCTCGGGGCCTCGGCGGGGCTTGCTGGGGGTCGAGGGGTGGCCTGAGGGGTTTCCATGGGGCGCGCCTTCTCCCCAGGAAGAAAGCTGGCGGCCTCGGCAAGCTCTCAGGCCTCCGAGAGCACTGTAGACTCCACACTTCCCTTGTCCGTCAGGCCCAGATGGGTGAGTGCAAACCCACCAAAGAAACGCAGTCGCGGTGACGCCCGCGGGCCCCTCCCCCTCCCCGCCTCGGCCACCCTATGGAATGGCCTCTGACCAGGGCGTTTCGTGTCTCACGGGAAAACTAGGGAATTGAATTCCCCCCTTGCTAGGGTGGAATTTGCCTAGGGCCCAACCCCTGAACATAGGTGTAAGAAACAGGGCAGGGGACAAGGAAGCTCTGTCACATCCAATGTAAGGTGCTTCTCACTCACGTGTGCCCTCGGCCCCTTCTGTTCACTCACAACCTTTTTAGTGTCTCTCCTTAGGCCCTGGGCCTCCTCACCAGCCTACTTGTTGCTCTGGGAAAAAGAAAAAATCAGAACTTGCCCTGGGATGGGGTGCTGCTCGCTGTTTCTCTCTCTCTCTCGCAGGCACACGCGTCTTTGGCTGGCTTTAGGGAGGGAGAGCAACACTGTGGAAAGAAGGCTGGAGGTGGGGAGCCCAGCTGCTCGCTGCATGCCCCTTCCTCCACTCGTCACCCCAAAGAGTGATGCTTGCTTAGGGGTGACTTTGCTTTGGGCTCCTAGTTTAGTTAATGTGAAGCTACCAGGTATGGCTGACCAACGATTCTTTTAAAATTCTGAGCTGGCCGTGCAAGTAGCCAGGAGCCTCGCGGGGAGGAGTAGACTTGCCCGCTGCATGCCTCCTGCCATGCGCCCCCTGCTCACCTGCCTCCTCCCTCCGACCCACCTTCTGTTTCCAGCTCAGGAAGGGCTGGGAAGCTGACCAACAGGGGTTCCAGCTAGAAGCTGCTGGCGCTACTGAACCCAGCTTAGGTCCCCAGAGGGAGCTGATGGTCGTCTCACCCTTCGAGGTTGGGGAAGTTTAGGAGGGGGAAAGGGCTTCTGTGAAGCTCCCAAACCACTAAAAGGATCCCCTTCCCACCGGTAATGACACATGCCCCCGCCCTTCTCAGTTGACACCACCAAGCAGCCTCCTGGCCGTTGGTATGGTTCCTGCAGCTGGCTGGGGGAACAGTGACCAGCAGGGCAGTTTGTTAGGGGAGGGTTGGGATGGGCAGTGGGCACCCAGAAGAATTAATATATTGAGAGCTTAGTTTGAGTCTGTTCCTTCCCAATTCCAAACGTAGGAGGAGTGAAGAATGGGGTGGACGGGGGATTTGGTAGACTGCCTCTCAGGGCTCCCCGCTCCCTCCTAGAGGGTCAAGCCACCAGCCGTTCTTGCCAGTCTCATTTCAGTGCTTCCTGAAGAGGCTGTTGTGAGTGTTTTGAAGATGAAAATCAATGCAATTATGCCAAACAGTATTGAGCAGAATAATTTATTTTTTTGTTTCTTTTTCTTCTTTTGTTTAAACCATTAATCCCCATTCTGGAAGAGGTAGGTCCCAGCATCCAGCCCAGATCTCCTTTTCTGCAATAGTTAAAAGTTTTTTATTTCCTTCCCTTTCTCTCTTTCTGAATTAAAAAGAACAACAAAACTATATAGTCTTTCGTTTGTTCTGAAATGTGCACGATCATGGGGAGAAGGCAGATCTGAGGATGGGAACCTGTGAACAATACTGGCTGAGGATGTTGGTGGGGGGGGGGGAGTGTGGGAGGCAAGACGATTCCTAGACACTGTCTTTGGAGTGTCTGAAGTCCACAAGACACATCTGAGGGACTGTGAGCATTTTGGTTATAAATAAATTGATTTTCCCTCTTCAGTTTCCTCCAAAAAAGGAATACATTGGAAAGAATTCCTGGCAGCAACCTCCTGCAGAGGCTGTCCTGTAACCACTCTGGCCTCTGAGTCTTAAGGCTTCTGCCAAGAAGTTCATGTTTCCTTGATGCCAAACAAGTCCCATGGCCGTGCCTCAAGTCTAGCAGGATGTGTGATCCTCCTCTGGGAGAGGTGCCATATTTGGGTGAGCAATATAGGATTTAAGGGCTGGGGTAGGATGGGTGGATGCCAGGGGGAGGGAAGGGAGCAATGGACTATCTTACCCATCACAGGAACAGCCGCAGGCAAGGAACTATCTTCTGTGACGTGTTGGGCAAGGTAAGAAAGCATCATTCCTTGCTAGGTAAGGTAAAGGTAAAATCCTAAACCCATATCTTAAAAAGTCAAATTACTGGTCAGGGGTGATGGCTCATGTCAATGTCTAGGTTGTGACTTTTTTGTAAGGGTAGTGAGGAGCACTGATTTCTAACTCACTCAGAAAAGAATAATTTGATTGTTTATTCATTTTATTTTAAAAAATTTTAGTAGAGACAAGGGTCTCACTATTTTGGTCAGGCTGCTCTCGAACTCCTGGCCTCAAGTAATTTCTCCTGCCTTGACCTCCCAGAGTCCTGGGATTACTGGTGTGGGCCAACTCTGCCTGGCCAAGTTTTTTTATTTCAGTAATTACATTTTTCATTTATAATCTTATGTGTGCCCAGTGGCATGCTGGTAAATTGTCTCTGATAAACACAACCCCTTGATTTATAGCATCTGCTGATTTCTGTGGTGTAAGTACTCCTGGAGTGCCCAATTTCAAGCTAGCAATGATTTAACCACCACCTCTTATGAGTTTTGCCTGAATTTACTTCATAATTTCTTCCTTTTAAAAAGTAAAATATATTCTTTTTCATTTTGAACATCCAAACATACGTAAAAGTCTTAGACATTCCATAAAATTAATCTTATCTAGGGTGAATTTGTTTTGATGTTGGCAGTGTTAGCATTAAATTTGGAATTTTAATTTTCAGGTTCATTTTAAAGGTGTTTGGTTTTGGTTTTTTTTTCCCTTCCTGATTTTTCTCTCCCCCCAATGCACCGATATAGTTGGCTGGCTCATAGCAGTTGACTCCATCCAGCTCTCCACCCCCTAGGGCTGTTCGTTAAATAGAACCAGGTCTGCTGACCTTTGGGGCTCCCCCCCAGCAGAGATTTGGGGTCATCACAGAACAGGTGGGCAGTCAACCAGGGGATCGTGTCACTTACCTGTTGCAAGGTGGGCTCAAAGTTCTCCTGCCCCTTTCCTGGGCCCGTGCCTTAACACATCTTGCCTCCAGCCACGGTGCAGGGGAAGCTGCAGCAGGCTCACTCCAAGCAGGGACCCTGGCCTTGCATCCAGGGCTTAGGGTCCCCTCGACTCCACTGGATCTAAATCCAATCACTGGTCCAGTCCACCAGAGCCCAGCAAGCTTTCAGCTTCAGCCCTGCTCACCACCTGGTATTTTTGCTCCATTGTTAATCCATGAAACTATTTACCTCGTTTCTGAGTCAGATGGTATGTTTTCTGTTTTCCATTTTCTATCTCACTGGTGTTTGGGTCAGAGTGGTGTCAATGCCTGAGCCCTTAACTATGGCTTTGACTCTCTCTGACCTGTCTCTTCCCTCCTTCCCACCCCCAGCCTGGCTCCCTTCACAGCACCCACTTCAGCTTGTCCCTTGCATCTCGCTGTAACCCCTTCCCCTCACCCCAGCCATGGCTTCTCTGCCCCTCCCGCACACACCCCCGCACCACCTTTACCCGGCAGACACTCAGTCTTGCCCCTGACTCTTAAGTCTCGCAAGCCCACTGGTCTTCCCCGTTCACTTGGTGGCCATGACTCGTGCCCAGGCGCCCACAGCGCCACCAAGTGTTCGCCCTCTGTGAGACTAGAATTGCTGACAGCCGAATGAGCAGGGCAAAATGACCACCTTTTTAAGACCATGTAAGAACTTAGAAAATTTACTGCCCCAGGAATCACAGGAAACACGGGTAAGTGTTTTTATACTACTGGAATGAGGTAAAGCTCTTCTAGCCCTGACATGAAATCCAGATTTATTAAAACCTAACAATTAAACCAAAAATCAAAATTTTGGGTAGCATTAAAATGAGTTTGTAAAGAAAACTAGAAAAGCTGCTCCTACACAAGACAAAGTCTAATTTCCCTAATGTACAAAGGTTGCTAAAATCAGCAAGGCCTAACAATCTAATAACAAAATGGTGAGACAAGAATGGGCAGGTTCCCAACAAAGAAAATACAAATAGCCAATAAAAGGAACATTTGCCAAGCCTCACTTAAAAAAAAAAAAAAAAAGCAATGGCATCATCTGTTTTTGCTAGTCAGGCTGACAAAATTTTAAAAATTGATAATACAGAGTATTGGCAAGCAGGTAATAGATATTTTTGTATCACAATAAAGTAAACCGATAAAAAGTTTTTGGCACGCTTAATTGGCATTGTAGTAAAATTTTAAATGTCCCCACTCTTTGACCCAACAAGTCTACTTCCGGGACTATTTCTCACCAGTGCTCAAAGGTAAGAACAAGGATGTTCAGTGTGGCACTGTGGGCAGTAGCCACAGGCTGGAAATCTCCAGGCCGGGAAATAAACATGGACATGTCAACATGTCCAGGACACGGTGATCAGTGAAAAAGCAGGCTGCACAATAGTGTGAATAGAACATTCACATTTTTGTAAAAGAAAACTTGGTTGGTTTATGGCCAATAGAACACAATATGATGGAATGTTCACCAAGTTGCCAGCAATGGTGACCCGAGAGAGGTGGGGGCAGAGGGCATTCTCATTTTATTATAGATACACACACATTTTTTAAAATGAGTATATATTAGTCTAGTAAGCAGAAAAACAAAAATCATGATTAGTAAAGCATTTCTCATAATTACTTTAAAATGTCTTAGCATAATGAGTGGTGCGTATAGTTACAATTTTCTATCCTCATTCATACAACGTATGAATTAAAGTGACCCATTGAGTCCCCTGTTATGGATGAACAGCATAGAGTTTTCACTTGGTCATAATTTCCTTTCCAAACTGCTGCTTGGCTCTAGGCACAGTGTGACACCCCATGGGTAAGAACCAACTAACTCGGCCAGATGTGTGTTCAGACAATCACCGGGTGTCTCCTGGCTGCCAAGAATAAACACACGGGGCAACTGACAGGAGAAGGCAGGCCAGATCCGTGAAGGATTCATCTACCCTGGCTGGACCGATCTCTCAAAGGGGCTGAGATCCACTGACTTCTACAGTTCTCCCCAAATCTGAAGTTACAAAAGTAGCTGAGATGCTCCTCGGGGAGAAATGGATATCTTCTGCAACAGAGCACAGAGGTAAAGGCGCGAGGTGGAACGTTTCTAGATTTCAAGAGGAGGAGGAGGAGGCCAGCCTCAAGGGCAGGAGAATTGCTCATGATGGGTCCAGGAAAGGGCCAAGGGAGGGGGCAGGTCCCAGGACTCTGCTGCCACCACCTGCTCCACCCATGGCAGTGGGGACACACCCTGTCCTGCCCAGCCTCCTTGTACGACCTCTACCTCTAGCATTTCCTCAGGGGCTGGAGGCTGCTCCTAACACCCCAAGCCAGAAAACAGGCAAGGAGTCCTGGGGCCAGCGATTACCAACAGCAACCAGATTACCATAAAGATGGGGGAAACCATGGCTTTAAAAAGGGGGGTGGGAAGGACTAAATTTTCCAAAATGTAGAATTTTCCTATTTTCCCCCATTATTTGCACAAATTTTGGTCAAGTCCAAACGTAATTTGAAATGAGGTAGGTAGTTTTCTCTCGTGCCTTTGTCGTCGTGGTGACTGTCCAGGCCTGTGCTGAGAAAGCACCTGTCTTGCAGAGAGGGGCAGCGCCAGGGCGGGCACCAGTGACTGGTGGAGCTTCTCAGTTGGCTATTTTCTCAATCTCGTCCAAATCATCTGTGTCCAATCTTTCTATCTTCTTATCTGGGGGGAAAAAATACACAGGTCTCTGCCCTGCCTAGGCACATCCACACCTCGGGCCATAGCAGCCTTCACGTAGCCCCAAAGGCTCCCAGTGCCTGAGCAGGGGCAATAGGGCCCCGGTCACTGACGGCAACAGTCAGAGCCACGGGGGCAGTGTCATTTGAGTCCCTGGCCCCTGAACCCTCCGGGTGTGCTCCCTGAGCACTTCCATACAGTAGGAAAGGTGCGGGGGGGGGGCGGCGTGTGCTCAGGGACAACGGCCTCTCTCGGGGCTACAGGAAAACCTGCCCCTTTCCCAACCCCTGCTCCTCAGGAAAGGGTGCTGGGCCGCGGACCCTCCCAGGGACTCACTAAAATGCTCCTGGATCCGGTTCAGGATGTTCATGCTGTGCTTGCTGTCCACCATGTTCACGGCCAGGCCCCTCTTGCCAAAGCGGCCGGTGCGTCCGATCCGGTGCAGGTAGGTCTCGTTGTCCGGGTTCCCGTCCTTGTCCACGGGAAGATCAAAGTTGATGACGACAGAGACTTGTTCCACGTCGATGCCTGCGTGAAGGAGAGTGGGAAACACAGAGGACTGAGGACGGCAGACAAAAACCATCATTGTCCACAGGTAGGTCAACGCAGATCAAGTCTGGGTGGAGAGAGAGTCTAGGACATGCCAACTCTGGGAACTGGGTACAAGAGAGGACAAATACTGACGTAGCAGAATCCAGAGAGCAAGAGCAGAACCTTGGCAGGTGCAGTGAATTATGGCAGCAGTGAGAAAGCCTCTGGTAGGCACAAGTATCTGGAGCTGGGTGCCCAGGAAGAGCAGACTCCATCCTCTACCAGTCAGATGCCCGTACGTTTCCTTCCACAAGGCAGACTCCTGGCTTCTGTGTAAGTTCTTATCTTACAAAATCCAAATACTCTCTCTTAGAAAGAAATCTCACCACCAACCCCACGAATCTCCCACAGACAGATTTCTATTATATAAACAAGGATTTCTCTCCCGAACAGGGCCTGGGACCCTGAGCCTAGCAGACCAAAACACACTGTCTGCTCACCGCGGGCACACACATTGGTGGTCACCAGAACCTTCTCTTTGCCCTCTCGGAAGCGCTCAATCACTGCAGCCCTCTGCTCCACCATCATTTCACCACTCAGCAGAGCCACCTGGTGGCCTTCTTTTGAGAGCTCCGCTGCCAGCCAGCTAGCCGTTTTGCGGGTCTGGAAGAGAGAGAAATGAAGGTATCTGAAGAGAATATATTTGATCTGGAAAACTATCTGAAACTTAGCAGTTAAGCGTTAAATTTCCTAAATTGTTAACCTGATGTAGTGCAACAGGAAGTAACAATGTCTCCTGGGTTGTAATCTTACAAAAATATTTTGACCATAAAAATATTTAACATGAATATAATAATCACAAGGAGGGAAAAGTAGAGAAATCCTAAAAGACTACTAGCCTAGACTCTTTCAGATGTCTGTTATGAAACGCAAAAAAATAAGGGGGAGGAAACTGTTATAGATTACTTGTCATGTCTCTAAAGACTCCTTAAAGGCAAGGAGCGATCCCTGATTGGCTCTTAACACAGCAGAAGGCAGTAAAGACGAGCTGGGCTGGTGCCTGGCCTCCCAGCTACTCCAGAGGCTGTGGTGGGAGGATCACTTCCTTCCAGGAGGTCAAGTCCAGCCTGGGCAACACAGCAAGACCTCATCTCTTAAAAGAAAGGCAATAAAGAGTATTTTTGGCACACGTGGAGAGTATGGACCGTACTTGAGATAATACTATATATTGTCATTATGTAAGATTATCTCATTCTTAGAAAGTACTTAAGGGGGAACAGCCATGGGGTCTACAACAAACTTTAAAATGATTCAGCAGAAAGTACAGACAGAAATACGAGCAAGCACAGGGATAGTGCAAGTTTGGCTAATGTGGACAATAGCTGAACAGGTAAGAATGTTCATTTTATCCCTTTTCTGCAGGTTTGAAATCTTGAATCTGAAGTTGTGAGGGCAACTGCTACTGTATAAAAACCCCTGTGATTTTTAATCACAGTAATAAGTCTTCTACTAACACAGTATGATTTCTTTTATTTACATCCCCTAATATTTTGAAGTTTTCATCACAGATCTTAAATATTCCTAGTTTTTGAATTATAAGTGGGATCTATTTTTCCATTTTCTAAGTATTTGCTGTTTGACATTGGAAGACTACATATGCTAATTTTGTGACTAACCATCTTGTTGAATTTATTTTTCCTACAAATATCACTTGACTCTTGAGTTTTCCAATAATATATCATCTACAAATAAGGTACAAAGTTCAGGGGGGCTTGATATTTAGGCTCTGTATCCCTCAGGATACAATTACCACCACTAAAGAACCTCTCTTACATCTTTACACACTATTTCCCTTCTCTCTCTCTCTCTCACCCAGTGGGAATTGGGGGGAGGGGGGAGCAACCCCAGCAGGCCTCCTGCTGCTGCTGCAGCTACTCACATGGCAGAAGATCATGGCTTGAGCAATCGTGATGGCCCCGTAGAGGTTGCACAAGGCCTGGAACTTCTCGTCTCTGCTATTGCACAGGACATAGTACTGCTTGATGGTGTCCAGGGTCTCCTCCTCACGCTTCAGTTTGATAACGTTTGGGTCCGGGACCACTTTCTGGGCAAACTTCCACACAGAGTCTTCAAAGGTGGCAGAGAATAGCAGCATCTGGCAGTTCCTGGGCAGCATCCTGCAAGGTAAGGCCCGGGCATCTGGCACCACCCTGCGGTTTTCGGCAGACCGAGCAGGTGCACGGCCGCCCCAGCCTGGGTGGTCTGGGTCCCCAGGAAGGAGCCTCTCGGGGAGGAGGAGCAGCAGACCTGGGCGGGCACAGGGCTGGGGGAGAGTCCTCAGGTCTCCTCCCTCGAGCCAGGCTGGGAGGGCGTATGGTCAGTGCCAACATGGAAATGGCCCAGCAAACTAATGCTGCAGAAAGTACGAGACTGAAGAACTCGACAGAGGCGAGAAGGGGGCGTATTAAAGGGAGCAAAGGCAGAAGATGCCCCACATCGGGAGGGAGTTCCTCCCTGCTCGGGATTCCTACCTCTGGATGCGGATGCTCTGATCCTGGTGGCCCTGAGTAGCTATCATCACGTCGGCCTCATCCAGAACAAACACCTTGATCTTCTTGGGGTCGATGAACTTGAGCTTGGAGCACCAGTCCAGCACGGTCCCAGGGGTGCCGATGACAATCTGCTCACTGATCTTTTGACCCCTTTCCACTGTGGAAACCAAAGCCAGCTCTGGAAATCCAAGCCCTGCCCGTCCTTCCAGGACCAACAGAACAAATTAATCCCAAATTTCAAAACACACACAAGTTTCCCTTAAGTCGTAGTTTCTTCTGTCACGTGGGCAGAATCAAATCCCACAGTGAACCCTAAATAAGCATCAGTTTCCTACTACCTTCTCCCATAACTCAACATCATCCACCTCTTCTCTTTATCCTTACTTTCATTCTTCTCCTGACATCCATTCACTCACAGCTTGCTCAGTTCCTCCTAAATTGGTAGTGGGAATGCCAGGATCCTGGCCCAATAATTTTTTTCTCTGTTATCTGGTCTTTAGACATCTCCCTTGTGTAGACAGTTTACCTAAGCACAAATTCCCTTTGATCTAAAAAATACTACATTACAGCCAGACGCAGTAATCCTACCACTCTGGGAGGCCAGCATGGGAGGACTGCTTGAGGCCAGGAGTTCAAGACCAGCCTCAGCAAGAATAAGATCCTGTCTCTACAAAAAAATAGAAAAGTTAGCAGCAGGTGGTAGCAGGCGCCTGTAGTCCCAGCTACTCAGGAGGCTGGGCCCGGAGGGTGTCTTAAGCCCAGGATCCTGAGGTTGCAGTGAGCTATGATGATACCACTGCTCTCTAGTCAGGGCAACAGAATGTCTCTCAAAGAAAAAAAAGAACTACATTACTTTCAAACTGTAGCTGGTGGGAAATTGTTACAACTATCTATCAAAATTACTAATGCATATACCCTTTGACCAACATTTCTACTGTTAGAAAGTAACCCTGCAGGTATATTCATATGCAGTAACGTATAAAGTACATGTGCAAGAATAAGCGTGCAGTAAGGAGGTAACTGATTAAATATGATACACCCAATGGATGACATCCATAAAAGTGTTTAGGAACCGGTATGAAATAATCTCCAAAATTATTAAAAGTCAAAGAGAGGGCTGGGCATGGTGGCTCACGCTTGTAATCCTAGCACTGTGGGAGGCTGAGGTGGGTGGACTGCTTGAGATCAGGAGTTCAAGACCACCCTGAGTGACAGTGAGACCCCATCTCTACTAAAAATAGCTACTCAGGAGGCTGAGGCAGGAGGATCACTTGAGTCTAGGAGTTCGAGTCCAACCTGGGAAACACAGGGAGATCCTATTTCAGCAAAAAGTGAAAAAAGTTCATAGTTTATATACCAAAAAGTGAAAAAGATATGTGTAATATCTGTATGTGTGAGTTTCCCTGGACAGTGCATACTCACACACAAACACACATGCATATGCACACACTACTTGCTTATAGCAGCACAGAATGTCTCTGGCAGGACACAAACTGGCTAGCAGTGGTTGACGGAGAACTAGGTAGTGGGGGGCAAGCAAGAAAGAGGTTTCTAGCATAGATTCTCTTCAATTTTGAAAATTGTTACTGTCTTAACTATCTTAAATACTAGATATTAAAATATCAAAAATCTGAAACCTACCTAAAAAAATCAGTATAGTATGGAGGTGAAATGGCCTTTCTTTAGGAATTCAACTATCCACTGGAAAACTTCTAAATCAACACTTAAAATCATTGTAGTTTCTCAATGCCCACTGACTGTCAGTCAAAATTAGAACCTTTAAAAAATGATACATTAAATACATTTAATAGCCTCTCACACAGACAGTGAAGTCCCATGTTACAAAACAATCTAGGAAGACACATGTTGTCACAACCTTCTGGTATATTTCACTTAGGTTGCACTCATCAGTTTGAGATATCAGATAAACACACACAAAAATATCCAAAATACCCAACCTCACAATTTCTGGATAAAGTGCTTTTGCTGCATGCCAAAGCATAATGGTTTTCTTTCTTTCTTTCTTTTTTTTTTTTTTTGAGACAGAATCTCGCTCTATTGCCCCAGCTAGGGTGCAGTGGCATCATCCTACCTCATTGCAACCTCAAACTCCTGGGCTCAAGCGATCCTCATGCTTCAGCCTCCCAAGTAGCTGGGACTACAGGTGCACGTCACCATGCCCAGCTAATTTTTTCTATTTTTAGCAGAGACAGGGTCTAGCTCTTGCTCCGACTGGTATCAAACTCCTGACCTCAAGCGATCCTCCAGCCTCAGCCTCCAGAGTGCTGGCGTGAGCCACCACACCCAGCCTGTGCTTACTTTTAAAGGATGGCATCTGACCCCATCCGACTATCCTCAAGTCCTAATCCCTCTCAGGTCCCATAACTTTGGATGCCAAATGCAAAACCTCGTATTCTTCGGTGAAGAAATCTGTGAGCCATGCAGGGACTTTTGACAACTTAAAATCTTATATTAAGACAGAACATGATTGTTAACAAATTAGCAGGTATTTAAATAGATTTGCTAAAAGACATGCAGTTAGGCTCCAGGGTCAGACTGAACTAAAAAGTTGAATAAGGTTATCACATCTTTAAAATTCAAACACTCAACCAACCGCCCTACCCTACTGACTGCTTAGGTCTCAGCCCTTATACTCACGTTTATTGCCTCGCACGGCATAAGCAAGCTTCAGCTCTGGATGAAATTTGCCCATCTGCTCGATCACTTTTCCTGTTTGAAGTGCCAGCTCATAAGTTGGGGAGAGGCACAAACACTGACGGAGAAATCACAAAGGATGAGTTTAGGAGAGACATTTAGTAACAGACGACAAGCTTAGCAACAAGTATGCTGATGTTATTACCATGTGATAGTGCAGGGATCTGCATCCTCCAAACCAGGCCCACCTTTCAGTTATAGAGTGAAGCCTTCAGTAGGGAACCCTGGCTTGGTGGAGGCCTTTGAAAGCCGCTGGGGAAGGCTGCGGCTTCCAAATGACTCCTGCCCAGGTCGGGGCCTGGTGTGCTAACCACCTCTGCCTGAGGCGTCAAAAGCTTCAGCCCTCTCTCTTAATCCCCCACCAGGCGGCGCTGCCCTTCCTGGGGCAGGGTAGCCAGGGCTGCCAGACTTCCCAAGCCCTCACCTGGGGGAATCTCTCTGCCGTTTCCACTCGGCTTAGCATGGCCAGGACGAAGGCAGCTGTTTTGCCAGTGCCAGACTGAGACTGGGCAATCAGGTTCTGTGGGCTGCATCAAGGAATAACAGAAATGAAATCAATGTTGGTTAAACACAATAAAGCAACAATGTTCTTTCTGGGTGGAAGGAGTATCTCCCCCTTTATGCTACTCTGTATTATCCAGATTTTCTGCATTGGGCACAAATTACTTTGATACTGTTTTTTTGAGACAGGGTCTCATTCTGTTGCCCAGGCTGCTGTGCAGCAGCAGGAGCTTAGCTCACAGCAACCTCAGACTCCTGAGCTCAAGCAGTCCTCCTGCCTCAGCCTCCCGAACTGCTGTGATTACAGGCCTGAGACACTGCACCTGGCCACTATGATACCTTTTTTAATAATACTGTTTAAAAAACAGCTTAAATAGGAAATAATTGTTATAGACAGGTTCACACCAAGAAATCATCATTCTAGACTTTAGCACAGCTAGAGTGCCCCTAGTTTTCTACCCCAAGAGCCCCATGGAAATCAAGAGTACAGAATAAGAACTGTGCCCAGATAAGTATGACCTTTTCTATCAGTTTTTACCGTGAAGTGCGGAAGGGCAGAAACTGTATCCAATTCCATCTGCTTCACTGCACTTGCCCAAGCTGCTTTCTTGAGGACAGAGTTTGCCCCAAATGGCCCCTTTTGTTCTCAGGCACAATAACAGCTGTTCGTGGAAGACTTTATTTAATCAAAGTTAGAAGAGATGTCCTTGGTTCCGCATACTCACGGTTCAGCAAGCATCATGGGTAACGCATTCTCCTGTATCTTGGATGGTCGATTGAAGCCCATGGCATAGACTCCCTGGAGAAGCTGTGGTTTTCTAGGAGGCCAAGGAGAGAAAGGATGGATTCCTAGTAGTTGAAATTGTTTCAGAAGGCCTAGAATCTTACCGTTCCCTGTATCTAGCGAGGACCGATGCTTCCTACCTCTGTCAGACATAATTTCCTATGCCTTAAAAAGCACTATCTAAAACCAAACCAAACCACCACCTTTCCCTGTGAAATTTTAATCTGCAACTATTCTATAATTCATAAAATACAGACTGGTTTCCTTTCCTAGAGAAATTCATGCTTTCAGCAGACCCACAAATCTGGTTGCCTCAGATAATAAGTGTTCCCTGGATATAGCAAGGGTGGTAGTAGTCATTAACTCATAGCATAAAATAAATTAAAATAAACACTGCTTACTCTACTGTTAAATTTAGAAGTCTCTTTAGAGCATGAGATTCAGTTTTAATTTCTCCGTGCACGTGTTAAAATTGAACCACAGTCCGTTTGTGTTCCACAGCCCTTCCAAAGCCAGCTGTGCAGATGCTCAGGACCCTCAACAGGTAAGAAAACTGACAAAGCCAGTTTCTAGCAGCTGATATACAGTACATACCTAAGGGCAGTTCACTTATCACACTGAACTTTCCAAATGCTCAGACTTAGATATTAGGTCTAGTCAAAATCAGGAATAGAAAAACACCAACTTCTTATATAAGTAGCTACAAGACAATTATTAATTAAAGTTGTTCTTACATTTATAGTAACTCTACGCCACCTCTAAATTGACAGGATGTTTAACAAAAACCGTATCAGATTGTTCCTAAAGAAAAATTAGACCTTCCTCAGTGTTGAGCCCATTGTAAAACAGATAAATAAATAAAACAAAATAAAATAAAAAAGAAAAGTCAGAGGAAGTCAAGATTTCTATTCTTTAAGCATTCCTTAGAGTTTAACAGGGTCTTTAAAAGGCAAATTCCTCTGGCACATGTTGGTTCTCAGACACAAAGAACTTTAAAAACATAACCTTTGGCATCTTTCATTTGGAAGAAAAAGCTGTGACACATGGCAGCTTCTAATGTGGTCATCAAGGAAATAGACACTACTGAACCACGATTCAAATGATCCAATAGCTCCCATTGCCTCATTAGTTTTCCTTTATTTTTCAGATTAATTCAAATCTTTCTAAGTACAAAACAGACCAAGTATATTAGGCAACCTGGGTTTGTTTATTTCCTTTTGCTACCAACAATTAAATCAGAGGGAACTTGCCTTTCAAAGAGGACAATTCATTAAATTGAGAACTTAAAGGAAAGGATCTTAAAAGAAAACCCACTGATACCTGAAAACTGTCAATCTCAGGAAACAACAGAGCACATCCACCTGCCCTGATACAGTTTAAGGACAGAAGCAGACATGATGAATTTGTTGAATAAAGCCCTTGACATAGAAAAGTATAATTTCCAGAAAATGTTTTTAAAAAGTCACACTTTACAAAAAGTGTTCCTTATAATCACTTCATTAATAACTAGTAAGCTCTCTTACTCATTGGTAATTGAAGGAATGTGGGGTCTGTTTGCCCACAGCGGGCGTAATGTAGATTTTGCTGAACAAGGCAAAGAATCCATCTACTCCACCACATTCTTAGTCACCTGCTAGTTCTTGCCTCTGACTGCAATCCAGGCAGACAGCAAGAATGGTAGGTGTGTCTTGTGTTCCTCGTAACACCATGGACACTGGCAGGTATGTAAAGACCTCATACTAACATACCGAACAAAACAAAAAACACAGTATGATCTTTCACAATTTTCTGCCTTTAAAATAATGACAAGTTAGAAGTTATTCTTAGCACAATGCCATAAAAGTGGTCCTTTAAACCTTCATTCTGGGTTTTTGTTTTTTTTTTTTTAATTCCAGGACTGTCAAAGGTGCTTTCCACTGAAGATACCAGGAACCCAGTCTCTTTTGACGGATTTTATTCTAGAAACAGATAAGCTGTTCTTAAGACTGTAAACCCTAGAGTCTAACAAAAGGGCTTACCTAATAAGAAATGTTCCTGACATCCAGAAATCACCTGTCAGCCAATATTTTATTGAAAGTTCTAAGAGCATAAAAGAAAAAAGACTTTCAGCTATAATGAATAAATTTGTGGCATTTAAAAATTCCTATCAAGAGGAGAAGAACTGGGTAGCCAAAAGACAAGGGCGGGAGATTATTACTGTAAATTTTTTCATGCGTTTTGACTTCTCAATCATATGACTTATAACCTATTCGAAAAAGAAAATACATTAATTTTTTAAAGTAAAAGTAGAAAGTGAAATTCGCACAGGAATCTCTGAGATGCTAAGTTTTACGCGGAGGGACTGGTGAGGAACAGCCATTCAAAGGAACAAATACTCACAGCCGAAGCTCTTCAAAAGACTTCACTGAGTAGAGGGGGGAGTTTGGATCCCGCTGCAGGACTTCCACTTGGTTTGTGTTGTCAACAAGGTTGCTTCTGATCAGCTTGTTGAGTAAGGACTGGGCAGCTCGGTCCTCTGTCAGGAAGAAACCAGTAGATTCCCTTCATACTCCTCTGGCAAAGCCCACCCTTGTAAAACCACTTCCTCTCCCTCTCCACACTGGCACCTGGGCAGCCACGCATGATTGGAGAAAAGCACAGTCACAATGACAGGTCTCACTTTAAACTTTGTTTTTTTTTTTTTGTTTTTTTTTTTGAGACAGAGTCTCACTCTGTTGCCCAGGCTAGAGTGAGTGCCGTGGCGTCAGCCCAGCTCACAGCAACCTCAAACTCCTGGGCTCAAGCGATCCTCCTGCCTCAGCCTCCTGGGTAGCTGACACTACAGGCATGCACAACCATGACCAGCTAATATATATATATATATTTTTTTTTTAGCTGTCCAAATCATTTCTTTCTGTTTTTAGTAGAGACGGGGTCTCGCTCTTGCTCAGGCTGGTCTCGAACTCCTGACCTCGAGAGATCCTCCTGCCTCGGCCTCCCAGAGTGCTAGGATTACAGGCGTGAGCCACTGCACCCGGCCTCACTTTAAACTCTGGACCACTACACTCAAATGGGCAGAGCTGCCCAGCAAGTCTTTGCTTCCACAGTCCACGCATACATTCTTCTCCTCAAGCCTCCATTTATACTTTTTCCTGTCTTCTCAAATGTATGACCCCTCCACGTGCTCACTCATGACCAAGGCAGCACAGCCATTTGCATTGGTGCCCGCGTTCCCCACCTTCCCTCCTGTGACTGGATAAACAGCGTGTGCTCCTCAGGCTAACCTCCCTGCTTGTCCAATAGTTCTCATCCCTTCCTACCCGGAAGGACATTTTCCTCAGCAGTGACTCTCTTGCATTATCAGTTTCCTGCTCCACTGGATCATTCCCACCATTTGTTAGGGACAGGGTTTCAGTCTGTCACCCAGGCTGCAGTGCAGCGACCTGATCATAGCTCACTACAACCTTGAATTTCTGGGCTCAGGTGACCTACCCACCTCAGCCTCCCAAGTAGCTGAGACTACAGGTGTGGGCCACCATGCATGGCTAATTTTTAAATTTTTGGTAGGAATGGAGTCCCATCATGTTGCCCAGGCTATTCTCCAACTCCTGGCCTCAAGCAATCCTTCCACCTTGGCCTCCCCAAACACTAAGATTACAGGCCTTTTCTTTTTAATCTTCCTGCTTAACTTCAATAGCCCTTGTCAAGCTCACCAGTGACTTCCACACTGCGAAATCAATCTAATGGCCAATTTATAGTTCTTCTCCTAATCAACTTATTACCTACATTTGACACTCTACAAACACTTCCTTTTTGGCTTCTGGGACATCACACTGGCTTGGGTCTCCTCCTAGCTCACTGATTCTTCTCCTCTCCCTGATCCTGAAGCTCAGAGTGCCTCTTGCTCCAGGAAGGCAGGCCCTGGGTCATGATGTCTCTTGCCAGTTTCTCAACATTCTCTTGCATTAATCAGTTTCCTCCTCCACAGGCCAACAGCAGTTACCTTTCTCTTCTTCATCTGTTTTCTCAGTAGTGGTACTGGTTTTGACAACACCTACACAACAAAACAGTTGTCATAGTTAGGAAGGCAAATATTAAACCTACCTAAAAGGTGGAATGATGAAAATACTGAAACTTATTTAAGTGATCAAAATATAAATAGTTGGCATTTCTTTATGTTTAATGGATTTTTATTTTTGGGAAGTTTTTAAGTGAGTAAGACAATTTTAAATTTCTAGAAGTTTTAACTAACTTCAGTGATCAGAATATGTCACCTATAACTTACTAATCCTAAGTTAAAGTACAGCATTGCTGGCAAACACAATCTACCATTTTTTACCTATCAGACTGGCAAAATTCTAATAGTTTGACTAACAATTCTGTGATGAGGTGGTAGGAAAAAAAACACACTCATGCTTTGCTGGTAGAAATATAAATTGGTATAATACCTATGGAAGATACTTTGAAAACTGCTGAAAACTGCAAATGCATATACCTTTGACCTAGCAAAAATCTTTTGGAATTTTCCCTGCAAACACATTTGCACACATGTATAAACATTAAGTTTATATTAATAGTTATGCGATGAAGCACTGTTTACAACAGCAAAAAAAAAAAAAAAAAAAAAAAAAAAAGGGACCAACCCAAACATCTATCAGTAAATGACTGGTTAAACAAATTATGGTGTACTGACCCAATACAGTATTACAAAAGAGAGCAAGGAAGCTCCATGTACTCATAAGGAAAGCTTGCCAAGATACACTGTTGAGTGAAAAAGTAAGTGTACTATATATATCATGTTACTTTTTGCTTAAAAAAGAAAGAGACAATACGAGAATTTATATTTGTATTTGCTTTGCATAAAGAAACTTTGGAAGAATATTAAAAATCCAATAACAGTGGTTACGTATGGGAGGGGGTAATGTTATGGGTTGAATTATGTCCTCCCCCCTCAGGTCCTAACCAGTACCCCAGAATGAAACCTTATTTTGAAATACAGTTGTTACAGATGTAATTAGTTAAGAAGGGGTCATGAGGGTGGGCCCTAATCCTTGCATGTTTTTATATCAATACTTTCTGAGTTTTGAACACAGATTCACTTTTCAAAAAGTCAAATAAAAAATTTCAAAGAAACATTATCAAGTGAACAGCAGCAGTACAATCCAACAGTGATCCTCAATTTTAAGGAGGCAGAGGCTAGATAAAATCTGAAAAACCGACATATTCCTCAGTAATAAAACCTAATTTCCTAGCTCTACAACATTTGCCAAAAGTTATACTAAATGAAAGCTCTTTGTACATCGCAGCCCTGAGTGCAAAGCAGAAGCCCACACGTAACTCTCATCTAGCTTGTCGTTGCTAGTGACTCACCATTAGTATCTGCTTTGACTTTCTCTTCCTTGATCTGCAAACTGCTCATCTGAATAGGAATAAAAGGTGACAAGAGTTAAGCAGATGACCAGTAAAGTAAGGCCTCTGAGCAAAGAGAAGCTCCCTAGCTAGAGAGAGTCTAGTCAGAAACTACTTCAGAACCTATATTCAGAGAGCTGGTTTGCTCTGCTCAAGGCAAAACTGCTAAAAGCTTCTGGGAAAACATTATCATATATCTTCAACAGCTTTAAAAAAAGGCGGGGGAGAGGGTAGACTAACTGTAATGGTTGAGGGGAAAGTATGAAAAAGTCTCAGCCTCTCCCCACTTATGTTCTGTTTTCTAGAGAACGTGTTCTAATGTTCTCTCTCTTTTTGGGGGGAGACAAGAGTCTCTCTCTGTCACCCAGGCTAGAGTGCCGTGGGATCATCATAGCTCACTGCAACCTCAAACTCTTAGGCTCAAGTGATCCTCTTGCCTCAGCCTCCCGAGTAGCTCGGACCACAGGTGCGCCACCATGCCTGGCTAATTTTTCTATTTTCCGTAGAGACGAGGTCTCTCAGTCTTGCTCAGGCTGGTCTCGAAATGCTGATCTTAAGCAATCCTCCCGCCTCAGCCTTCCAGAGTACAAGGATTACAGGCGTGAGCCACCATGCCCAGCCCCACTGTTCTCTTTCTAGAACATCTAACCTTCATTAAATATCTATTACAGTCACACGCTGCATAACGTTTCTGTCAAGGACAGACTGAATATACAGCAGTGGTCCCATAAGACTATAAGGGAGCTGAAAAATTCCTATCACTTAATGACATCATAGCCATCAGAATGTCATGATGCAATGTATCCTCATGTGTTTGTGATGATACTGGTGTAAACAAACCCACTACGGTAAGAGCTGCTTAAAAAGTAAACCAAATCAGCCCTCTTGGGAGGCCAAGGTGGGAGGATCGCTTAAGGGTGGAGTTTGAGACCAGCCTGAGCAAGAGGGAGATCCTGTCTCTACAAAAAATAGAAAACTGAGCTGGGCATGGTGGCACACTCCTCTAGTCCCAGCTACTTAGGAGGATGAGGCAGGAGCATCACTTGAGCCCAGGAGTTCGAGGCTGTAGTGTGCTGTGATTGCACCTGTAAATAGCCACTGCATGCAAGCCTGGGCAACAGAGTGAGACTCTGTCTCAAATAAATGAAAAGTAAAAAAATAAATAAAAAGTTTTAAAAATAGAAAAAAGCTGGCTGGGTACAGTGGCTCAGGCCTGTAATCCTAGCATCCTAGAAGGCTGAGGCGGGAGGATCCTTTGAGCTCAGAAGTTGGAGGTTGCAGTAAGCTATGATGACATCACTATACTCCACTCTACCTGGGGCGATAGAGTGAGACAGTCTCAAAAAAAAAAAAAAGAAAAGAAAATATTTCTATACTGCTATACAAGGTGTTTGTGTTTTAAGCTACGTGTTATTACAAAAGAGTCAAAAAGTTAAAAGCATTTAAAAGTTTGTAAAGTAAAAAAGTTACAATAGTTTCTAAGCTAAGGTTCATTAATTACTTAGAAAAAAAATTTTTTAGAGACAGGATCTCGCTCTGTCGCCCAGGCTAGAGTGCAGTGGCGTGATCACAGCTCACTACAACCTTCAGCTCCTGGCCTCAAGCGATCCTCCCATCTCAGCCTCCCAAGTGGCTCCCAGTAGGGTGGAGCCACTGCACCTGGCAAGGTTAACTTATTATTGAAGAAAAATATTGTTTACAAATTTAGTGTCACCTAAGCTGTACAGTATTGCAGAGTGATGTCCCTGGGCTTTCACATCCACTCACCACTCACTCACTGACTTGCCCACAGTAACTTCTAGCCAGTCAGTCCTGCAAGCACCATTCATGGTAAGCACCCTATATAGGTGTATCATTTTTTTATCTCTTATACTGTATTTTTACTCTATCTATGTTTAGATACGCTTAGACACACAAATACTTAGCACTGTGTTGCAATTACCTGCAGTACTCAGGACAGTAACCTGCTGTAGAGGTTTGTGGCCTGGGAGCACCAGGCCTATAACCGAGGTGTGCAGCAGGCCACACCATCCAGCTGTGGGTCAGTACACTCTGTGATGTCTGCATGATCACGAAATCGCCTGTATCCCTCTGGTTAAGGGATGTGTGACTGTGTATCCTTCCACTGGCACAAACGCTTGAAGTTCCATGAAGAATGACACCATCTAAATATCTCAAACAGGTTTTTCTTTTTGATCCGGAAACCCACAGTGTATTAAAGCAACACTTAGCAAATAAATTACCGGCCTCTTTCTTGTTGTATCAACCACCTACATGATGTTAGGTAAAAGCTGAATTATTACAATAAAAGGATTGACAAAACCAAGCTCCTGATTTTGAAAATCTTCCAGGAACTTGAACAAAAAGGTTTTTTCATTTACTCTTGGCCGTGTAGCCCTAGTCAATACAAACTTGCGTACTCAGCTGCAGATGACAGTGCAAGCAGAGCAATAATGGATGAAATTGCAATCAAGCCTCCGCTTTCGTGAGAACAATTTTTCCACGTTCAGTGTTGGTAAGAACAAAGAAGTGATATAAAGGTGGTATTATAAATGTTGTCAGGTTGAGGAATTCCCAAATCAAGCCCTGGGCCAAGAACAAAGAAGTGATATAAAGGTGGTATTATAAATGTTGTCAGGTTGAGGAATTCCCAAATCAAGCCCTGGGCCAAGCCCTGCCCCCAATGAAATCCCTGAATTTATGTAATAATTCATTATTCTTATGCTTACCAGATCAACACACTTCTTCCCTGGTGGTCCATACCCTTTCCCTCAGGCCAATGGGAGGTGTGGCACATATAAGAAACAAATCTTATACCAGAATTTACCCACTGGTCAATCCTCATTTCAGGCCAAATGTAAAGGGATCTACAGAAGTGGACTACTCTTGGGTTGGTCTGAAAATGTGATTGAGATAATCTGGAGTTCCCTAATCCAGGGTCTCTAGAAAGTTGAACTAATGGGGAGCCAGGGGGAAAACTGCAACCAAACCCACTGTACTGTCGTTCGTATGAAGAACAGATGCGCTGGCCGGGCGCGGTGGCTCACACCTGTAATCCTAGAATCCTAGCACTCTGGGAGGCCGAGGCAGGAGGATAGCTCGAGGTCAGGAGATCGAGACCAGCCTGAGCAAGAGCGAGAACCCCGTCTCTACTAAAAATAGAAAGAAATGACCCGGACAGCTAAAAATATATATAGAAAAACTTAGCCGGCCATGGTGGCACATGCCTGTAGTCCCAGCTACTCAGGAGGCTGAGGGAGGAGGATCTCTTGAGCCCAGGAGTTTGAGGTTGCTGTGAGCTAGGCTGACGCCACGGCACTCACTCTAGCCCAGGCAACAGAGCAAGACTCCGTCTCAAAAAACAAACAAACAAACAAAAAAAAAAAAACTCAGCTGCATTCAAAACCTACTGTCTTGAGCGGTAACTCCATGGGAAAGAGGTCAGCCACCAATTCCCCATTTCCCTTCATTCTGGAGTCATCCTAACTGAGCAGCTTTCTGATTGTTAATCTGGCCTCGCACACAAGGTAGCATCCTTGACACTGGACACAAGTTTTTTGTTACAATGAAAGTATTTTTCCCCACCCTAATTAATTTCCTGGTCTTGGAAAGGAGAAAAAAAGAAATTTAACTGGTAATACGGTCAGAAAGAAGCAGGAAAGGAAGCTAGTTGGGTTAGAAGTGAAGACAACTGAACTGGCATCAGGGTCCTTTCTATTTCTAAGCCTCAACTCAGACTCTTGTCCTTTGTTAGGGTTCCTACAACTATCTGAACTGCCCCCACACCTCTCCCTCCTTCTCTCCCCCCTCCCCAAACCTATTTTTTGAATGTCAGAAAAGAGTCTGAAGGTACACCTTTGACCACACAAGCTCAAAAACTTTCAGTGGCTTCTCAAAGCTCAAACCAAAGAGTCTCATTATATTTATGTAAATTCAGGGTCTCTTTCTCATTGTGCTTTCTCTGTCCCCTGTCACCTTCACTCACTATCCCTATAAAGCAGAGCCGCATGATAACCTAATACCATGAATCACTTATTAAGTGAACGTACACAGGTCTGTATGGTAAAAAAAAAAAAAAAAAAAAAAAAAAGAGGGAGGTCTTCCCCAACTATTAGAAAACATTTGGCTGGTCTGAAGGTAGTGAGTTATCTCACTTGATTGTTCACGGTCAGTTACAGATCGAACTCCTTGTTCTACTAATTTCCCTCCTTCTCACTACCTGCACTTGACTAGTCAAAAAAAAAGAAAAAGAAAAGAAAAAAGAAAACATTTCTTTAAAACATCTATTTATACCAGCCTCCTGATAAGCAGAATGATTAGAATTAGACACCAAGTATGTTTAGGCCTATATTTGTGACAGTCCTGTTGCAGCTAGATTAGGGTCATAGATGTAAAAAGATTTGAAACCAATTTATCAGTAACTGTCTTGTAGGGGCGATCTGATGCTAAAGATTAGATTTTTAAACTCTAGAATACAAGAATTATGTCCTTTATGACACTTTTTAATCTCTTTGTGGAAACTGCCAGTTTTATACCTCTGCCCTGACCCCTCTCTGAGCTCCAGGGCCACCCTTCCAAATGCCTGCCAGGTGCGGTGCCTGCGGCCATCCTTAGGAAAGCCCGCTTGCAAGGTTGGCCCTTGGCTAGCATCTGGGAACTTAGATCCCGGGAGGATTTCTACCATTCCCAGAACTGGGAAGACGGGGTCACGATGCCTAAACTGTAAAAACATGTGGTTTATGCTAAACACTCACTTTCCTTCTGGAAGTCTGGAATTTGACACATGCTAGGCAGAGACAGACTACAGGACAGGCCCCCAATAAAAACGCTGAGCACTGGGTCTCTAATGAGCTTCCCTGACAACACTTCACACACGTCGTTACTACTTGTTGCTGGAAGAATTAAGCATGTTCTGTGGACTCCACTGGGAGATGACGCTTGGAAATTTGTACCTGGTTTCCTCTGGACTTTGCCCCATGAGCCTTTTCCTTTTCTGATTTTACTCTGTATCTTTTCACTGTAATAACTCATAGCTGTGACCACAACTATACGCTCAGTCCTGTAAGTCTTCCTAGCAAATCATCAAACCTAGACACCTCTTGGGGACTCAAGGATGTCTCCTTATCAAGATGTCTCCACACCTCAAATTCAGACCAGCCAAACCTGAACTCATGATTCTCCACACCAAGTCTGCCTTTCCTCCCACGTTCCTGTTCCTGTTATTGACACTTTGTAATAATATCTATAGGACCCGGGTTGAAAACAGTAACTCCTAGCTTTATCTCCTCCTTTCCTTTTTATATTATGTTAGCAAATCCTGCACGTTCTGCCTTCCTGTTATCTCTTGAATCCATCGTCATTTCCACTGCCCAACACAGGCTCTCTCTCTCTCTGGGCTATCAGAATAACGTCCACACCGATCTCCTTTCCTCTGGGCATCTCTCCTTCTAATATATTCTGTCCTCTGCAGCCCAATAAATCTTGCCAGCCCTTAGATCTAATCTTGTCAGTATCCCTCTTAAAAATCCCTAAACCTACCAGATAAAGCCTTTCCCCTTTAAGTTCTTAGTTAAGGGCCAAAGTACACTCCCTGCAATGCTTTCTATACTGCTCTTACCCCAACCCCATAACCTTAAGCTGCAGCAAAAATAAATTCTGACTCCTGTTCTCTAGCAAGGCCAACACTTTTGTGAATTCCTCCTCTTAAAATGCCCTTAGCCTCCACCTCTATCTTAAACATGACTCATTCTTTTTTTTTTTTTTTTTTTGAGACAGAGTGTCACTTTGTTGCCCTGGCTAGAATGAGTGCCGTGGTGTCAGCCTAGCTCACAGCAACCTCAAACTCCTGGGCTCAAGCGATCCTACTGCCTCAGCCTCCCGAGTAGCTGGGACTACAGGCATGCGCCACCATGCCCGGCTAATTTTTTCTATATATATATTTTAGTCGGCCAGCTAATTTCTTTCTATTTTTAGTAGAGACGGGGTCTCGCTCTTGCTCAGGCTGGTCTCGAACTCCTGACCTCGAGAGATCCTCCTGCCTCGGCCTCCCAGAGGGCTAGGATTACAGGCATGAGCCACCGCGCCCGGCCATGACTCATTCTTTAATACCCAGCTCAAATGTAAACTTCTTCACAAGCAATACCCCTGATTTTCCTACTCATAGAGGTCCTCTCTGCTGAGAGCTCATTTGTCACACTATTCTTCCCACTGTCACAGCAGTCCCTCCATTCTAGCCTTCCTAACTAGATCACAAAGCTGCTTCCTATATTCCACTGGGCGTAGGCCATTTCAAATACCTTCTGACAAATTGGTGATGCCCCCCAAAGCAATAAAGGGTGGCTGGGAAAGAAAGAAAATTTAAGCATTAGAAAGTTATATAAGACTGAAACTACAAAAAAAATCTATAGTCTTAAAACCAGCACTCCATTATCACTAAACAAACCTAAACCTTAGTGCTTAGATATAAGAACAGAGAGCCACCATTTGCAATATAATTACACTCCACTTGAATTGATCGTCCTTAACCAAAGAACCAGTATATGAAACTAAATGTCACCTTAAGCATCAATGAAACGATTTGTAATCCCTCCCTCCAACATTTGCAGTAGATTGAGACATTAATCTAAACCTGAATGTGTTAATCTGTAAAAAGCTACAAACTGCCAACCAGGTTAAGCACAGAGCTAAGAAATGTTAAATACAGAGTAGCACAAGAACACGCTAAGAGTAGTCACTTAATGAAAAAGGAATTGGCATGTAAATTTGCCTTTCCTTACAACTGTCACTAAGAAAGAGGTGTACTATAGGAAAGCTAGCATGCACAGCGCGACAGATTTGCCACAGGATAAAGTCCTTAACGAGCCCAGCTGAACATAAAAAGCTCGGTATTAGTCTCTTTGGCCTTAAGAGCAAATCAAGGCTAAGTGACTGCCCGCGACAAACTCCGGGACGGTGCCGGCCCAGGGCCTGCCCCAGCCGGGGAGCTCCCTGTGCGGGAAGCAGCGTCCGCTCGGGCCCTTGTTGCGTTCCCCCCCCGGGAGCGCAGGCCACTTACCGACTTGACAGCCGCTTCCTGCTCGTCCACCGCCAGCGCCCACGAGTCCGTGGCCATGGTCCCGGAAGGAGGGGGCAGACTTGCCAGAAACTGCAGGGCACTGCGCGCCAACACCTGCCCCGAGCCCGCCACCGGCGCGAGGACGCCTCTCCCGCGGACCGGAAGCGGCGGTGCGCGCAGGTGACGGCAGTTCCCGCCGCGTGGTGACGTCACTACTCCGCGCCGCGCCGGGGCGCAGGCCGGGGCTCGCCCCGGGTTTGCGCGCGCACGGCCGCGCCTGTCGCTCAGCCTTCCGTGGGCGCAGCCTCCGCGCGCCTGAAAATCCTCGAGCTCTGCAAAGTGAAACTGTTAGTGCTCATGTCGTTGCCTCAGTTCACACTGGAAAACCCAAAATTTATTTTTGAACCTGCCACGTGTCATATTAAATAAGTCTCTGCGAACTGTAGAGCTTTACACAAAGGAAAGTGCCTGGCGTAGGATGCCAGCTTTTACTAAGAACGCGACAACGTGTAAGAAAACAAAAACCAAAATGAATGAAAAGTTCTTTAAATTCTCATGATTCCACCACTTCAATAAATATACACCACACAATAGTGTTTTCATTTTCTTCTGGGTCCTTCCAGACTTTGTCCATATGCATCATAGCAGGGGTATTTTACATGGTCCTAAACAAAGCATACATAAAATTCTAAGTTCAACCTTTTAATTATATTGCTAAGTATTTTTAATGTCATAATTACCGATGTAATGGCAGTATAATAGTCCATCAAGCTCAATGTATCATGTTACCTAAGTCCCCTCCTTCTCTTTCCTTGGAATACAGGTTGTTTCCAATGTTTTACTATTAATATATAACACTCCAATGAGCGTCTCTGTATCATCAAAAACCATCTTGTTTGCTTCCAGTTTATTTTTTGTCTCTCCCCACTAGAATATGAACGCTTCAAACAGAGTAAAGACATTATCTGTCTTGGTTACAGCTGATTAGTGAGCCTAGAAAAGTTCATGGTATATAATAGGCTCTCAATAAACATTGTGAAATGCATGGATGAAAAGACTAACAGATTTCAGTTCAAAAGGTATTATTCTGGGATACATTTCTAATCATTGGAACAATCATGTCAAAGTGTATAAATGGCTTGAACACACACTTCACAAAGACGATGGTAAACATATAAAAGCCACAATGAGATACCACTGCACGTTGTTATTTAATAGTAAGGCTAAAATTAAAGATTGACATGCCATGTGTTAGTAATGATGTGGACAACTGCAACTCATAAACTTCTGGAGGGAATGTAAAATGGCATGATGGTTTTGTATAACTGTTTAGCAGTTTCTCCAGAAGTTAAACATAACACCTAACTCTATGATCCTGCAATTCCACTCCTAGTTATTATCCAAGAGAAATGAAATGTATGTCCATATATGCCAGATTTAGTCATAATAGTCCAAAACTAGAAACAACCCAAATGTCCATCAACAGGAGAATGGATGAACAAATTATGGTATATTTATTCAATGGAATATTATTCAGCAATAAAAAAGAACAGACTACTGATAGACACTATAACATAGAGAAATCTTACATTGTGTTCAAGGAAAGATGCCAGATGCAAGAGACACATACTGTATAATCTATTTATATGAGATTCAAGAATAGGAAAAGTGAAACCTGTAGTGATAAAACCAGAACAGAGTTTGCCTCTGGAGGGAGGAAGTTTGAGCAGAACATAGGGAACTTCCTAGGTGACAGAATTGTTCTATACCTTGATTGGGGTCCTAGCTATATAGATGTACCAATTTGTTAACTCATGGAACTTAGTAAACTCATGAAACTGTATAGTTAAAATATCATTTTATTGTATATAAATTATACCTGTCAATAATGTTGATTACAAACTTTAAAAAGGAATGAAAGACTGATACATGCAATAACATGGATGAGAGATTTGCCATCTCCTAGACATTATGTTGAGTGAAGAAATCGAGACACAAAAAGAGTACATAGCACATGATTCCAAGTACAAAACAGGTATAACTAATCTATAGAGATAGAAATCAGGAGAGGACCTGGTAGGGCCTCCTGCTTTGCAGTCCTTCTCTGTACCTGCTGTGCCAGTGCAGGCCCTGGCTGGAGCGACGAAGGACTGAGGCCCAGCCAAGGGTGCAGGGAGAAGGAGACTACTAGCGCCAGGGAAAAGTGCTGCCTGGAAACCCTGTGCTCCCTCGGGCCACACTGAGCCTTGTTTAACCTTTCATTTCCTGACTTCTGCCCAGGAGGAGCTGGGGGCCTCAGCTAAGTTCTCTGGACTTAAACTGCAATCTTTCTGGACCTCTAGCTCCTTATCTATAAAATGGGGCTAGTCCTCCCTACCAGGCCTCACTGCTAATGATGTAATTTAGGAGAGAATGCTCTGTAAAGTGAAGTGTTTTACCAACATACAACGGATGATATTGCTGCTATTAGGCAGTAGGGCATAGTAGGTAGAAGCCTGGCTCAGGAGCTAGATTGTCTGGGTTTGAATCCTAGCTTCTCCCTTTGCTAGGACTTGGGGGAGTTACTCAGAGTTTCTGTGCTTCAGTGATCTCACTTTCAGATGGGGTTAAAAATAATAGCTGCCTGATGGGATTGTTTTGGGGCAATAAGAGTTTTAAAAAATAGAAATCAGAACAGTAGTTGCCTATGGATGGGCTGGGGTGAGCAGGATTGATTGGGAAGGGGCACAAGGAAACCTTCAGGGGTAATGAAAATGCTCTGTATCTTGATTGGAGCAATGGTTCCACATGTGTCTACAATTGTCAAAACTCATAGAATTGGGCTGGGTATGGTGGCTCACGTCTGCTATCCCAGCACTTTGGGAGGCTGAGGCAGGAGGACTGCTTGAGGCCAGGAGTTTGAGACCAGCCTGAGCAAGAGCGAGACCCCATCTCTACAAAAAAATAGAAAAAATTAGCTGGGCATGGTCGTGCACACAGGCAGGAGCATGACTTGAGCCCAGTTCACAGCTACGGTGAGCTATGATCTGGGTGGGGAACCTGTGGCCTTCTAGATCCTTGAGTCTGGCCTTCTGACAGAATCCAAACTTCACAGAACAAATCCTTCTAGCCACTGTACTCCAGCCTGGGTGACAGAGTGAGACCCTGTCTCTTGAAAAAAAAGAAAAAAGAACACTTCACAGAATTACACACCCAATATCATTGCATTGCACACTGTGTATATTAATTAAAAATAAAACAGACCAAGCAATGTAATGAAAAAAATCGAAGTTTAAAAAATATAAGTAGTAATACCTTTATTTATACTTTTACAAAAGGAGGGGATGAAGATATTTTCTCAGCTCTTAACCACTCAACACAAAGGGCATGCACACACTGGGCCACGGAAGAATGCCAAACCCCAATTTGTCTAAGTGGCTCGTCTAATTCCCAGCACCCTCATCAGGAACCAAGGAGAGGCATTTTATCCTGAAAATATGGACTAGACAGCCTACCCTGGGTCAAATGTAATTTAAACTCCGCTATAGATTATAACAAAATGAGTTAACATTTTTAAAATGCATCCTACCCGATTTACTTGAATCATCTCATTTAATTCTCACAATATCCCTACTGTTATCTCCATTTTACAGAGGTGGAAACTGAGGTTCAGAGAAGTTTACATCAGTTGGTGTAATAAGTGGCAAGTCAGTAATTTGAATTCGGAAAAACCCAATTCCAAAAGCATTGTTCTTTCAATGCCTTTGATACAAAACCCAAACCAAAACCAAAACACAAAGAGTGCTGGACATAGGCTGGCCCTCCTGAGATGTGAGGAGCCGCTTCTTGGCCCAGCCCAGACTCGACTTTGGCTGTCCTTTCTGGGGCCAGGCCTTGTGAGCCAGCTAATCAGCAGAGGGTGGCAGCCCGCCCCCGGGGCACTGCTAACCAGCTCTAGGGCCTGAAACCCAGCTGAGGTCCCAGCTGCGTGAACATGGTTTCTCGAACCGAGAGCTGAGTCTTACACGGACTTGCCTGAGCACCTGACAGTTTTCATCACTCAACTCTGAGTCCAGGGCTCAGCACTGGCTCCCTGACACCTTGCCCATAGCAGGGGCACAAAAACAATAATTAGGGAATGAAAGAATAAGCAATTTTCTGATCAGCAAATAACCATCACCAAAGATCATGCCTTTGATTCCGTGGCATCATAGCTCCTGAGCGAGCAGTGCAGACTCGCACTTCTTGCTCTCGCAGCTGCTATGGCGGTGGGGACAATAGGAAGGCCGCTCTCACTCTGGGACCTACTCACTCTTCCTTCACCTCCCGATGCCTCTGCGTACTGGGTGCAACAGGAGCGGCAGGGGAAGAGGGAAGCAGTAAGGATTCAGAAAATAACTTAAAATGATGGCAGCAGCCAGACAACTTTGTATTGCACCCACAAAGGTCTAATGACTAATTTATAAAGACAAAGTGAATTTTAAAAATGGGATGGGCCAGGCATGGTGGCTCAAGCCTGTTACCGTAGCACTATGGGAGGAGGCCGAGGAGGGAGGATCATTTGAGGCTAGGAGTTCCAGACCAGTGAGGGCAACATAGTGAGACCCCATCTCTACAAAAAATAGAAATAATAGCCGGGCAGGGTGGCACATGCCTGTAGTCCCAGCTACGGGGGAGGCTGAGGCAGGAGGATCTCTTGAGCTCAGGAGTTTGAAGTTGCAGTGAGCTATGATGCTCTTGAGTCCAGGGAACAGTGAGACCCTTGTCTCAAATGCAAAAAAGTTGTATGAAAAAGTGGGAATAATTTGTCTAGAAGATATGTGAAACATGTATTCCATGTTTTCATTCTTAGTACACAGGAATAGGGCAGATTTCTCTGCAGCACCCCCTGCTGCCCACTAGGAATTCAGTGGTGACTAAGTTAGACGTTTCTTCCTACCCTTGCTGGACTTAAATATAAGGGAAGACAGATGCTTAACAAGCAGTCCCCAAAGGGGCACAAGCCTAGTGGGTAAGTGGTGAGCCCTGGAGCCAGACTGGCTTGCTACTAATACTTCCTAGCTGGATGTTGTAGGGCAAATTACTGAACCTCTCTGTGCGCGTCTCACCTGTAAAACGGGAATCGTGACACATTTGTGAGGAGTGAGCTGATCTGCAAAGGCCTTTAGAAAGCTGCCTGCCATGGTGCTGATAAGGAAGGACAGGCCACTACAGGAGATTATGATGGAGGAATGGGGCTCTCCTTCCTGAAGAAGTGATTTTTATCATGCAAACAGGAAGGATTAGGAAGAATGAGAAAGAAGGGAAGGACAGGCAAAGAGTTCTGTGAAAGCCCGTGACCCACGCCTGAGTGACGGACCACGGAGGTATGACCACGGCAGTGGATGCTCCTGATCACAGGTGTTTGGGGCCAACTTGGGAAAATGGCAAGACTCCCTGTCCAGGTTCCTCTCCCTGTACGGGGTATCAAAGTCTCCTGAGCTGTCCTGGGGAGAGCGGGGACTTCAAGAGACCAGGACTGGCCACAGGGGATGCCTCAGGGTGGAACTCCTTCCACGTTGCTCCCCAACCCTCTGCAGTGCCAGGATGACCAGTTTTAGTCACCTCTCTCTTTCCCCATGCCCATCTTGGCTGGAAGTGAGAATTTCTTCACTTCACCCTTAAGTCCTGGCAGTTTCTTTGAATTGTTTTCTGCTTCAGAGTGGGCTGGGGGAGGAAACATGGCCCTCAAGAGCTGAGAAACTGGGGAGGAAAATACACAGGACCACCGGCTTGGCTGCAACACAGCCCAGCACATGAGCACAATGCAGCGTGCAGCGACGGCGGAGCTGGAGCAGAGCACAAGGGGACGTAAAGCAGACGAAGTGGGTGGGTTGAGCAGCTGCCGACCCGCAGGGCCTCGTGCACCATTCAACGCTGCACGTAAGGAAAATGGAGAGTGAGCTCTGAGTCTCAAGCAGCAGCAGCATAATCGCACTCAAAGGCTGCAAAGATCACCCTGGCTGCTGTGAGACAGACGAGCTGGAGGGAAACCCCAGGGGAGACAGGCACCTGCTGGGGAGCTGGGGTAGTAGGCCCCACGATCCAGACCAGATAAATTCAACCAGCGCTGCTTCTGTAGGCTAAAAATGACCAAATAGTGGCAGTATCATTTGGTTTGAGCCAATAGAAGGTAGAATTGATAGGTGTGGTAGACTAAAAATGGCCACAAACACTCCATAGCTCCCCACCCCACCCCCCAAAACAAGTTTGTCTCTCCACCTGTGGAACCTGGGCTGGCCCTGTGGTTAGCTTTGACCAACAGAATGTGACAGCTGTCGCACTGGGAGACGGCTGAGCCCAGGCCTCAGCAGACCTGAGTGTACTCAGACCCAGAGACCGCCTGAAGGTGCAAGGCCATGTGGAGGGGCCCAGTGGTCCCCACTGTGATGACATCAGCTGGGGGAAGGAAGCTGCATGAGAGCGCCTGGGAGAGACCAGGAGTGCCACCCAGACAACTCTCAAAATTGTGAAAAAGACTGTCCTTTTAAGCTCTTGTTTTGGGGTGCTTTGTGACACAGTGGATAATTGATACAAAAGGACTGCAGGGCAGGAAGATTCACGATGAATCCGAGGTTCCTGACTTGAGCAACAGACAATTAATTGTAACGCCACTTTGCACGGGAAAGTCGGAGGAAACGGTGGGAGCAGCGCCCGGGCTTCTGAAGCGCTGGCGGTGTAAGAAGGGCTCAGTGTTAAACACGTGGAGCAGAGAACTCCAAGAAGACATCCCAGGCGCAAGTGCCATGCGCACAGTTGTTTCTATGACCCTGGAGCTCAACAATCAGGTCTTGCTGTATTTCTGGGAGCCGACGAAGCCACAGGAATGAACCAGATTGCCTGTGGCAGAGAGTCTGAACTGGCCCAAGACAGAGCCGTGAGGAAGGGGCACATTTAAGAGGTGAATGGAGGAGTCTGCCAAGGAGACTTCAAAGGAGCCAGAGAGAAGGAAGAGCAGGAAGTGAGGTGTGTCACTTACTCTCCAGACGGTGGCTGGAGAAAGGGCCTGTCCACAATGTGAAATGCTACTGAGAAGGCAAATGCGAGCAACTAAAAAGTGGTTTCCGCGCTAGGAACATGCAGGTCCTCAGTGTCCCCGCTGAAGCCGACTTGAAGGGAGCGGTGGGGCAGAAGTCAGACCGCAGAGGGAAGAGTGGGGGGACTCAGGACAGAGAAGCAGCTCTCACAAGACTCTGGCCATCAAGGAGCCACGGCAGGATGAGGAACAGAGGGAGGGTTGCATTTCAGTCATCAGGTACGAACATCTTAACAGTGAGAAGAGCTGACGGGGTGGGAAAGGGTGGAAATATGAGGGCAGTGGATGGAGCAAGCCCTTAAAGGGCAAGAAGGAATCTAGTGGACTGACAGAGAAGCTGAAGAACAAGGCTGCATCTCCCATCATGACAGGAGGGAGTGAGGTTAGGTGCCAGGGAGGAAGGTCTGGTGGTTGAGAGGCTGAGGGAGTTTCTTTATGCTGGGGGAGGGGTGTCTGTTTTTTTTCCCCCAATAGGGGGATCATCTGCTGACAGCTAAGGGGGATGATGGGCTTGAAAGTGTGAGGGAGTTAACCAGAAAGAGCCACGGGCCTAGAGGCACTTCAGCTTTTTCTGAAGTTGTCCATTCCCCTGATGTTAAATGTGAAATCAGATGAATAGAATGTTTAACTTGGCATAATCCTACATGTTTTAGAAATTAACAAAGCAATGCCTGAACATTGGCACCGGGCCTGTCGTTAAACCTGAACTCAAATGGCATTGGTGTTAGGTGCAAATTTAGCAGCTATTGCTGTCTGAGAGGAAAATCCATAGACCAGAGAACAATGAACCTGGCATACTCGGCCACACGATCTGACCAGGGGTCACACGTGTCTTTTCCAGTCTAGGCAGAGGGAGGTTTGTTCTCAAGGATAAGCTAAAAACCTCAGACCATTTGGCTATTCTTCAGCTGGGGAATTCCAAGGATGCTGGCAGCATGTGGATGAGGATGCAACAGAACAGTGTAAAGACTCACAAAATGTTCAGTAGTACTTCCAGGAGAGTTCTGTCTAGACACCCTCCCTTCCACCCCAACCCCCTCCAGCAAAAGCTGGCCATAGTCCAGGGCTGCAGGGCCACATGAAGGGTCTGCTCCCCAACCCCCACCTGCCTATGAGATATGGCTAAGGCAGAGGGGAAAAGTGTCTCATCTGAGCAGCTGACACCCCAGAGAGCCACCACTGTTAGGCTTCCTCTAACATTTAAAAAAATTTTTTAAGAGATGGGGTCTTGCTCTGTCACCCAGGCTAGAGTGCACTGGTGTAATGATAGCTCACTGATGCCTTGAACTCCTGAGCTCAAGCAATTCTCCTGCCTCAGCCTCCCAAATAGCTGGGGTGAGAGGCATGAGTCACTGCACCTGGCTCCTCTAACCTTCTTTTCCTCCACCTACTCCCATCCCCCATTTCACAACTAACTACTGTGGAAAGCCCCTTACCCTGCTGAGTGTAACACCAGAACGGTTTCTAACCCGCCTAGAGCCATCCAACACCTCCCACCCACCGTGGCCTCTAACTTCCCAGTAGGTGTTTACAGCTGTTCTGGGGGTCAAATTAGATTAGGGGAGCATGGAGGCACTCAGCACCAGCCCCTCAGGTTGCCCTCACCTCCACTGTGTCATTTTGGGAAGAGGCTGCAACCTGAGGCAGGCAACAGAATAAGGGACCTTTATTCTCAAGGAGAAAAGCAAGTCATGTAAACTGCAGGGGTTCCCAAGAATCTGATGCCTATGTCCAGGACCAAGAGAAATCTGAAGAGGGTCCTTGAAGCCCACAAAAGCTTAGTTGGTGTTGGTGAAAGAATGGAGTCTGTCCCTTCTGGCAAAGGTGACAAACCTGACATCATAAATACTGTGTATGAGACTCTACCTTGATGCCATCTGTTCTTTCCAAACCTTCTTTGTGGGCTTCTTCCCAGAATTATTTTGTACAGTGAGTCTAATTTTCGAGAGCCACAAATCCTTTTTGGAATAACAACAACAAAGTGTAAAAGCCTACCACTCCTCCTCTACAACCTCCCTCCAGCACATTCCTTCTATGTTCTCAATACAAGCAATGATATCTCAGCACTTGCTGTGTGACGGGACTGGTACAATAATCTGACTTCTTAGCTGCCAGCCTTTTCCACCTCCAGTATATCCATGTATCTCCACTAGGCCAATTTCCCCAAAAAACAATTTCATCACTTCCTTCCTGTGATTTAACAATCTGACAACTTACTACTAAGTCCAAATACCATTTGTTATGGTTTGAATGATGCTGTCCCCACCAAAATTCATGTTGAAACTTAATCCCCAGTACAACAGTATTAAGTTGAATGGGATTGGGACCCTTATGAAAGAGCCTTATGAAGGGAGTGCTCTTTTGCCCTTCTGTCTCTTCTACCTCATGAGGACACAGTTTCCACTCCAGAGCCACCATCTTGGAAGCAGACAGCACCCCTCACCAGACACCCATCTGCCAGTGCCTCCATCTTGGACTTCCCAACCTTTGGAACCATGAGGTTCTTTATAAATTACCCAGTCTCTGGGATTTTGTTATAGCAGCACAAATGGACTAAGACAACATTTAAACAACCAAACCTTTGTTTTCTACCTTCATTTTCTGCCTACATGACCAGACTGTTCATCTCACTACCCTTCTAGCACACTGTTTATCCTGGCAAACTGGCTTTATTCTTATGCCTTTCCCCTGCCTAGGGCACTTTTCTTATCATTTGGAATCCTGCTTTTCTCTTATAAGAAAACACCATTCCTTCATGAAACCTTCTCTAACCTCAGAGACCACTACCTTCTGGATACTGCTGACACTTCCTATGAAATAGCCTTCATGTTAAATAAGAAATAAGAAATGGAAGCAACAAAGAGAAGACCTATCTCCAAGTTCTATTTCTACTTACAATATAAGGACTTTGTATTCACTGCCATCTGGCTTCTTTCTTTAGTGAGCCTGCATCCCCGGTTTACCAGCAGGAAAAAAGGAACCTGAGCAGCCCTCTGGCAATTGAGCAGGGCTTTTGGCCCATGGAGACATCTCAACTGCTCATGTTGGAGCAATGTCAACTCTGAAATAAAATAGTAATATCAGGTCCTAACTAGCCTCTCCACTTACATATGATAACTAATAACAGCAACCAAAACTATGCTGTTTCCTTCTCATACTCATTAATGATGTCTTAGTAACATGAACACTTCAGTTAACATCAATAAGGAATACACCAACTGATTAGTTCTTATGCATACAACCAATGAATGACACACACACACACACACAAAACCCCCAATAAAATCCACTGTTTATAGATAACGAACATATCCAGAACTTTCCATTGGACCAAAATTTCCTTTTTCAAAACTCTATGTTCTAGTGCAGTTTATCATTTCATACATAAGAACTTACTAAAGTCAGGAAAAGAATCCCTCAGGACCAAGGTTCCCCAAGATCAATAAATTTCTACATCCCTGATCTCTCTAAGCTGCTCAGAGAGCACAGAGGCAGCCACGGCCCAGGGAGCCAGGCGCTGGCAGTAATGAATACGGACTGTGAGGAAATATGAATTGCAGTGATACTGGGGTGACTTTCCAGAGCCATCCACAACAGTGGGTCTTACCTTTTTAAAAGACACATACTCCTTTGGGACTCTCCCCAGGAAAATGAATTTATAACTCAAACTACTGCATATACTTCACTGACTCCATGACACCCATCCAATGAATTCTTAGAGGTCTGAGACCCCAGATTACGAACTGTTGATCTATGCTCCTACCAGATACCCATTTCCTCCTACAGTTGAAGAGTCTGCAGCACTCCCCTTCCCATTTGCCTTCTCAGACCGGGGGCTACAACAGCAGATAGGTTGTATGTGCTGTGAGGAGAAGGCGGCGCTGTGGTCAGCCTGTGATCTAATGAAGAGTCTTTACTTCTTTAATTATTGCTCTTGTTTTCAGTAAGTTCATGGTTGGTCCACAGGACTTTGGGGGAAGGAGAGCATAAAAATTTCTTCTCTCAAGTTAACTGATCAGAAGCTTAAAAAGAAATTTCTTCTCTTCTTATAAGAATTCTAAGACATGTCACAGTAGACCAGAAGCATAGTCTAGTACCCAACACCAAGGTAAAGTGGCAGAACTGGCAGTCTGTTGATCTCTTTGTAATGTCAGATTAAGGAAACCACCTGGAGGCTGACATTGGCCCCTTCCCTTCCCAGGAGACAGATCTGGCCCTAAAACATAGAAATGCCTACAATGAAGATGTGGGATCAGAATAGTTCTCATCACATAAAATTCCTCTTCCAGGTCCTAGATAAAGTGGCCACTCTGTGTCAAGGCCAAAGAGCTGAAGACGACTCCTTTTGGCTGGGGTTTCAACTGCTCTTGCAATTCAGTTGCATCTCATCTTTGCTGTCACTCTGTGGGTACCAACAACCTGGGCCAAATATGAGGAAGTGTCCATTACTGTTGTTTGCTCTGATTATTCTGCATAAAGATGCCAAGGAAGGATGGAGCAAAGGCCTTGGTGACACTCTTGCCTTGGATAGATGAATGGCTATAGTCCATCTAGTCCCTTAGTTGTATCTATTTGTATTCCAACCACTGTGAACAAAGACGTTCAGAATCCCTTTACAATCACGAAGCTGAGCTGGGTGCAGTGACTCATGCCTATAATCCCAGACACTAGGGAGGCTGAGCCGGGAGGATTGTTTGAGCCCAGGAGTTGGAGACTCCATCTCTTAAAAAAAAAAAAAAAGATGCCAAGTATCTTAAATCATCCCCAGCTCTGACAAAACTTGCCTTCTAGGATTTGGAGACAAAGCAAGAATTTGTGACTACTGCTGACCATGTCTGGAAGTACCTTGAGGCTGGCCATTCGAGACTTGAAACCACAATTTTCATTGAGGATCCAAACCTCAGATCACCTTTTATTTGCTTGGGGCTACTACGGGGTCAAGCGATGTTAAGGATGTAGAAAGGATGCTGCAAGTGCCCATGAGACCAGGTTTTGTGGCAAGCTAGGGCCACTGCTAATTCTCAATGATGACTTCTCCCCAGAACTTGCTCAAGCACAAGCAAAGGACCCACTAATAATCAGACGTGCACTATATGCAGACTGCACCTGCTGAGAACAGGTCATGGTCCTGTGACACAAACCCACACGCAAAGGTCTAAGAGGCTGGCATTCTGGTCCATGCTTAGCAAATCCCTTCCTGCTGTGGGCACTGGGACACAGGTGCTGGCAATACTCAGATGAGTTGTCCCACTCCAAGTCCAAAGCAGCAGCTCACAGGCCTCCTCTGTTGCCTCGTGCCATACACCAAACATCATGGCTGGGCTGACACACCTATCCTACTTGGGGCCTCTCTCTGTTCCCTCTTCACCTCTATACTGTCACTTCCACACAGGCCGGAGGCTGGCCTGTACACTCCAAGCCAGAGAGCAGGCAGCAACTGCCACAGGCCATCCTAGGGAAGTAATTCCTCACAGCATCTAGAACGGCATGATGATGTGGGGGGAAACGCTGGCCAAAAAAAAAAAGGCGGAATTTCCAAAAGGTAAATTTCTGTGTATTCATGCCTAATCTTCCGAAGTTGTGTAAACAAATTTTTTCTACCATCCCCCATCACTTGCACAAATTTTGGTCAAGTCCAAACGTAATTTGAAATGAGGTAGGCAGTTTCTTTCTATTTCTGCCTTTGTCGTCGTGATGACTGTCCAGGCCTGTGCTGAGAAAGCACCTGTCTTGCAGAGAGGGGCAGCACCAGGGCGGGCACCTGTGACTGATGGAGCTTCTCAGTTGGCTATTTTCTCAATCTCGTCCAAATCATCTGTGTCCAATCTTTCTATCTTCTTATCTGGGGGGAAAAAATACACAGGTCTCTGCCCTGCCTAGGCACATCCACACCTCGGGCCATAGCAGCCTTCACGTAGCCCCAAAGGCTCCCAGTGCCTGAGCAGGGGCAATAGGGCCCCGGTCACTGACGGCAACAGTCAGAGCCACGGGGGCAGTGCCATTTGAGTCCCTGCCCCCTGAACCCTCCGGGTGTGCTCCCTGAGCACTTCCATACAGTAGGAAAGGTGCGGGGGGGGGGGGGGGGGGGGCGGCGTGTGCTCAGGGACAACGGCCTCTCTCGGGGCTACAGGAAAACCTGCCCCTTTCCCAAGCCCTGCTCCTCAGGAAAGGGTGCTGGGCCGCGGACCCTCCCAGGGACTCACTAAAATGCTCCTGGATCCGGTTCAGGATGTTCATGCTGTGCTTGCTGTCCACCATGTTCACGGCCAGGCCCCTCTTGCCAAAGCGGCCGGTGCGTCCGATCCGGTGCAGGTAGGTCTCGTTGTCCGGGTTCCCGTCCTTGTCCACGGGAAGATCAAAGTTGATGACGACAGAGACTTGTTCCACGTCGATGCCTGCGTGAAGGAGAGTGGGAAACACAGAGGACTGAGGACGGCAGACAAAAACCATCATTGTCCACAGGTAGGTCAACGCAGATCAAGTCTGGGTGGAGAGAGAGTCTAGGACATGCCAACTCTGGGAACTGGGTACAAGAGAAGACACATACTGACGTAGCAGAATCCAGAGAGCAAGAGCAGAACCTTGGCAGGTGCAGTGAATTATGGCAGCAGTGAGAAAGCCTCTGGTAGGCACAAGTATCTGGAGCTGGGTGCCCAGGAAGAGCAGACTCCATCCTCTACCAGTCAGATGCCCGTACGTTTCCTTCCACAAGGCAGACTCCTGGCTTCTGTGTAAGTTCTTAACTTGCAAAATCCAAATACTCTCTCTTAGAAAGAAATCTCACCACCAACCCCATGAATCTCCCACAGACAGATTTCTATTATATAAACAAGGATTTCTCTCCCGAACAGGGCCTGGGACCCTGAGCCTAGCAGACAAAAACACACTGTCTGCTCACCGCGGGCACACACATTGGTGGTCACCAGAACTTTCTCTTTGCCCTCTCGGAAGCGCTCAATCACTGCAGCCCTCTGCTCCACCATCATTTCGCCACTCAGCAGAGCCACTTGGTGGCCTTCTGTTGAGAGCTCCGCTGCCAGCCAGCTAGCCGTTTTGCGGGTCTGGAATGAAAAGAATTGTTTTAAATAAAGAAACCTCTTAAAAAAGACAAAATGAAGATACCTGCAAAAAAGTGGCTTGTCACTATTAAAATGCATGAAGGCCCTGCTGAGTTCAGTCAGCAGGTTAGGCTTAAAATTTCTCAAATAGGATTTTAGCCACGTGATTTTTTTTCTTTTTGGATAAATTACTTAACAGCTCTTAGTTTTTCATTTAGGAAGAATGTGGTCTGAGCCAAAGATCTTCATTCCTAAATAGTCTATATCCTTTTTTTTAAGTTTGTTTTTTAATATTTAAAAAAATCTTTTTTCTCCCTCTTTTTAATTTTTTTTTTGCAGAGACTGCAGAGTGCAACTTTTTTTTAATTTTTACTTTTTAAAGAGACATGGTATCACTATATTACCCAGGCTGGCCCTGAACTCCTAGGCTCATGCAATCCTCTGGTCTCTGCCTCCTGCAGAGCTGGGACTATAGGCACATGCCCGGCTAATTTTTCTATATATATTTTTAGCTGTCCATATGATTTCTTTCTATTTTTAGTAGAGACAGGGTCTCGCTCTTGCTCAGGCTGGTCTCAACTCCTGAGCTCAAACAATCTGCCTGCCTCGGCCTCCCAGAGTGCTAGGATTACAGGCGTGAGCCACCGCGCCTGGCCTATATTCTTAATATTTAAAAATTATTTCATCAAATATTAGTTTTTTTTTCCCCTAATAATCAGTAAGAAGTAGGATCATAGAATGTTCAGTTCTTCACCAAGTCTTCTCCTTACAAGTCATTACAATGAGAGGAAACTATGCTGGGTACAGGTGGAGGTGATTCATCACTTCGTCTCTCTCCATGTCACCCAGCGGGAATCTGGTCCTCCTCAGCGCTGAGGGGAAGCTGGGGGAGTGGAGGAGGGGTGGGGCTGGGCGTGGTGTGTGTGCAGGGCAACCCCAGCAGGCCTCCTGCTGCTGCTGCAGCTACTCACATGGCAGAAGATCATGGCTTGAGCAATCGTGATGGCCCCGTAGAGGTTGCACAAGGCCTGGAACTTCTCGTCTCTGCTATTGCACAGGACATAGTACTGCTTGATGGTGTCCAGGGTCTCCTCCTCACGCTTCAGTTTGATAACGTTTGGGTCCGGGACCACTTTCTGGGCAAACTTCCACACAGAGTCTTCAAAGGTGGCAGAGAATAGCAGCATCTGGCAGTTCCTGGGCAGCATCCTGCAAGGTAAGGCCCGGGCATCTGGCACCACCCTGCGGTTTTCGGCAGACCGAGCAGGTGCACGGCCGCCCTAGCCTGGGTGGTCTGGGTCCCCAGGAAGGAGCCTCTCGGGGAGGAGGAGCAGCAGACCTGGGCGGGCACAGGGCTGGGGGAGAGTCCTCAGGTCTCCTCCCTCGAGCCAGGCTGGGAGGGCGTATGGTCAGTGCCAACATGGAAATGGCCCAGCAAACTAATGCTGCAGAAAGTACGAGACTGAAGAACTCGACAGAGGCGAGAAGGGGGCGTATTAAAGGGAGCAAAGGCAGAAGATGCCCCACATCGGGAGGGAGTTCCTCCCTGCTCGGGATTCCTACCTCTGGATGCGGATGCTCTGATCCTGGTGGCCCTGAGTAGCTATCATCACGTCGGCCTCATCCAGAACAAACACCTTGATCTTCTTGGGGTCGATGAACTTGAGCTTGGAGCACCAGTCTAGCACGGTCCCAGGGGTGCCGATGACAATCTGCTCACTGATCTTTTGACCCCTTTCCACTGTGGAGACCCAAGACATTTTCCGTGGGTATTTCAAAGACAAAGCCAGCTCTCCTCTCTGAGAAATACTAAAGTTGTTGTGTATTTTAATGTAAATGTTTTGCTGTTTGCGTTATTATCACAAGGAAAGGTTAGGATATCACTACAGTGTTTAGTGGACACAAAAACAGACAAAAATGCTAAGATACAAACAATGAGAAAACAAAAACCTCTTCAGTAGGATTTTTTTCATTCTCTTTGATCATCGAATTCTCTCTGAAGTACACTCTTATTTTTCTCTTGTCAAAACCATTCCATGTAGACTAGGACTACAATTCCTCACTAGCAGACTTTTTCAAAGCTTTTATCTTTCCGATGCACTCTGCCCCTCTGCTATCCTGCCATATATTTCAAATATGGCAGTTGCCTTTATTTTCCCCCTGCCCAAGTCATTAAATAGTATTTATTATGGAAAGCTTTATCTTTTGAAAGAAACACAAACTGCCTTCTTAAAAAATGTGCTTACCTAAACAGGCCTAGCAGACAATTGCCCATTCTCAGCCCTGTGCAGTCTGAAACTGAAAAGAACTTGGCTGTTCCTTTTTTATTGGTTTTTTTAGAGATGGGGGGGGGGTCTCGCTATGCTGTCAGGGTGTACTCAAACTCCTGGGCTCGAGCGATCCTTCCACCTCAGCCTCTTGCGTATCTGCGACTACAAGTGTGCACCACTGCACCAAGATTTGGCTTTTCTTTTGAGTCAGGTGGGATAGTGATTTGCTTTTTTGTCCCTTGAGAGAATTATAACCTTAACCAGACACACACAAACTTCCTCTAGTCACAGACAAAATTTTGCCCAAACATAAATGCTGGGTCAATTCAAAGCTAACAAGAATGCTGCTTCTGACTTCAGTTAAACAAACCAATTATTGCCTCCCACAAAAAAATTATTGAGAATTCTCTGGCCTTCTAACTCAAATCCAAATTGCAAAATTTTAAGTGTCTTATGATTATCTTCTAGTAAGTTTCATTATCTTATTTACTTTTCTCTTCAGAACTGACCTCAAGCTGGCATCAGGATGTCGTACATAAAATTGATTTCTGTGAGTCACATAGTCATGTTTATTTTAAAGATCCATAAAACTCAACCAAACTTCCAATAACACTTTTAAAATTACTTAAACCTGCCAGGCACAGTGGCTCATGCCTGTAATCCTAGCACTTTGAGAATTATAAGATCCTCACTGAGTGAGGCAGGAGGATTGCTGGAGGCCAGGAGTTTGAGACCAGCCTGGGCTACATAGCGAGAACCCGCCTCTACAAAAAAGAAAAAATTAGCTGGATGTGTTGGAACTTGCCTGTAGTCCCAGTTACTCAGGAGGCTGAGGCAGGAAGATCACTTGAGCCAAGGAGTTTGAGGCTGCAGTGAACTATGATTGTGCCATTGCACCGTAGCCCAGGCAACCCTGTCTCAAAACAATCAAAAAAAAAAAAAATTAAAAAATTAAAAAAATTACTTAAATAATGTTTGTTGTTGTTGTTGCTTTGTTTTTGGTTTTTTTTGAGAAAGAGTCTTGCTCTGTTTCCTGGTAGAGTGCTGCGGTATCAGCTTAGCTCACAGCAACCCCAACTCCTGGGGGCTCAAGCAACCCTCCTGCCTCAGCCTTCCAAGTAGCTGGGACTATAGGCATGCACCACTACGCCCAGCTAATTTTTTATATTTTTAGTTGCCCAGCCAAATTTCTTTCTATTTTTGGTAGAGATGGGGTCCCACTCTTGCTCAGGCTGGTCTCGAACTCCTGAGTTCAAGCAATCCTCCCGCCTCGGCCTCCCAGAGTGCTAGGATTACAGGCATGAGCCATCACGCCCAGCCAAATTATTTAAATAATGTTAATGATAAAACAAACTCATGTAGAAAAATAATAAAAAAAGAATAACAAAATAAATCCCTGGAATCAATCACCATGAACATTCTATGTTTTTGTTCTTCTAATGAAGAGAAGAAATTAGGCAATTAAACAAATTCAGAATGTAGAACATTTATAAGCAACTGGTCTGGTCTGTCCAAAATGTCAAATGTAATAGGGAAGGAAAATGGTAGGGGGAGAATTCTAGATTGAAAGAAACAAAGACCTGTAACAACCAAATGCAAGCCATAAACACTGATTCGATCTTGGTTCAAAAACAAAACAGTTATAAAGAAACACTTTGGGGACAACTAAGGAAGAATGAAAGTAAACTGGATATTAGTTATCCTAGGGAATTTGTTAATTTTCTTGGTTGTGATAAGGGTATCAGGGATATGTCAAAGAATGTCCTTATGAGATGCATGCTGTAATATTTGGGGATAAAGAGTTACAACGTCTGCAATTTACCTTTAAATAGCTCAACAAAAATATATACATATAAATGGCAAAATGTTAAGTTTTTGAATCTATGTGGAGAGCATACATGTGCTTATCATGTTATTTTAATTAATGGGTATGTTTTGAAATTTTCTAAAATAAAAAAGAAGTAATTAAGTTAATGATTTAGGATCACATACTCACATTTATTGCCTCGAACAGCATAAGCTAGCTTCAGTTCGGGGTAAAATTTTCCCATCTGTTCAATCACTTTTCCCGTTTGAAGGGCAAGTTCATACGTTGGGGAGAGGCACAGACACTGGTAGGGAAAAAGTACAGAATGAGAATTCAAGATAATAGGTCTTTTGCAAAGGGAAGTTACCATTAGGACTCAGTCATTCCTCCAGTGGAAGCTGAAGGAAAGAATATAAAAATTGAAGTGTACACCATTTGAGAGTCATAAGCTAGAATTCTTAGGGGTCAGAACTCAGGTTGGGTAAAGACACTTGAAAACAGCTACTGGCTACCAGAATACACAATCCACCAATGAGCAAGGAACTGAAATTCTAACTGGAGACTACCTTCCTCTTCACTTACTCAGAAAGTTCTCTGAACTTTCTAATGGATGATAGTTGCAGATAAGGAGGTTTTTTTCCTGCAAGTAAAGGAGCCAAGCCTGGCCAAGAACTGGCAAACCATGGCAAAAGAAACCGGATTTTTATTGCTACTGGAAGATCAACCATATTGTTAATGCTCAATTTAAGGAGTTCTAGTTTGTGTAAATAGTTACACATAACTTGGCTTTTAAACCATCAAATGAAATTCCTCTTCTTATCTATACATTAGAAAACTCACCAAGTCCTTACCTGGGGGTATTTATTTGCAGGTTCTACGTGGCTGAGCATGGCCAACACAAAGGCAGCAGTTTTACCAGTGCCAGACTGAGACTGGGCAATTAAGTTCTGTGGACTGCACAAGAAAACAAACTGTTAGGAGCTTAAATCTCAGGTAACATTTTAGCTTATAAAAATGGAGAATAAAGCTTAAAAATGAGTATTCAAAATATAGAAGGAAACATTGGATTCTGTAGCAGAGTTATAAATGCTTGCTTCACAAGTACAGAGCACTCTAGAGAGGAGATTTCTGGTGAGATTTGAAGTACTCCATATCTTTTATCTATTCTGTACCCAGCAACCAGTGATTCTTTTAAAATGTGAGTCAGCTCACATCATTTCTCTGCTCAAAGTTCAAAGCTTAAAAGAAGGCATTATCCATCTAGAAAAATGTCATTATTATGACACAGAACAAAGAAAACTTTGAGAAAATACAGACCTGATATATCTATTTTTAGACAAATAGAAAAAGAAATTTGAGGATTTAGGATTATATTCAGTAAAATTTTACATAATCACATATAATAGGGATTAATTTTTATAAAAAGTTCATCATGCTCTAGAACCTTATTACTCAAAATTCCATCTGAAACCAGCAGCATTAGCATCGCCTAAAAGCTCATTAGAAATGGTGAACTTCACAACTGAGATCAGAATCTCCATTTTAATAAGGCCCTATGAGATTCATATGCCTATGAATGTGAGAGAAACACTGCACCAGAAAACCACCCTAGTAACTGTCCCTTGCAGGCTGACACCATGGCACTCTAGCCCGGGCAACAGAGTGAGACTGTCTCAAAAAAATAGGTTTTCAAAAATAGAAAATTAAAAATGAAATAGAGTTGTATCAGGATACATACGGTTCTGCAAGCATCAAAGGCAAAGCATTCTCTTGTATCTTAGATGGACGGTTGAAACCCATGGCATAGACTCCCTGGAGAAGCTGTGGTTTCCTAGAAAAACAGAGATAAAATTCATAGTCTCTTTGGTTGAAGAAAGCAGCAAAATACTAGTAAGATTTTTTTCTTTTTTACCATTACATATAGTTTATAACCAACAATAACTGAGCTGTGCTGAACTGAACACAATGTGTGAATGAAGCTAAAGCTTTTACCTGGAATTTTTTTTTTTTTTTAAGACAGAGTCTTGCTCTGTTGCCCAGGCTAGAGTGCCATGGCGTCAGCCTAGCTCACAGCAACTTCAAACTCCTGGGCTCAAGCAATCCTTCTGCCTCAGCCTCCCGAGTAGCTGGGACTACAGGCATGCGCCACCATGCCCAGCTAATTTTTTTCTATATATAGTTTTAGGTGTCCATATGATTTCTTTCTATTTTTAGTAGAGACGGGGTCTCACTCTTGCTCAGGCTGGCCTCGAACTCCTGACCTCAAGCGATCCTCCCGCCTCGGCCTCCCAGAGTGTTAGGATTACAGGTGTGAGCCACCGCGCCCAGCCTTACCTGGAAAATTTAATTAATATCCCAAAGCAGCTAAATTTTTTTTTATAAAACTTGTATTACCTAAAAATGTTCTGCTGTGATGAAAAAATCTGTATAACAGGCCTATCATCTCTATCTAATAACAAGGGGACAGTAGTTTCAGCTGACAAAAAGAAAAAAAAAAGGAAACATAAAGGGGAGTCTGAAAGTAAACAAACACTCACAGCCGAAGCTCTTCAAAAGACTTCACTGAGTAGAGGGGGGAGTTTGGATCCCGCTGCAGGACTTCCACTTGGTTTGTGTTGTCAACAAGGTTGCTTCTGATCAGCTTGTTGAGTAAGGACTGGGCAGCTCGGTCCTCTGTTAGGAAAAAGAGAACAGAGATTTTTAAAAGTCCAAGAAATCCACCATGAGTTCACCTGAATTCAACTGCCATCTGCATTTAAGTAATAACATTTATTGGTACTGAAATTTCTAATTCAAGGTACATAATTTTAACTTAAAAATATAATTAAAACAGTTATTATTAAAGAGAAAGGTTATGATACTCACATCACCCATGTGGGCCTCCTATTCTTCCCCAGAACTCTAACAGCCCTCCTTTCCTGAGGTTTTCTATTTCTCCTATCTAGACCCAAATATTTACTCCCCAATTTGCACTCTGTAATATAAACTTAAAATTACAAGCTTAACGAACACATCACAATGAAAAAAAACCCAGGAATTAACAAAGCCTGTATCTTGACACTGTATAAGCTGTTCACATCTTGTCATCCATGTTAAATGTGTCAAAATATCATTAAGCTTAATTTTATTTATTGATTGAAACAGAGTCTTGCTCTGTCATCTGGGCTAGAGTGCAGTGGTTGCTCACTGCAACCTCAAACTCCTGGGCTTGAGCGACTCTCCTGCCTCAGCCTTCCTAATAGCTGGGTCTACAGGCATGCACCACTATGCCCAGTTAAATTTTCTATTTTTTGTGGAGACAGGGTCCCGCTCTTGCTCAGGTTGTTCTCAAACTCCTGAGCTCAAGCAATCCTGGCGCCTCTACCTCCGAGAGTGCTAGAATTACAGGTGTGAGCCACCATGCCTGGCTCATTAAGCTTAATTTTATTAGACAGTGGAGATGAAATTTAAAATTTCTTTTATAATGTTCTATACAACTGTTCAATTGTTTAGTTGTTCAACGTAAAATTTCTCTAAAATGTAAATATTAGAATTCCTTCACTTATTAACTATTTATGCCAACTTTTATACTAGCAGTTACTCCTATTAAAGTCAAGCCAAGTTGGGTATAAAAATGAAGCCTGTAACAATCCATTTTCTTAGGATGTAGAAGTTTATTTACATAGCTCTGAGGCTGTGTTACCTTTCTCTTCTTCATCTGTCTTCTCCTCATTAGCATTGGTCTTGACAACAGCACCTTTATCAGACACAAAGTGGCCATCATTGAAAATCACATCTCATACCCAACAGCTGGGATAATTCAAATTCTATGACACTAGAAGTGCAAAGGCCTGGGGAGCAAAAAATAAATGAGGAAACCAAGCCACTGACAAAAACATTTTATATGCCCTAAATAAACAGAAGTATGAGACATTGTTGCTTATGTTTCAGTTCCTTCCTATTTCAGGTGCCCTCACCCTACCTCAAAAACAAATGTTTATTCCCCTCACATAATCAATATTTCTGAAATATTATAGAAAGATGATTGGAGCAGTCAATAATCAGAAACCACCTTGATGCTCCACAGGAGTATCTATGCAAATCAGATTTTATCAATATGTGAACACAATAATGCCATTAAAATTCTATGCATATAAATTATTAATACAAATTTATAGTCAAACAATGTTGTAGTTCTATTTCCCCCCTGTAATACTAAGTACATTAACAAAAATTTAATGGAAATCTTAAACTTTTGATAGATAGGATCTCAGAATAATTAGAATAGCTAAACTCTCAGGTTGCTCAGATTTTGTCTATCTCCTCCCAAACTGAGGAACTTATTCATTTATTTTTGAGACAGGGTCTCACTCTGTCACCCAGACTAAAATGCAGTGGTGTCATCATAGCTCACTGTAGCCTGAAACTCCTGGGCTGGGCTCAAGTGATCCTCCTGCTTCAGCCTCCCAAGTAGCTGGGACTACAAGTATGTGCCACCATGCCTGGCTGATTTTTCTACTTCTTGTGGAAATGGGGGTCTATGTTGCTCAGGCAGGTCTCAAACTCCTGGCCTCGAGCAATCCTCCCATCTCAGCCTTCCAAAGTGCTAGGATTATGGGCGTAAGCCACTGCCCCTGGCCTTAAGGGACATTTAAAAAAATAATAATAATAATCTTTGTCAACATAGTCCCATGGTTAGTAATAAATTTAATATTTTATAAACCAAATAGGTATCCTCAGTCTTACATTAAAAACACTTCGGTCATACAATCTGGTTTGTTGATTCCCAAATCAAATGACTGCTGCTGTCTCACAGCCCCCTGCCTAGTACAGACACAGTTTTTTCCAGACAATCATTATGCCACAACAGAAATACTAAAGGAAATCACATTTATTTTCAAACTAGCTTTTAGTTACTTACCATTGGCATCTGGTTTGATTTTCTCTTCCTTAAGATGCAAGTTGCTCAACTAAATGGAGAATATGGGGGGGGAAAGTGTCAGGAAAATCACTTAAAAGACTTTAAATTAACAGAGCCTCCCTACTGAAGCTGGGGAAGAAGGAGCCACTCTTAAGGTGTATTCATTTGGACCAACTTATTACGTTGTTCTACTGGAATCCTTTTGTTTACCGCATGTTTGAAAGAGAATAAACAAAATATTCCATAAATACAGCAGTAGGAAAAAAAAGATTACACAGCTCAACATCTATACTTTCTATTTACAATTCTGAGAATTATAATTTGTGAGTTTGCTTAATATCCTAAATAGAAACTCTCAGTGAAATATCATCACAGCTGTCATTCTCTCATATTCCAAACAAGAGGAATTTAAAAAGATTTTGAAAAATGCAGTCACACTTTAGACAGAAAACACTGAGTAGGGCAGACTGCAGCGAAAAGCATGTGGGGGTAAGAAGCAGTTCTGTTGCGGAGTATGTTTGAGCCACAGGACCACAGCATGCTGACATGCATCCTCACAGTCACGTTGCCTTTTTCCCTCCAAGTTGGTTTATTGCTGGGTGTCTAATAGTTTAATTGAGAACAGCCTGGAGCACCAAGGCACACTGTGTAATCAAAACATCCACCAGGATGAAGTAGGAATAGAAAGGAAGAGAGATTAGAGAGACATTTCAAAGAAAGAATTATTTAGGACTTTGCTGGGCGCAGTGGCTCATGCCTGTAATCCTACCACTCTGGGAGGCTGAGGCAGGAGGATTGCTTGAGCTCAGGAGTTCAAGACCAGCCTGAGCAAGAGTGAGAACCCGTCTCTACTATAAATACAAAGAAATTAGCCATAACAAGTAAAAATAAAAAAAAGAAAAAATTAGCCGGGTACGGTGGCGAGTGCCTGTAGTCCCAGCTACCCGGGAGGCTGAGGCAGTTGGACTGCTTGAGCCCAGGAGTGTGAGGTTGCTGTGAGCTAGGCTGATGCCACGGCACTCTAGCCCAGGCAAGACAGTGAGACTCTGTCTCAAAAAAAAAAAAAAATTATTAGGACTTTGATCAAGTATTATAAATTCGGGATATCCTGGCAGGACTAATCTCCTCTATTCCAACACCTTAATAACAGCAGATTTTGGCCGGGCATGGTGGCTCACGCCTGTAATCCTGTAATCCTAGCACTCTGAGAGGCCGAGGTGGGTGGATTGCTCGAGGTCAGGAGTTCGAGACCAGCCTGAGCAAGAGCGAGACCCCCGTCTCTACTAAAAATAGAAAGAAATTATCTGGCCAACTAAAATATGTATATATATAGAAAAAATTAGCCGGGCATGGTGGTGCATGCCTGTAGTCCCAGCTACTCGGGAGGCTGAGGCAGTAGGATCGCTTGAGCCCAGGAGTTTGAGGTTGCTGTGAGCTAGGCTGACGCCATGGCACTCACTCTAGCCCAGGAAACAGAGCGAGACTCTGTCTCAAAAAAAAACCAAACAAACCAAAAAAAAAAAAACAGCAGATTTTGGGGAGGAAGAGAGGAGATAGAGTCTCATTCTGTCACCCAGGCTGGAGTGCAGGGGCAGGATCAGAGCTCACTGCAGTCTCAAACTCCTGGGCTCAAGTGATCTTTCTGCCTCAGCCTCCATAGTAGTTAGGACTACAGGCTAATTTAAAATTTTTTTTTTGTAGAGCTGTGGTTTCACTATGTTGCCCAGCGTGGTCTCCTGGGCTCAAGTAATTCTACCTCGGCCTTCCAAAGCATTGGGATTACAAGCGTAAGCCTTCTTTTCTTTCCTTTCTTTTCTTACCCTCCCCTTCTCTCCCCTCTTCTCTCTCTCTCTCCCTTTCTTTCTTTTGAGACAGAGTCTCACTCTGTTGCCTGGGCTAGAGTGCAGTGGCCTCATCATACCTCACTGCAACCTCCAACTCCTGGGCTCAAGTGATCCTCCTGCCTCAGCCTCAGCCACCCAAGTTGCTGGGACTATAGGTGTGACCTACGGTGCCCAGCCCACAATATTTCGATTTTTAACTGCTCTTTGGACCTAGTACAAAGCAGGTGCTCTAGTCATAACATATTAAGTGGGACCTAAGACATCATCTACTAAATGGTAAACGATGAAAATCACCACAAATGATTCTTTTTTTCCCAAATACCACCAGCTTCTTTATGTCTTGAGGTTCATTTCTGTTGTCCCTCTAAGTCCAAGAACAAGGGAAAGAGGAAGGAGGGTAGTGTGAACTAAAATAAAATCTTAAGGCTCCCCTCCACTGGCTGAGTGAATGGACCCCTTCTTGGCCAAGGGGATACCCTAAAATTGGATTACCTGACATGAGGAGGGAGGTCAGACATGCCTCATCATGCCTCCCTCCCTTCTTGTAGATATCCTTTGTAACTCATTAACAGGCCTAAGGCTGTGTAAGACAAACGTGCAGGTCCTCAATTTACACAATATGTCAGGTGGCCTCTCTCTGATTAACAGGCTTCCTTATGTAAAAACATTGCAAGCCTTTAAACAAAGCTTCATTTTTTAACCAACTACAAGTCAAAGAGTCTTTAAACCCACTTATAACCTATAAGCCCCCCTGCCCTTTGAGCTGGCCCACCTTTTTGGGCCAAACCAATGTATGCCTTCCATGTATTGATTTAAGACTTCATGTTGAATCCCAGTTTCCCTAAAATGTATAAAACCACACTGTAACCCAACCACAGCGAGTCCACTTGCTCAAGGCTTCCTGGGTGTGGCTCCAGGTCATGGTCCTCAAATTTGGCTCAGAATAAAATTCTTTAAATTATTTTATAGAGTTTGGCTTCTCTTCCATTGACAGTGGGAAGGGAGAAACAAAAAAACTGTTGTTGTAATGGGTGGTTAGTTGGGAACAGAAGAGCCCCACTTCTACTCATGGAAACCGATAGTTTCTGTTGCTTTGGTGTTTGGGAGGGGAGAAGCAGATGGAAACATATTGGACAGATTGGCAAGAAAAAAACTGATTTTAAAGAAGTAAAGGAAATCACCACAAAGCAGTAAAAATCCTTCATTAATTCTGAAGGATAGAGAACACGACACCAACATAATATATATGAAGCCACCAGCACAGTACATGAAATACAGTAGATGCTCAATATGTTTTAGTCATCACCAAAGCACTCCCACACGTCCTGTTAAGTCTAGTACTCGGGATGTTGAGAGAGTGAGACAATGAATGAGAAAGAGAGAGACTGACTTATTGGCAATTAATAGCACTCATTCCTATGGTGATAATTACTAGCTAATGTAAATCACAAGGCTGAAGTATAAATCAGTTAATGAAGTACAAATGAGGCATAAATATCCATTACTATAAAACACGTTAATATTCAACAATAAAAAGACAATCAATGATAAAGGTCACTTTTTTTGAGAAGGGGGTCTTGCTATGTTCCCCAGGCTGGTCAATTCCTGGGTTCAAGTGATCCTCCTCCTACCTCAGCCTCCTTGCTGGAACCACCCAGCTTGCTTTAAAGGATCCTTGTTTTATGGGCCAGGCGCGGTGGCTCACACCTGTAATCCTAGCACTCTGGGAGGCCGGCAGGCGGATTGTTTGAGCTCAGGAGTTGGAGACCATCCTGAGCAAGAGCGAGACCCCGTCTCAACTAAAAATAGAAAGAAATATTATATGGACAGCTAAAAATATATATAGAAAAAATTAGCTGGGCATGGTGGCGCATGCCTGTAGTCTCAGCTACTCCAGAGGCTGAGGCAGGAGGATCACTTGAGCCCAGGAGTTTGAGGTCGCTGTGAGCTAGGCTGACGCCACAGCACTCTAGCCCAGGCAACAGAGTGAGACTCTGCCTCAAAAAAAAAAAAAGGATCCTTGTTTTGTTGACATTGTGCAACTGGAAGTTAACAGTTGAACAATTTGTAGCGTAAAATAAAGTATGTAGGAAAAGTTGGTAGTAACAATGTAAATGAAACCAATAGATGTTGATTACAAATGTATTAACTGTGAAAAGGTTCCAGCAGAATCTAAAAACTACTTAGCCCTCACTTGGCTGTAAGGATCTCAAAACCTGTAACACAAAAGCAGCACTGAAGTTTGTGTTACCCACTGTAGTGTCAGTGAACTGAATGCTAAAACTAAGTTGAAAGCACAGTTCCAATACCTTCCTTAGCTCTATTTGAATCAAAAAGGAGAAAACAATTTCTCTTGTAACTTCACTGGAAACCATTTTGAAACCCAGAAAACTAACCAAAAGGCAAAAAAAATAACAACTCCCACCTTTTCCAAATTGCCCAAAGCCCTGTTTTTATAATGTCCACATTTAATATTTTAGTTTTTAAGACATTAAAGCAACTGGGAACTAGACAATTACACTTCATTTTATTCAAAAGCTACTTAAGAAAGGAATTTGAAGCATAAGAAGAAAGATTTAGGCCAGGCACAGTGGCTCACGCCTGTAATCCTAGCACACTGGGAGGCCAAGGCAGGAGGATTGCTCAAGCTCAGGAGTTGGAGACCATCCTGACCAAGAGTGAGACCCCATCTCCACTAAAAACAGAAAAAATTACCTGGATGTGGTGGCATGTGCCTGTAGTCCCAGCTACTCGGGAGGCTGAGGCTGGAGGATCACTTGAGCCCAGGAGTTTGAGGTTGCAGTGAGCTATTATGATGCCACTGCACTCTAGCCCTGGCAAGAGACCAAGACTCTGTCCAAAAAAAAAAATAATTTCCATTCTACAGTTCTACACCTAGCCAAACTGTTATCCAAATTAAAGGGCAAAATATATTTTTTTTAGACATGCAATACTTTTTAAAAAATTTACTTCCCATATACTTCCAGAAAGCTGACAGATGGCTGCACCAAAATAAGGAATAAACAAAGAAAGATGAAAAGTGGGGATACAGAGACGAAGGAATCCAACGCAACAGAAAGGAGCAAGGTATCCCCAGAATGAGGTTGAAAGCAAATGTGCCATGTTCCCCTTCACCTCCCAAAATGAACTGTGCTCTAAACATAGGGGTAATGAGTCCAACTTATTTATTTTTTTGAGACAGGGTCCTGCTATGCTGCCCAGGCTGATGTTGAACTCTTAGGCTCACTGGATCCTCCTGCCTCAGCTTCCTGAGTAGCTGGATTACAAGGCAAAAGCCACCACACCTGGCTTGGTCCAATTTGAAGCACACTAAAAGGCCTGGGAGAGATGGAATTGACAGAATACTTGATATACCTGAACATCTGAGATAGACGACTGGCAGAGAGTCTGAGACTACATTGGTAATACATACAAAAAACATGAAGCAAAAACACACGGCAATTAAATTCCAAGTAAAATAGGTTTTATATAAAGTATTCATGAGTACATTCATAAACACAAAATACTGATCTAACTATAATTACATTATTATGAAAAGATAGGGGTATGAAGAGTGTGCATGTGTGGTAGGGGAAGGAATGGAGGAAAAAGAATGAAAATCAACAAACACCTGAAACTGAGAATTCAAGAAGGAGCAAAGCAAGCATGTTATTTAAGGAAAAAGGAGGTAAATACTGTCAATCAGTTTCAAGAGGAAAAAGCAGTTGCTTCTGGGGAGGAAAAAAATTGGTGGGAACCACTGTTTTTAAAACTATTTAACTCTTTAAAATATGTGTATATATTATTTTTTTATCATTTATAAAAAAATAAGACAAAGTCCTTGTTCTCGAGGAATTCATAGAAATAAGTACTAACAGAAGGAGGTTCAAAGCTCTACTAGGACTTAAAATTGCTTAGGGGAAGAAATTAATTCTACATAGTAACGTTTAGTACCTGTCTTGGTTACCATGTATCAGGTCCAGAAAAAAGAACAAAGTTAAGCAGATCAGGAGAGGATTTACTGACTGCCAAACCTAGGGGCTCCACCATTCATCACCCCGAGCAAGCTGAGAAGGCACACAAATATGAATAAAGACATGGTCCCTGACCACAAGCAGCTCAGAATGCAGAGGTGGAGAATGGCACCTAAAAAAGTGATTACGGTACAGAGTGGCAAGTGCCATCTAAAACCAGTCCTGGTTCCAGGAGTACAGGCAGGGGGCCGCGTGCTTTACCGGCAGGAGCACTCACCTGCACTTAAGCAACGCAAAGGCAGATGGAAAAACAAAGCCGCTCAGGGTCCGGGTTCCATCCCTATCCTCCCCCTCTCTCCTCAACCCGGCCCTGACCAACCTAGGCAGCATCTTTTCCCAGGGACCAAGTCTCTGGTCCCCTGAGCCTTTTACGGCGGAAGCCGACTCACCGACTCGGCCGCCGCTTCCTGCTCGTCCACTGCCAGGGCCCACGAGTCAGTGGCCATGGTCGCGGACGCGAGGGAGACGCTCGCGACGGCTGACTCGCCAGATGGCACGGGGCGATCTTGGGCTCTCGGGGGTCGCAGCCAGCCCGGCTCGGTCCCCACCGAGGGAGAGGTCTTCCGCTACAGCTCTGGGGACCGGAAGCGGCGCGCCCAGTGACGTAGGAGCCCGAGCCCGCCGGGCCGCCCCTGGCCCCATCTGGGCTGTCGCTTCCGTTGTCCTCAGATTCCCACTCCTCGTCGCCGCACAGCGCTGGCTTATCAAACTGAGGTAGTTATCTTAAAATGCCTAAGGTCTGCCCAACTGGCTCTCCAAAGAACAAAATCACGTTCCCGCCCAGCGCAGTGGCATAGAACATGCTCATCTAGATTGAATATATCAAAACAGAAAACATTACAGATAGTCACTAAAATGCAAAAAACAAGCAGAAAGTTGTTTCACTTTTCAGGTTGGTAATTTAAAATGTTCAGGTTTGGCAATCAACGCTGTCAAAATGTGGCAGTATCACTTACAGGAATTTAGTTCTGAAGATACTCAAGGAAGGTGCTAGGGCAAAGTGTTCCAGTTAGAGCACCAGAGACAAGAAAGAGCAAGCAGGGTGTGGAACTAAGCAGACACAGTTCCTGGGGGAACTGTCAATAGGCAGGAAGGAATGAAGAGGTCGCTAAGAGATCGATGAAAAGGGCCAGCTTAATGAGAGCAAATGCATGACATCCAGAGTTAGCTGTGCCTGGGTTAGAATCACAGCTCTACTATGTAAGGGCTGTGTAATTGAGAAAATTTTAAAAACGAAGAAACATCTTGGGCTGTTTGTAGGGGTAAAATAAGGATGAAGTGAAACAGCTGTTACAGCCCAATCAGGTTCACTGCCTATTGCTCAGGAGGAAGCCAATACACTGAGACATCAGTGATGACATTGAGGAGAAAGAGTTTAATGTCACAGGCACCAACTTCACTCATTTTGCCAATATTCCACTACAGTAAGTTAACTGCAAGCAAGGATGGGCTCTATGTGTCATTTTACCTGTACTGTATGGGTAAAAACGTTTTGAGGAAGGGAGCAGTTCCAGGGCATGCTCTACTTGCTATGATTCTTTTCTCCGGCACCCTTAGGGGGCTAACTGGGTAACAGGTTTTTGTTGTTTTTGGCCTTACAGGTGAGGATGTGCAAAAAAGAAAAAGGCAAACAGCCTGGTGAGCCACGACCAACATCTCATCAAGTTAGAAGCAACCCAGGGAATATTTGCCAGATAATTTATATTGTTTCACAGGCTAAAGGCAGCTAGTAAATTTTCTAAAAAAGTTTAAAGAGGCTAAAAAGTAAATCACCCAAGAGGCATGACTGTATATAATAGGCTTCATTTGAGTAAACAAACCAACGCCCCCAAACCCCGAACTCACTTGTATAATTGTATTCTCTATAGAAAATCCGTAAGATACACACACAACTAAATGTGGCTGCTTCTGCTAAGGGCCAGAAGGCTGGGGTGGGAGAAGACTTCCTTTCTGTGTACACATTATCCTCTGAAATTATTTCCCATATACATGTTTTCCTTTTAAAATTGTACTTCGGACAAACAAGAAAGGGAATAATATAACAAACACTTAGATCGCCACCACAGGGCTTAAGAAATAAAACAATTAAGATTCAATTGAAGGCCTCTGCCTACTCATCCCAAGAGCCAGCAACTATCCTGAACTTGGTGTTTTCCTTCCTGCACAAACCTTTAGCGTGTGTTACTTTTTCTATTAGAAAAACCTTACAAATCAACATGAGGATTCTAGACTCTGCGTCGTCCGCCCCCAATATACCTGCTCAGTGTGACACTCCCGCGAAGGAACCTGGTTTCCAAGGTGGGACGTGGAGAGAAGAGTGTTAGGGGAATAAGAACACAGGGACTTGAATGCAGCCTCCTGCATTTACTCCCACGTGACCTCAGGCAGTCTCAGGTTCCTCTGAAACAGTTAAGTACCGACCTCACAGCTGTAAGGTTCTATGGGATCACTAGACTAAGGCCTCGGGCCCAGCGCCTGGCCTATGGCGAAGGCTCGATACATACCACCTATTACTATTATTCCTCTCCCCAAGAGTAGGGGCGACGAAGATACCGAAATGTGGGGTCGTTACCACCCTCACAGATACTCACGGCGCCCACAGGCAGGGCAAGCGGAAATCGACGCAGGACGCGGCCTCGGACACGGCCAGCAGCCCCGGCCATCGCGGCTCAGCATGGCGGTTACTCGCCTCCAACCGCCAGCCTGGCCCAGCCCCAGCCTGGAGCGCGGAGACCTGGGAGCCGCTCCCGCCAGCCAATCAGCTGCGTGGACGCTACCGCCCCCCGGGCATGCGCCCCACGGACTCTGGGGCCAAACACCAGCGCTAGTCTCCCCAGCGGAGGGCGCTTTTGTTTATTAAGCTTTGTCATTTCTTGCTGGGACCTCCATGAGGGCAGGGCAGCGTCAGCTTTTCTTAATGTTGATCTACAGGGACTAACACATAGTCACTCATTTGGTGAACAAATAGATGAGGCATGCGTTTTATCTGCATCTGAATAGGTGCAGAGACCGCATCTTTGTGTCTAGGCCCCAGGTATTCCAAGTGTAATCTCTCAGGAGCATAGATATCACCTGCCGGACTATTAGAAATGCGGGATCTCAGGTCCCACCCCAGGCCTATTAAGTCAGCATCAGCATTTTAAGATCCTGCCCAATACCTATAGCACCTTATGGTATGGAAAGCACTACATTAGGCAAAAAATGATACTGATATGCTCAATTGAAATGTTCCCTTAGAGGCTCTCAAAACAAGTATTCAGCCATCCCTGTTTGACCTTGTAGCAAACAAATGAGCATTCTAAGCCCATTTTATAGATGCTAAAAGTAGGAAAGGTGCCATGGGAGAGTTAGAATCTAAAACTACAACCTCCTTAAATATGTTAGTTGTACTATCTTGAGCCCCTTTATCTTCCTCATATCCAAGGGTGATGCTCAACAAATGTTCTTTTGGAGAGCAGGTCGTGTGTACACGGATAATCATAGAAGAATGTGACTTTTAGGCCTCAATTACAATTTCTCTTAATGTGCAATATAGGGAGACCTGTCTCTCAAAACTTACCTTGTGCAAGGTAGTTTTATTTTATTTTTTGTGAGGGAGTGTCTCTCAATGTTGCCCAGCCTCTGTACTCCAACTCCTAGGCTCCAACTCTCACCTATAGGCCTATTTGCTTAGCCTAGAATAAATTAAGAACTTGCCATGAGTTTCCTATAAAACATAATTGTATCTTACATTAAGATCGCTTTCTTTCTAGCATCTTGTTTTTTTTTTTTTGAGACAGAGTGTCACTTTGTTGCCCTGGCTAGAGTGAGTGCCATGGCATCAGCCTAGCTCACAGCAACCTCAAACTCCTGGGCTTAAGCAATCCTACTGCCTCAGCCTCCCGAGTAGCTGGGACTACAAGCATGCGCCACCATGCCCGGCTAATTTTTTCTATATATATTTTAGTTGGCTAGATAATTACTTTCTATTTTTAGTAGAGACAGGGTCTCACTCTTGCTCAGGCTGGTCTCCAACTCCTGACCTCGAGCGATCCACCCGCCTCGGCCTCCCAGAGTGCTAGGATTACAGGCGTGAGCCACTGCGCCCGGCCTCTAGCATCTTGTTGACATTATTTACAAGAGAAAAATATCACAGAAAAATATCATCGGATAATCATAGAAGAATGTGACTTTTAGGCCTCAATTACAATTTCTCTTAATGTGCAATATAGGGAGACCTGTCTCTCAAAACTTACCTTGTGCAAGGTAGTTTTATTTTATTTTTTGTGAGGGAGTGTCTCTCAATGTTGCCCAGCCTCTGTACTCCAACTCCTAGGCTCAAGCAATCTTCCTGCCTCAGCCTTCCAAGTAACTGGGACTACAGGTGCCTCTCACTGCACCCCACTACATGTAAATATTAACTATTATTTTTCAAAGCCAAATGTAAGACCAGATGCAAATCCTGTTGTATCTCAACTACTGTTATATTTCTTCTGCACCAAATAGAAGGCTTGCTAAGGGAAGGTGTATCCATGAGCACAGTAAGTCAGTATCTTTGAGGTCTACATGTCATTCTGCAACTAAAATGAACAGAAGTAGGCCAGGCGCAGTGGCTCAGGCCTGTAATCCTAGCACTCTGGGAGGCCAAAGCAGGAGGATCGTTTGAGCTTAAGAGTTGGAGACCAGCCTGAGCAAGAGCGAGACCTCGTCTCTATTAAAAAAATAGAAAGAAATTAGCCAAACAACTAAAAATAGAAAGAATTAGCCAGGCACAGTGGTGTGTGCCTGTAGTCCCAGCTACCAGGGAGGCTGAGGCAGGAGGATCGCTTGAGCCCAGGAGTTTGAGGTTGCTGTGAGCTAGGCTGACGCCATGGCACTCTAGCCTGGCAACAGAGTGAGACTCTGTCTCAAAAAAAAAAAAACAAAACAGAAGTATACCAAGACCCTTGATCACTACCAAACACGTGTTTCCTTGTCCCCTCATTAACTATGTCAACTAAAGTATTAGGATCTTGCATATGGAAACTCCTCCAGGAGCCGGTGTCCAACCCCATCACGTGATGCACCAGAGTCCCATCTTTCTTCGCCATTGCATCAGCCAATTTAGAGCCGCCTTCCCACAAATGAGCTAATGAGCTGATTCGTGCTCAGTTTGATTGGCATGTATATTTACCAATAATATCTCGTGGGGTAAGGCGCAGCCGGGCACTTTCCACCGGGGCGCTCTGATTGGACGGGGCGGGGCAGGTTGCGGCTGGCTGTGGCTTGGGGCCGGTATTGCTGCGCCTCTGCGAGAGCAGGTAACCGCGGGCGCGGGGTAGTGGGCTCTGAGGAAGGAGTTAGCGATGGCGATCCTGGGCAGAATCAGGCAGCCCTGCGAGAGCTCTGCCGCGCTGTGGAAGAGTCTGGACCTGGGATTTGGGGGGAAGGATCGGCAGTGGCAGCGGGCCCCTGGGCCAGGCCCCGCGTGGCCTCGAGAACCCGAGCCTGGGCTGGAGCGGGAGCCGGGCAGTGGCCTTTTGTCAGCCCTCCGGCGCTCTGGAGGTGGAGCGGCCTTGGGCGGACTTGCCAAAGACCGAGAGCTTGGGAGGGTTACGGTTGCTTTATGTATCCATCCGAAGCTGAGGTTTTATTATTTCCCTTGGTTTTAATGCCCAAGGGGCGGGAGGGGGCATAGGAGATAAGGGTGGAGTCTCGCAGTGAGCCATTTCTCTAATTTCTTAAAATTAACTAAATAGCTAATACCAGTCCAGGCCCACCTGGACCATCATGTTCAGCTATTACTTTCAGACAGTCTGCATTTCTCGGGGTGCTTTAAAGTGTGTTCGTTAATTCAGACCTTGCTGTTAAAGGATTAGCATACCTAATCATGAAATACGTATTTAGCAACCACTGTACTGGATGCTAAGGATATACCGTAAGGGTGAGCCCAAAACAGTCATGATTCCCACCGAGATGGAACTTACAGCCTGATGAGATGGACATTAAAGAAGCGATCAGATGCATGTAGAAATTATGAAGGGAGACACTGGGGGCTATGAGACAGTAGAAGAGGAGGAGCCTGATCAAGAAGGGGAAGCCTTCCTTAGATATGTTTCTGTGGTATCGAGATATCAAAAATGAGAAATTAACTAGGAAAAGGGAAAGGAGTGGGGGTGGGGCAGACAGCTTGTCTGACACACGAAAAGCATGTTAAAAGGTCCTGTGGCTGGAGCCACAGTGTGATTTAAGGTGCCCAAGACCTTTATAGTCCCTGTTGGGAAGTGGAATCTGAGGTCCTGCTATCTCGGTATCCCATGCAGCCTTCCAGTATGTTTATATTGAATGAATGAATGAGTGGAGGTGGGGACACAGCTTTTAATAGTCCCAGCCTCCACAGGGTTTATAGTCAATATATTAGATCCTTTTACACAACACTGCAGTTATCTCCATATATGACGGTCTCCCTGTGAAGGACGTAAAGACTCTCATTCGTCTTGATTTCTAGTACATAGTATGCACTCGTTATGTTGAATGAATAAGCAAAAATGGGAAATTCCTACATGCTCATTTACCTCGGGTAGCCCATCTAAAGGAGGAACAATGAACTCTGAAACAGCTGTGATGCTGCTGCAAAGTGTCAGGATTACCACTGTAAATTCATTTTGGCCACTGTTAAGATTTATTGAGAGCCGTGATGAGGAAGAATGTGGTGTGACGACCTTTCTAAAAACCTGAGCCTTGACTCTTAGCATGGACAGCAAGTCCCCATCTGTGGGAATTGTGGTCAGCTGATTGGCTGTGAGCCAGTGTTTCACCATCTTTTTGCCCAAAGGGCTTTTGTTTGAGTAATGAATTGATTGTGTGGTGCATAAATCAATTGGAATTGTGGTTAAACATAAATCTGAGAGTCAGGGTCTCATGTTGTCCACTGTGTTCATCTTTACTGTATCTTCCTCATAAAAAAAACTTTTAAGCCAATCAACTTGATATTGTATTATCCATTCTGTTCCTTTACAGCTTTCCCAATACAGGATGGCTTTTTTTTTTTTTTTTTTTTAAAGAGATAGGGGGTCTCATTATGTTGCCCAGGCTGGTCTTGAACTCCTGAACTCCTGGCCTTGAGCCATCCCCCCCACGTCAGCCTCCAAAAGTGCTGGGATTACACATGTGAGCCACTAAGCCCAGCCTGTCCTTTTCTAATTCCTGGCTTAAGGCCTGGCACAGAGTAGATATTTAATGCATATTTGTTGAATGAATGAAAACATGAATAAACAGCTTCCTGCTCTGCTTGGTGTGTTGGTATGTTGAACCTATTGAGGTTGGCATGGGCAGGAAGAACGGATGGGGCTGCTATCTGCTGGTGCAGCAATGTTTGCTTTGATTTTATCCTTGGACATTACTACAGCTTCCTGGTGTCCTGCTGTGACCTGGATTGAGAAGCCAGGAGTCTTGTTTAGTGCATACTTATCTTTTAGTTTCAGTTCCTCTAATTTTCCTTCATGTTTTACTTTGGTTAGTTCTTTGGGGTGACTTTCAAGATGGACTCGCCCCTAACAGCAAGTGAAATCCGGCAGCGATTTATAGACTTCTTCAAGAGAAATGAGCACACCTATGTTCACTCATCTGCTACCATCCCGTTGGATGATCCTACTTTGCTCTTTGCCAATGCTGGCATGAACCAGGTAAGGGTTTTTTCCTTTCCTCCTGGCTGTTTGTGCACATAGGAGGCAGCAGAACAGTGATTAAAACACAGCCCCCGGAGTCAGGCAGCGTCCCAGTTCTGTCCTTTACTGTGTCATCTTGCAGAATTTTCTTTATGTTGTGAACCTCGGTTTCTTTGACTGTGAAATGAAGAATAATATTGCCTGTCTATAGGTTGCAGTGAGGAGTGAATAAAGTAATACCTACAAAATATTTAGCGCAGTATTTGGTACATAGTAGATACTCAAATATTAGGTATTATTGTTTTTAGTTATTACAGTGGAAGACCTCAATACCCGTGGATAAGACTTGTTTGCCTCTCAGGAAAATTACGGCCCACCGTCCAATTTGTGAAGTTTTGTCTTTTTTTACTCCTGAGGAAAAAGCTGAGTTTTATTAGAATCAGACGCCGAATTCATCTTGCTGAGCCCTGCAGATAACTTGTTAGTTCAGTTATCATGATTCTCTTTCATCTTGTCATTGTCCTTGTTTTTTTCTTTATAAAGTAACTTGGTTCTTCAGGATTCTCTCAGAGCTTTGCTTTCATTTCCTTTCTAGGCCATGCACAGTTTCATTGATTTTATTTTTTAACTTCCTTTCTTTCTGTCTGTCTTTATTTCTTTTTTAAAAAATGGGGTCTTTGCTGTGTTGCCTGGGCTGGAGAGCAGTGGCAATTCACAGGCAAGATCGTGGCAAACTACAGCCTTGAACTCCCGGGCTCTGGTGCTCCTCCTGCCTTGGCCCTGGAGTAGCTAGGACTATGGGTGTGCACCACTGCGCCTGTCCCTTTCTCGAAACTGTTGCCACCAGTGCCAGTCTAGATCCATTGCTGAAGAAACTTTATAATTAGTTAGTATGTTCTGTGTTAGGAGCAGTTGAATTATAAAAGATATTTTGAAAGTTTTATTGATAGAGAAAAGGGTTTCTCTTATAATAATGGAAGTGTCATACATTCACAAAGCAGTTTAAGAGGAGTTTTTCAATTTGTTTGTGATGGTGAAAAATACTTACCAGGCTGATTCTTGACAAAAGTGGGTTCAGGTTGGGTGTTGCTCTCCGGGTTTCCTACGATGATTCTCTTGGAGCCCTGCATAGCCCAGTGGATCTGCCAGCCCTTAGGATGCTCCTCACTCTGTGATAAGTTGACATATTTTTCCTCTCAGATGTCTTTTCTGGCTTGGAAAGTTAGAAATGGTGGGAACATGTTCCACCTTATGTAACATTGAGTATCAAATTATGAAGTGTTTTCAGTTATGTGTGAGTTCTGTGCATACACCTTAACTTTTTTTTTTAAACAATTTGAAATAGTATTTATTAGGTACTTGCTCTTTTTAGGTGCTTTCCTAGGTGCTGGGCATGCAGAGATAAGTGAGATTGTTTTTACTTTTAAGGAGTTCATGATCTAGCTCACGACTGTCCAGTAGAGCTTCCTGTAATGATGGAAATGTTCCTTCTCTTTCCTGCCCAATATGGTAGCCACCAGTCACATCTAATTATTGCTCTGGTGTGATCAAGGAACAAAATTTTTAATTATTTAAAATATTACTGATTATTTAATTTTAGTTAATTTAATTTTACATGGTCACGAGGGTCTGGTTACCAAATTGGACAGTGCTGAATTGGACCGGTTTAGTGGTAAAAATAAGGCAAAGTGACACAAATAACAATGATACATCCAAGTATGACTTGATAAATCTTCAGAGTGAGGTCATTCTGTCTCCCAGTACATCCAAGCATTCATCAGTGTTGTGCTGACTTTACTCCCTTTATATGTCTTAAATTTTTTTCTTACTCGTCACCTTACTGCCAAGCAAGCATATCAATTTTTAGAATAAGTTCTTCCAGAAAGATGATATAAGCCCTGAACATCAGAGACTTGTGAAGAAGCACAGGTTTCACAGCTTCAGCCTTTGGCTCTTATCTCAGATCTGGTGGGCCTTTCCCCTGTGGTGGCCCCGGCAGTGGTGGGGACTGTTAGGAAGCTAGGTCCAAGGAAAACCTGCTCCGAGATAGGCTGCCTCTGCTGTGGCTCCATCAGGCCACCTGCTTCTGACAAGTGTCTATATTCCAGGCTGGTTAAATCCACGAACCGCAGTTTGTATGTTGTCTCTTGCTGCCAGTGTGTGGCCACCTGATGTCACCCGTAGCTCTTTAAAAGTTGAACTGTTCTTCTTTTTTTAGTTCAAACCCATCTTCCTGAACACTATTGACCCCTCTCACCCTATGGCAAAGCTGAGCAGAGCTGCCAATACGCAGAAATGCATCCGGGCTGGAGGCAAACACAATGACCTGGACGACGTGGGCAAGGACGTCTATCATCACACCTTCTTTGAGATGTTGGGCTCTTGGTCTTTTGGAGATTACTTCAAGGTGAGCTCAGAGCAGGGGAACTTGTTGGGGTTTTGAATAAAGTGGTCATTTCCATGGAGGGAACTGGGTTCTAATTTTACTTATTTTAAAATATGAAATATGATCACCTGGGAGATTCAGGAATGAAGGGCATTTATTCTAAGACTTCCTGGAAGTAGTACCTGTGATTTGATGATTTCAGTTTATATTTGGATTTTTCATATAAATTGATCCTAAATTTAGTTGAATCTATAGGGAGGATATTGTCATTTTTTTTTAATTTGTGTTCTTAGAATCTGGTCTTTTTGTACTCACACTAACTAGATTTGGGTTGGGCCATGTTCTGTATTGTTCTTTTTGTAGGAATTGGCTTGTAAGATGGCTCTGGAACTTCTCACCGAAGAGTTTGGCATTCCAGTTGAAAGACTTTATGTAACTTACTTTGGTGGGGATGAAGCAGCTGGCTTAGAACCAGATCTGGAGTGCAAACAGATCTGGCAGAATTTGGGGTAAGAGTACAACTTACTTGTTGAGATACAGAGGAATAAAATGATTCCTAACCTCAGTGTAAGAGTGAGGTCTTACGTGACCTGGAGTGTATCACTATTACCCATTTTGGGGTGTGCATTTTGAGATGCAGGGGGTGGTGAGTGGGAATAATTATCTTTAGATGTATTAATTGCTCCTTTGATCACTCTGTTGAAAGCCCGGCCCATATGCAATTTCTTTATTAAGCAAGCACAGTCTTTTTTGAGTGTTCTGAGTTATTTACCAACTTTCGGCAAAATCAAGTACCTTGGAAATTTTTTTTTTAATTCCATATCCCGGCTGGGCACAGTGGCTCACGCCTGTAATCCTAGCACTCTGGGAGGCCGAGGTGGGAGGATTGCTTGAGGTCCAGAGTTCAAGACCAGCCTGAGCAAGAGTGAGACCCCGTCTCTACTAAAAATAGAAAGAAATTAGCTGGATAACTAAAAATATATAGAAAAAATTAGCTGGGCATGGTGATGCATGCCTGCAGTCCCAGCTATTTGGGAGGCTGAGGCAGTAGGATTGCTTGAGACCAGGAGTTTGAGGTTGCTGTGAGCTAGGCTGACACCATAGCACTCTAGCCCAAGCAACAGAGCGAGACTCTGTATGAAAAAAAAAAAGATAAAAATAAAATAAAATTACATATCCTATTTCGAAAAATTTCTTATGTTATTTTTTTACTTTGAAAATGTTTTAATCCTATCAAATTCTTTCTGTATCATTTTAAGATAAAAGATGACTAAATTAGCATATAGAGAGGTGACTTTAAATAATCAGCAGCTTTTTTTTTAACACTTATACTGCCTTATAATGTAGTCATTTTGAAAAATGAAGAAGTATTCACAAGGAAAACCTTTGCTTAAATTCTGGTCATATTCAGCATAAAAATTTTCATTTTTATGTGTTCTTTTCTAGGCTTTATCTGTATCTTTGCAAGTTTTTATTGAGTTATGATCATAGTGTATGTATATTTTATATTCTGTGGTATTTTGTGTTCTTCTTGAGAAGAGTCGTGTTCAGCTTCTTTAGCCTGCTAACCATACAGGCTTAGCATTAGTCATCACCAAAGGGTAGGACTTTTTTATAAAAAATTGCAAGGGGATTTCTTTTGTAGTGGATGCAAGTCTCGACAGAATCCTTACCAGTGGCTATAACTGGGCTTATCTTATGCAGGCTGGATGACAGAAAAATCCTCCCTGGCAACATGAAGGATAACTTCTGGGAGATGGGTGACACAGGCCCATGTGGTCCCTGCAGTGAGATCCACTATGACCGGATTGGTGGTCGGGACGCTGCACACCTTGTCAACCAGGATGACCCGAATGTGCTGGAGATCTGGAACCTTGTGTTTATCCAGTATAACAGGTGGCCTTGCGGTCCTGCTCCGTTCCTGCGAAGAGCGGTGCCTTTCTTAGAGCCAAGTAGAGAAAGAGGAACTCAGAGCTGCGTGGCTTTCTTCCTGGCTGAAGGCTCTTTGCTAATCTTTGTCTTTGGGGACAGTGGAGCTGTGCTGAAGCAGGCTCCACAGGCATCATGGGATCTTATGGCACTTTCTTTAACTGTTATTTCTCAAGTTTCACCTTTGATCTCTGGGACAGGGCTGGGCCTATTCTTATCCCACATAATACGTTCTTGAGGGCTCTTCCCATAATGTTATTCTGACTGTAATTTGGGCCGCTGTTTTAGAGCTAATTTCCCTGCAGTTGCCTCACTCTTAAGTGGGCCCCAGAGTACTTTTCCTTCCTTTCTCCCTCCACTCCCTTCTACTCACCCAACCAGGCAGGCGCAAATGGCAAATAGCCAGTCTACAAACTGTGCCATGTGAATGAGTTCTAAGCAGCAGGGACTGGTGGGGTGGTAGCCCGAGTCCCTGCTTCAGCTTCCTCTCCCTCTGCATCATACAGGGAAACAGATGGCGTTCTGAAACCTCTTCCCAAGAAAAGCATTGACACAGGGATGGGCCTGGAGCGACTGGTGTCTGTGCTGCAGAATAAGATGTCCAACTATGACACTGACCTTTTTGTCCCTTACTTTGAAGCCATTCAGAAGGTACTGGTCCTGTTGCAACCGTTTCAAACTTCTGGGGAGGTTTCCAGGCTGGACTCTTAGCAGTGCTGTCAATGACGACGTTACGCTTTGCCAGCCAAGGGCACCAGTTACCATCTGCCCACTTCATTGTTAACGATGACAATGTGAGGCTCTGGGCACGAGGCAGTGTAATTTGTTGAGTAGGGGGCTGGCTGGAGTCTCCTTGCTCTCCCACTGTCACTCTTCTTGGGGTACAGGATCTGGCATGGTGACCATCTTTCTCCTAATGCTCCTCAATCCTCTGGGAACCTCCCTGGGCAAGGCAGCGCCAGAAGGGCTGTTTCCTAATGGGCCACCTCCTGGTTTTTGTCTGTAGGGCACAGGCGCCCGGCCGTACACTGGGAAAGTTGGTGCTGACGATGCCGATGGGATTGACATGGCCTACCGGGTGCTGGCCGACCATGCTCGGACCATCACTGTGGCCCTGGCTGATGGCGGCCGGCCTGACAACACGGGGCGGGGGTAAGTGTGTTACACACAGGGCAGCTTTTGGACTGACCATGAGTTTTATGACTCTTTGTGGAACTTAAAGCTATACTTTATTATTATTTCCTTTGTCTTCTGGGTAGTTGGAATCTCCCTCCCCAATTTTCTTAAGGGACGAAGGGAATTTCAGCTAATGTTGAAGAGTTGCATTAAACCTTTGCTGCTCAGTACAAGATGATAAGGATTGTTATTTAAAGCTGGTGGGATATTGGCAGGGGCAGAGTAGGAGTAAGTATTGACGAGCCCCAGGAAACTGATTACTGACAGGCAGGGCATCAAGTATACATCTGGTCTGTGCTTCTTGCTTCCCTGTCTGGGTGGCCAAATATGGAAGGAAAACAAAGCAAGGTTTACCCTAGGTCATCCTTGACGTGTATTTGTGGGTATGATACTGAGTTTTACACTGGAATTAATGACCTCAGGGGATGCCAGAAGAAGCAGGTTTAAGATAAAAGAAAGTCTCTGAAAGAGCAAGACAAAAAGTTGGTCACGTTGCTTTGGGTAGAAATCTCAAGGAACCCCTATAAAACCCTCAGCTGGGAATGTTGTCCAGCAAGGGACTTGTTTCTGCCTCTTACAGGTACGTGTTGAGACGGATTCTCCGCCGGGCTGTTCGATACTCCCATGAGAAACTCAATGCCAGTAGGGGTTTCTTTGCTACATTAGTAGATGTTGTCGTCCAATCCCTGGTAAGTATATTTCCCTGCTTAGTTCTTCTGTGCTAAAGGAGGTAGCACACTGTTAATGAGCATTTTTAAGAGGTGTCATAGGATAGAGCCCCTCACCTCTGTTTCCCCTCTGTCAGGGAGATGCATTTCCTGAGCTAAAGAAGGATCCAGACATGGTGAAGGACATCATTAATGAAGAAGAAGTGCAGTTTCTCAAGACTCTCAGCAGAGGACGTCGCATCCTGGACAGGAAAATTCAGAGCCTGGGAGACAGCAAGACCATTCCCGGTGAGGTCCTCCTTGTGCCCTTCCCTATCCCGCTGTTTCATCCTTCTGGCAAAGGACTTTTGCCACAGACTGAGAGTGGGCTCCCGTGTCTCCAAGGCGAGCATAGTTTGGTTAAACTGCTTTTGGTGTGAAACAGGATTTACAGTAAAATTATAAAACTAATGCATTATTGTGGTATAAAGTATTCAAACAATAGTGAATACTAAAGTATTCAAAAAGTGAAAATCTCAAACTCATTTCCCAGGGGTAACAACTCTTAAGACTTTGGTGTATTCAGGATTCTTCTATTTGCATGCGAGTACATGCAGGTATTTAGGGGTATGTGTGTATTTTTCAAGCAAAAATGGGAACATTTGGAATATACTGCTTTGCAACTTGCTTTATTTTTCATCAGATGGGAAAATTAATTCCAAAGATGTTTTGTTCTACTTGTTGAAGTATAATGTGCACAGGGAAGCTTGATGAGGTTTCACAAGCTGAACACACTTATGTTCAGATGTAGAAACACAGCTTTGCCAGGAGACCCTTGTGTTTCCTCCAGGTCAACTGGAAAAGACTTGATGGTTTTCTGACAGGCACACAGGGCCAGTACTGACTTGGCCGGCTCTTAATCCCTCTGTCGGTCCTAGCATCCTCCTGGGGGCACTTGGCATGGAAAGGAAGAGGCCATTGTGCTATTTTGACACAACTACTTTGTGCTGTGTAGGAGACACTGCTTGGCTTCTCTATGACACCTACGGGTTTCCGGTGGATCTCACTGGACTGATTGCTGAAGAGAAGGGCCTGGTGGTAGATATGGATGGCTTTGAAGAGGAGAGGAAAATGGCCCAGGTAAAGAATTTGGAGAGTGAGCAGGAAACCCCACACCTACCAAGCCAGGTCCAAAGCAAGCACGGATTTCCCTCCATTTGAGTCTGTGAAATTCTTCCTTTCCCTAGACCGGTGATTCTCAACTCAGGGCGATTCTGCCTCTCAGGGGGCATTTGGCAATGATGTCTTAAGACATTTTTGGTTTTCACAACTGGGGGCGGGATGCCGCTGTCATCTAGTCAGTAGAGGCCAGGGATGCTGCTGAACATCCTGCAGTGCAAGAGGACAGCCCCACATGAAAGAATTATCTGGCCCAAAATGTCAGGAGCACCGAGAATGAAAAATCCTGTTTCAGAGCTTTACCCTGGCAGAGTTTAGCAAGTTTGAGTTCTTTTCCTCCTGCTTCCGGGTAACTTATGCTTGTTTCTCGATCTGGCAGCTGAAATCACAAGGCAAGGGAGCTGGCGGGGAAGACCTCATCATGCTGGACATTTATGCTATCGAAGAGCTCCGGGCAAAGGGGCTGGAGGTCACAGACGATTCCCCAAAGTACAATTACCATTCGGACTCCGGCGGTAGCTATGGTATGTTGTGCTCTTTTTGCTTCTGAACCTTTTGCCCCTTATCTGGGGGGGTTGGGGAGCTGTTTCTCAAGATTAGATACCCAGCAGATCACTGACAGCCTTTCCTGCAGTGCTACAATCATGCTGTGCACTTTTATACTCATCAGCACCCTTGGCTGGTCGTTTTCTTAACTCTTTATTTTGAAATAATCATGGTCACAGGAAGTTGTTAAAAAAGTTGTAGAGAGGTTCCACGTATTCTTCATGTAATGCAGTTTCCCCTAATTTTAACATCTTGTAGGAAACCAGGCAGTTGACACTGATACAATCCACAGTGGCTGTTGAATTTTGCATCAGGATAATAGCATTCTAAAGTTAAAAAACAAAAGAAATTAATAGGCAATACATGTTATTTCTTTTTGCCCCAGCAGAGAACGGTCATACCTAAAAATCTATCCAAGAAAGCCTACAGAATGAATATATTCTTTGTGAGTTGACCTTGGACTAGGGGATGTATTACTACTCTTCTAATCAGATTCACTAAGTTTATGCTCAATAGCTCAGAGTTAGGGTGACAAACTGTCCCAGTTTGCTCAGAACTGTCCCAGTTTTAACAATGAGAGCCTACATGCCAGGAAACCCCTCAGTTATGGAAACTGGGACAGTTGGTCACCCTGCTGAGTGTTGCATTTTCTGGTAGAAAACCAGTGTGCTAAGCCCTGTCATGTAGTCTAATGGGCTTGCTTCCAAATTAAAATTGGACAATTAGGACCTAAGAAGAGTCTGAGAAATAGAATCCAGCAGCAGCCAGCTAAGAATATGTGACTAAGTCATCGACCCTGTGTTCCCCATTCTGTGCATTTCCATCGAGCAGTGTTTGAGAACACAGTGGCCACAGTGGTGGCTCTGCGCAGGGAGAAGATGTTCGTGGAAGAGGTGTCCACGGGCCAGGAGTGTGGAGTGGTGCTGGACAAGACCTGTTTCTATGCCGAGCAAGGAGGGCAGATCTATGACGAAGGCTACCTGGTGAAGGTTGATGACAGCAGTGAGGACGTGAGCCAGTTGTTCTTCCTTGTTAGCCGGGAGCGGGAGGTGGGGACAGCAAGCATGGAGCCAGGCGGCTGCTCTTGCTCCTTAGTACTTCGGGCCTTGGGGAGCAAACCCGACAGACCTTTGGGTGGGGTTCCATTGTCAGGGTTTCTGAAGCTGAGGGAGCTACTTGTCCCTGTTGCTTCCCGGCCATCGGGTACGTTGTAGGAGTATCCTTGCAGCCAGGGTGCAAGGTTCTGACATGCTTTCCTTGTAAATAAGGAGGAGCAGCTCTCTGGAGGGCACGTGTCCTTGTAGAAAACTCAGCTTCTAGCTCTGCCACTGCTGAGTTTGGTCTTGGATGAGTTACTCGGTCTCCCTAGGCTCTAGGTTTCTTACGATGGCTTTCAAATTCTATAAGATTCTCCTTAATATTGTGTGTGTGCATATATGTTTCATTATATATAATGGTATCATATATGTGTGTGCACACCACATTAGAGTGTCTTAGAGTATATATGTATGTATACAATTTATATGTGTAAAGAGTTTTTATGCATGTGAACTTATATGTATACATATGAGGGAACTGATATATTTTTCAAGATTTTTATTGGTCTCCTCCTTGACTCTTAGAAAACTGAGTTTACGGTGAAGAATGCTCAGGTGCGAGGAGGGTATGTGCTACACATAGGAACTGTCTATGGCAACCTGAAAGTGGGTGATCAGGTCCGGCTGTTTATTGATGAGGTGAGTTGCATTACTCTGTCCCCTGTTGGATCTGGATAGTACTTTCCTCCTTCTCTGGCTTTTTTTTTTTTTGGGGGGGGGCACAGGGTCTCCCTCTGTTGGCCAGTCTAGCGTGTAGTGGCGTTATCATAGCTCACTGCAGCCTCAGACTCCTGGGGCTCAAGTGATTCTCTTGCCTTGGCCTGCTGAGTTGCTGGGGCTACAGGTGCATGCCACCGCACCTGGCTAATTTTTCTACTTTTTGTAGAAACAGAGTCTTGCTATGTTGTTCAGGCTGGTCTCAAACTCCTGGCCTCAGTGATCCTCTCGCCTCGGCTTCCCAAAATGCTAGGATTACAAGTGTGAGCCACCATACCTGGCCTTTCTCTGGTTTAAATTGGCTCATCATTGTTGTCACCTCTAGTGAAATTTTATAAGTACGGGAGTAAATTTTGGTGCATTTTGCGGATTGTGAAGGATGTAACTAAGGGTTAAATCTGTGTGTCCCAAGTCAGTGATTTCACCGGTGATTTCAGTTGAGATCTTAGTAGATTTGTTTTCATGGTTCGCTTTTCTAACCTCAAATACTTCCTTAGGAGCCAAGGATCCTGTATTAAGAACTAGGCTCTGTTGCAAGTGTCAGATCCAAAATAAGAGCAGCTCAGAACAGGATAGCAAGGCATATTTTGCACCTGAAAGTTTGAGCTGATTCAAAGGCTGTGCCCCACAGAGTCACAGGGCCTAGCTTCTCCCCACTTGTCGCTCCACCCTCATTCCTGAGGTGTTGCCCTTGATTTCATGGTCCAAGAGGGGAGCTGTCAGATCCATTGTCTAGGCCAGGGTTGGCAAATTTTTTTGTAAAGGTCCAGAATAGTAAGTATTTTTGGCTTTGTGGACTATATGCTCTTGGTCATGATTACTCAACTTTGCTGTTGTAGCTCATAAGTAGCTATAGACAATATGTAAACAAATGAGTGTAGTTGTGTTCCAATAAGCCTTTTTATAACAATTTATAAAAATAAATGACAGGCCAGATTTGGCCCATAGGCCATAGTTTCTTAATTTCTGTTCTAGGCCATGGAAGAGGAAGAGGGAGGGGAGGGCATGCCCCTTCCCTTTGAGGGTGGATATCATTTCTGCTCACAACCTATTGACCAGAACTTAGGCACGTGGTCACACTTAGCTGCAGGGAAGCTGGGAAATGTCTTTATTCTGGACGGTGATATGTCTAACTTAAAATTCCAGTACTTGGGGAAAGTAGGGGGAACAAGTATTGGGGGACGACTAGCAGTCCGGTAGAGACCTCTCTACCTCCTCGGCCCTCCACAGCCCCGACGGAGACCTGTCATGAGCAACCACACAGCTACCCACATTCTCAACTTTGCCCTGCGCTCGGTGCTTGGCGAGGCCGACCAGAAGGGCTCGTTGGTTGCCCCTGACCGCCTTCGGTTCGACTTCACTGCCAAGGGAGCCATGTCCACCCAACAGATCAAGAAGGCCGAAGAGATCGCTAACGAGATGATCGAGGCTGCCAAGGTAGGCTGGACTGTGTTCGAGCTTTGGGTCATGACCTTCACGCCTTCCCACATCATCACTGTCCACAGAGGCTCAGATGCTCTGTTGGGCCAGATTCTGTCCTGCACATAGAGTTGTTTAAAGCAGCGATTCTCAAACTTTGCTTCCCTGGGGGGCAGTGCTGGTATCTGGGGAGGGGGTCTTTGCCCCACCCCCTCCTTAGGACGACCAGAGCTCTTCTAGTTACGTCTGTTTACATATAAGATTCGGTTCACACATCTCCAAATAGTTGGAAATTCCCATCTTGATCCCCTTGACTTTGTACGTGGCGCATTATTTCTGGAGGTTCAGGGCATGTGCAGGGCAGAGCCGCGTCCCACTCTCTGTGCTGCCTCTTACTGCACCTCCAGGGACCTTCTCCAGCTTTTTTTCTGTCTTCTTTCTCTGGCAGCCCGTCTACACCCAGGACTGTCCCCTAGCAGCAGCAAAGGCCATCCAGGGCCTGCGGGCTGTGTTTGATGAAACCTATCCTGACCCCGTGCGAGTCGTCTCCATTGGGGTCCCGGTGTCCGAGCTGTTGGATGACCCCTCTGGCCCTGCTGGCTCCCTCACTTCTGTGGAGTTCTGTGGGGGCACGTGAGTACCGCGGTGGAGCAGTAGACAACGGGGCCACCTGCCTTTATCATTTGGCATTCCCCTTTGAGGATGAGGGTCACAGGCTAGACCAACTCTTATCTTTCTGAGGTTGAAACGCAGTTGCCAAATAGCATTCCCAAGAGCCTCAGCATCCTAGTGCTCAGTCAGACCCCTTGGTGTCTGACAATAACATTTCCTGGGTTTGTGATGAAATGTTCTTCCCAGGAGGAGGTGGTGAGAACACTTAGCACACAATCGCTTGCTGTTGTTTGCTGGACGCTCCTAACAAGGATGCTGGTGTGAACTCAGGATTCAGCAAGGCCATGGAGTGCTCATCGAGCTCTGATCCGGCCTAGCCCTTTGCGTTCCCGGTGCCTCACCGAATTCCCCTGGGCAGCATCTGGGGAATTAAGCTCCGTTGTCTCAGAGCCCCTGTGCAGGCCACCTGGTAGACCCAGCTCAGTTTGGCTTGGGAGAGCCACTTGTTTCTGCCAACATGGATTCCTGTATAGCATTTGGGATCTTTTTGGGAAAGTCGTGGTGGCCTGGAAAGTTCCTGCTTCCAAAGGAAGCCTGGTGAAAAGAACTTTCTTAAGATCCCATCCCAGGCCTCCTGCAGGCCTCAGGCAGGCAGGGAACGGGAGTGGGGTGGTGGGAGTGGGAGGTGGGGTGGGAGTGTGTGAGGGATCGAGTTCCAGGCCTCTCTGCCCAGTCGCATGGGGCCTGCAAATGAGTCCCCATCCTGCCTGAATACCTGTATGCTAACACTCTTTAGGCCACAGGAAACAGCTTTCATAAACTTTCTACCACCCCTGCAGGAGATTGACTTGGGAAGTTAATGAGTGTTTGAGGCAACTAGGGAATAAAACCTAGTTGTGGGAGGATTTTAAAGTAATCTTCCAGTCTTCTCACCTTGTGAGCAGGGATGTAAAATACAGCTGTGTTCCATCACAGGACCCCCCCCAACAGTCTCGTGGAGCCTAATGACAGCAATATTGTATCGGATGTTAGGGATTCCAGAGCACTTTGATGTTTATCTCGTTTGATTCTCCCAGCAGCCATGTGGGGGAAAATCATCCCCATTCTGTTCCTGAGAACACTGAGGCTGAGAGAGACGGTGTCTTGCTCAGTGTCAACACTCCCAAGCCCAGCCTTTCTCTGACTCTCTTCCCCATCCTGCTGCTTCTCTTGTCCGCTTAAGCCAGAGCTGTGTCCTGAGAGTTCCTTAACTGTGAAGGGCCTGTGTGCACTGCTGCCGTGAGAGCGTCCCGGGAAGGGACGACGCCACAGGGCTCCCGCAGGCCAGCCTAGGGCTCCCAGGTGCAAGTAGGAAACCTGGGTGCCTGGGCTTCCTCCTCTTCACCACGGACTTTGTGTTCTGCCACCCAGGCACCTTCGGAACTCAAGTCACGCAGGAGCTTTTGTGATTGTCACTGAAGAAGCCATTGCCAAGGGTATCCGGAGAATTGTTGCTGTCACAGGTGCTGAAGCCCAGAAGGTGAGCGGATCCAACTGATTCGTCGCTTATTTGAACAAGGCGAGAGGGCCCCATCCGTGATTCCACAGAGGAAACGGTGCTGTGTGTGGCTGTTGCAGCCAGAATGAAAGGACACACTGTGCCACCCCCAAAGTGTCCTCTAGTTACTCCTACCTGGCAGAAGAAAGCCGCCACCATACGAGATGTCCTAGTTCTTTTATGTTTAATCTTTTAAAATATGTGTGAATTTGGCTTCTACCCCCTAACATTTCCTTGTTGAGAGAGTAAGCCATGGTTTTGCCTGGCTGCAGGTGCCCCCAGGGCTTATCCACACGTCCCTAGGCTGTGCGCCTAGTCTGACGTGTGTGCAGTGGAGGACGCCTGCTCTGGGGGCAGGAACCGTAGCTTGCGTCTGACTGAGCCAACACCTAAGGGGTGGTCATTTCACGGGTTGGAAGGGGCTCCTGATTGCAGAGTTCCCAGTCACACCCTGAGCCTGAGTTGGGAAGCAGCCTGTGCTGGCCTGGCGTGGGAGGGAGTTCTCCTTTCTGGGCTATGGGACTGCTCCCTGGAAGAAAGAAACTTCCGGTGTCTTAGGGTGTGTTGCTCCATAGTCTGTTATTGGGGCTGCCACAGCTGTTTACACACAGAATAGTGAAGCTAAATGTCACCTGCATCAGAGTTTACAACTGCGATTGTCCCCTCCCAGGCCCTCAGGAAAGCGGAGAGCTTGAACAAATCTCTCTCTGTCATGGAGGCCAAAGTGAAAGCCCAGACTTCGCCAAACAAGGATGTGCAGAGGGAGATCGCTGACCTTGGTGAGGTAGGGGTGGCCTCCCTCCCTCCTTGGGGCTTACTCAGCCCGTAGGCCTGATGAGTGTGACACTCTGTTCTTGGGGAGCCCTCACTGTGCCCTGTCAGATCCTGGTTCTCGGTGGAATGAGCCTCTGGGCTGACTTCTGTTGTCCTGCAGCCTTGCCGAGGGGACCCCTGAACCTGCCTGCTGCTCCCATTTCTGCGAGTAGGCGAGCTCGGTCCCAGTCCCAATGGGCCCCGGGGGTGACGGAGATGGGGAGGGTGCCAAGGCCGCCCTGTTTCCAAGCCTGCCTGGTGGTCATTCATACTCCAGGCTCCCCATGAGCCCGTCGCAGCCCGTTCCCAGCCTGGGAAGGACTAGGCCTTACGCAAGAGTCCAGCTGGCTCTGCTGCCGCTTTCTCTAGCCCTGCTTGTTACAGCTGCTGCAGTTGCTCCTAAAGCAGCTGGTCTCAAGGCCAGCAGATACTTTTGTGTTTGTTTTCTCTCTCCTTTCCCAGACACTAGTGAGGGAGGACTTTTGTTGAAAGTCAGCAGGGTGGGGTGGGCTGAGCCTCATATCCTAGCCCCTTGTGGTCTTCCGGTTTTGTTTCCAGTCCCTGGCTACTGCAGTCATCCCCCAGTGGCAGAAGGATGAATTGAGGGAGACTCTCAAGTCCCTGAAGAAGATCATGGATGACCTAGACCGGGCCAGCAAGGCTGACGTCCAGAAGCGAGTGAGTCCTGGCGGTGCTGGGGCTGGAAGGAAGCCAAGAGGATTTCCTCGGCAGAGGCTGGCAGGACTGCTGTCTGGGTTTTGGGGCCTGGGTTTTTGGCTTGAGCCTCTCTTCTGGACTTTTCTTTTTCCAGGTGTTGGAGAAGACAAAACAGCTCATCGACAGCAACCCCAACCAGCCCCTCGTCATCCTGGAGATGGAGAGTGGCGCCTCGGCCAAGGCAATGCAGGGGCTGGGGGGCCCCTTTCTTTTGGGTCAGCCCTCTGGTGGCTGACGTGGCCTCTGGCTCTGAGTTGGGTGGTCACCTAAGGGCCCACTGTCTGGGCTGCAGGTCAGGCTGAGCCATGAAGAGAGCTGGTGGCTGCAGAGCTACAGGTCTGGCAAGGGGACCAGCTCCTGGAGGTGGGAAGCCACCCTCAGAGCCAGGGTGTGGGCAAGGCCCTGTGCTTGGGTTCTTCTCCAGAGAGGCTCCCGGGGACAGCACCTGCTCTCGGAAGGGGTAGCAGCAGGTGGCCGGTGCTGGGGGCTGAGCTCTGCAAACTGCTCTTATGGAGAACAGGCCCCTCCCTAGGGCCATGGCCTGACACCAGGTTCTCCCCACAGGCCCTAAATGAAGCCTTGAAGCTTTTCAAGACGCATTCCCCTCAGACATCTGCCATGCTCTTCACGGTGGACAATGAGGCCGGCAAGATCACGTGCTTGTGTCAAGTTCCCCAGGTCAGCATTGCCTGCAGCCTTGCTCCAAACCCTGCCAACCCCTGCACCAGTAGGAAACGTCAGTTCTTAAGGCTGTCTGCAAAGACCGGCATGCTGTGTCCATTCCGCATTAGAAACAGCCGTTTGTCACCTTTGCCAGTACCCCTTGCCCTTGGGCCTTCTCAGTGGTGAATATGTGTAAACGTGCTGGCTGGTAGCTGGCTTTGCCACTCTGTATGCCTTGTGCGGGTGGTGGTCACTGTGCTCCCCTGTACAGCTGTGGAGTCCGTCTCAGCTTCTGGCATTGCCCAGGGTGGGAGTGGGTGCCTGTGTCTCCTCCGTCCTTTTTCTTTCTCTCTGTCCTCCCTCAGTCCCATCCTCTGTCCTGACTTCCACTTCCTCCTTCTATCTTCCAGAACGCAGCCAATCGGGGCTTGAAAGCCAGTGAGTGGGTGCAGCAGGTGTCAGGCCTGATGGATGGCAAAGGTGGTGGCAAGGATATGTCTGCCCAAGCCACAGGCAAGAACGTGGGCTGCCTGCAGGAGGCGCTGCAGCTGGCCACTTCCTTTGCCCAGCTCCGCCTGGGAGATGTGAAGAACTGAGGGAGGAGTGCTGCCAGCGGGAAGCACCTTCTTCTCATCCTGGTGCATTAGTCCAGCCAGGAGCTCTCCATCTGCTGTAAGGACATGTGAATCCTGGGACCTTTAAATAGCCCCATCCATCCTCCTAACCCAGCAGTGACTGGGACTCGCCCGGGAGCCGTCCTGGGACTCAGGGCTCCGCATGTCAGCACCACCTGTCTAGAACACTGACCCAGGATTGTTAACGTCGTCACCCTCGTGTCTATAGATGCAGCTCTCTGGACCCGAGGTTCTGGGTCTGCAAGTAGGAATCATTTTTGCTGCAGGAAATAAAAGGACCATGTGCAATACTTGATGATGCCGTGTGATCTCTACCCTCACCAGCATAGGGGCCCCGGTTTGACAGCCTGTGGCTCCCTGGGCGTCTGGAATAAATGCTGTGGCACCAGAGGGCTCCTGGTTGTAGTCCTCGCGAAGTCCAGTCCCAGAATCCTGAACTTCAGGAATGGCCCCTGGGGTGCCTCAAGATGTTTGTGGAGGTGGAGGCAGAATGGGCTGGGTGAGGTGGAGACAGGCAGTAATAACTCAACGGAAGAGGGTCTGTGGGGTTACTGGAAGCAGAGAAGCTCCTTAGAACCTCTTGTAGGAAACCTCCCCATTTCTTAGGCTCCTGCTCCTCCTTCCCCTCTCTTTGAAGCTGTTGGTGTGAGGTCAGAGGTATTCTCTGGCATAGGGGGTATTTGGGGTTCAGCTATTACCTCTGCCTCTCCACTCTAGTGACTACTCCATCATTCCCACTTCCTACACCCAAAGATGGCCAGTGAGGACAGAGACCCTGCCCTGGCCCTATGTCCAGTTTATCCAAGTCTAAAAACAGCTGGGTTTGGGGACAGCAGTGTGCGGGGAGGTTACAGGGACTGCTTGCCTGTGCAGGCTCGGACTGACTGCATGTCCGCTGGGTACAGAGCCGCCTGGGGCCCACGGTCACTGAGCCCTGCGGACAGAGTGGAGGCAGGAGAAGCAGGTCTGTTGGGGGTGAGGGGGACAGAGGGAGGATGCCCTGGCTTCAGGAAGCACGTGCCAGGTAAGGAGCAAAGGGATACGGGGCATTACACAGTCCAGTGCTGAGAAACACGTAATTCCATTCATTCAACAAATGGAAAGAACAAGACAGAAGTCCTGGCCTTCTTGGGCAAGGCAGTGGGGAACACATATAAATGTCACACAAATAAGTGCAAGATTAAAGTAATTACAGCCTCCACAGTGAAAGGAAGAAGTCGCACGCCCCGGGGTGGCCCTGGCCTGGGAGGCTAGAGAGATCTACGCCGGAGCAAGGCTGCCCAGGCGGTCCATCGGAGGCTCCAGCTGTCCTCCTCGTCCCTCCTCCAGGGCGCCAGGGGGCAGTGCAGCCCCGCCGCGCCCGCCCACCGCTATCTCGACAGCCCACGCGCAAGCGCGCGTCTTCAAACGCCGGAAGAACCCGGTCGCGAGGCCGGCGGCGGGCGGAAGCGGCTCGCACGCCCGGCGCCGCCATGCCGGGGGACCACCGGCGCATCCGCGGGCCCGAGGAGTCGCAGCCGCCGCAGCTGTACGCAGCCGACGAAGGCGAGGCGCCCGCGGCCCGCGACCCGACGCGGCTGCGGCCCGTGTACGCGCGCGCCGGGCTGCTGAGCCAGGCCAAGGGCTCGGCCTACCTGGAGGCGGGGGGCACCAAGGTGCTGTGCGCCGTGTCGGGCCCGCGCCAGGTCGAGGGCGGCGAGCGCGGCGGCGGCCCGGCCGGAGCGGGCGGCGAGGCCCCGGCCGCCTTGCGCGGTCGCTTGCTTTGCGACTTCCGCCGCGCGCCTTTCGCGGGCCGCCGGCGCCGCGCGCCCCCGGGAGGCGGCGAGGAGCGCGAGCTGGCGCTGGCGCTGCAGGAGGCGCTGGAGCCGGCCGTGCGCCTGGGCCGCTACCCGCGCGCGCAGCTGGAGGTGTCGGCGCTGCTGCTCGAGGACGGCGGCTCGGCCCTGGCCGCCGCACTCACGGCCGCCGCGCTCGCCCTGGCCGACGCGGGCGTCGAGATGTACGACCTGGTGGTGGGCTGCGGCCTGAGCCGCGCGCCCGAGCCCGCGCCCACCTGGCTGCTGGACCCCACGCGGCTCGAGGAGGAGCGCGCCGCCGCCGGCCTCACCGTGGCGCTCATGCCGGTGCTCAATCAGGTGGCCGGCCTGCTAGGCAGCGGGGAGGGCGGTCCGACCGAGAGCTGGGCTGAGGCTGTGCGCCTAGGCCTCGAGGGCTGCCAGCGCCTCTACCCGGTCCTGCAGCAGTGCCTGGTGCGGGCCGCCCGCCGGAGAGGCGCCGCCGCCCCGCCCTGAACCGCAAGCCTGAGCAGCGACGGACACCAGACGGACGCCAGCCGAGGACTGTGCTGCCGCCCTCCCCAAAAGGACCCACGTTGTCGGTCTCCAGACTGTGCTGACAGCACCCGAGAGGATCAAGGAAAGCGCGCACAGAGCTGACACACTGGACAGCTGTGTTGGGACGGCTTTTTGCAAACTTCCATTAAAGAAACTTTTCTACTTGAGCTGGCTCCCAGCCTACGACACAGTTGAAAAAACCTGTGAATGCTGCCTGACTCCCAAGTTGGAAATGACTTCAGCCGGACTTACCTGGAAAACGGGACCTGGAGCTGTTGTCTTGTAAGGGAGGGACCTTCTGCAGGCCAGCCAGTGATTCCTTCCAAAGTAACTGGGCTACTTTTGAGAGGATGGACAAGGGGGCTGTGTCTTTTCACTTATGTCTAAGCTGAAACAAAACCTTTTGATATCTAAAAAATGTTTTCTGTTGTTCTTCTTGGTACAGGATTTAAAAAAGCAAGGCTCTTTTGAGCTGGGTAGTGCATTCTTGGACCCCTGGTGTCCAGAGCTCAAGACAGCACTGCCTTAAATGTGTCCTGTCCCTTAGGACAACGTAAGCAGAAGAGACAGGCTGAAATACTGAAGCAGCTGCAGGGGTTGGTGTAGGAAATGTGCTTTAGAGGAGGAGAAGCTGGGTACCTGTTAAGTACCAGAGTCTGGGCAGCTGCAAGATGTGACAAGAATGGGGAGACTTGTGTCCCCCAGCCCCTGGTTTAGTGCTGGGCAAGAACACAGCTCAGGGTTGGGTAGTGGGAAAGGGCTGTGCTCTGGGTGCAAGCCAGATCCCAGCCTTCCTTGGCTATGCAGAGCAGCACAACCAGAGGCCTCCACTGCTGCTGAGAAATGGGGTCCTGGGCTGGCTTCGTTATCTGGTGCCTCTTGCTAGGAGCAAGCCCCTGAGCAGTGTGGGCTGGGGACAGGGCAGATGAACTGCCAAGAATACAAGCTTCTGGATATTGGAAAACCAGATAAGGCCTGTCTATTCTGTAAGGCAGAGCTAGCCTGATTGACCGTGAGAGTGTGGTCTTGTGGCTCCTGAGCTCGGCCGGTTTGTGCTCAAGGCTGGACTGGAGGAAGCCAGGTGAAACTGCCCTTCAGAAGGCAGGGCAGCCTGGTCCTGCTCTGTACCCCGGCGGTGCAGTATGAGTTTCTAAATTTCAAGGGCCTGCTCAGTTTCTCTAGGAGGGGCTGGTCCTGGGGCAGCCTAAGGACCAGAATGAAGACTAAGGTTTTGGGACCCCTCCGGGAACCCCTGACCAGGAAAAAAATGCACATTTTACTTTTCCTCTTCTGATATAATACATTTTTCTGGAGCAGGTCTGAAATACATAGTATATCACACCAGCCAGAGACAAGATAGAAAACAGGACATAAAAATGGCGCCCCTATTCTGAAGGTTGGCTTTGTAGAGTGGATGGGGAGTCTGGAACCAACAGGGGGTTTGTGGGGCACACACTGAGGACCTTCCATCTCCGTGTCACACGGAGGGCACTGGGAGGGCAACTGGCGTACCTCCTTTCAGCCGACTGCTGATTGGTGGCACCTGGGGAGGGGTAAGAGCAGCTGAAGCGGTGTCTGCATTCAGACAGGAGTGAGGGTACGCCCTGACCTCTCGGGGAGACCCTGTCATCTGCCCCTTGTAAGGTGGCCCCAGATTCATGAGAATAGTGAACTGGTGCTGGGCAGTTCCAGGCTGCCTCACTCTAGCCCCAGGACTCATCTAGAAACAACCTTCAAGGAAACTAAACTCACCACTAGGGGGGGCTTTCCAGCCAGCCGAGCCCTGCCTCCACTTCACTGCCCCAGCTCCAGCTCCAGCTCCAAAACGATGTCTTAGGCTGCATGGGTGCCACAAGTCAAGGAAGGGAGGTACCCAAGAATGCCTGGAAGGATTCTTACCTCCTACTGGCTGCCTTCCTGGTCCGATGCAGGATTCTTCACCTGTAGAAAGAGAAGTGGGACACTAGTAATGGGCAGGAGGCGTGGTACGGCCAGGAAGGGGAGGGCTACCTGCTCACATCTAGTCTCCCACTCTACCCAACCCACCCTTGTTTCTCAAGAGCTTTAGGAGCTCAGGGCTACTCTAGATTCTTCCTAAAACCTGGGAACCTGGAACCACCATGTAAATAAAGCATTGTCTCCATCTAGCCCATTCTTCCCAGATGTTATTTACAGATGTGACTCAGGCCCCGAGCGGCATTGAGCAGGCCCTAAGCCCAGCAGGCCAAGGGCAGAGCTGGGCAGGTGGAGGAGGGAAGCTCACCACTGCCAGCCTCCCAGCAGCCCTGGCCTTGCTGGGAGGGCCCCAGCAGCAGTATGAGCTTGGCTCGCCTCAGGGACCACCAAGAGTGGAGTAGGAGGTGGGTACGTTGGAGAGTATTCAGGCCCTTGAGTGGTGCACAAAGGGCTATTGTGGGTTCCAGGTTGGATCTTCTCCATCCGGGAAGGTCAGTGTGCCACAGCTTCCCAGGGGAGCAGGGTACAAACAGGCCACCCAGAGCCCCTGTTGCAGCAGGCAGGGGCAGGGCCAGGAAGGGGGCAGAAATCAGGGGTTTAATGAGCTTATCATCTGGGTCTCAGGATTTTGGGGCATGGTGCACATCTGTGACATTCCCCCTACAATGCTCAATCCCCCCCACCCTCCGCTGCCTTCCAGAAGGAAAAGGTATTTCAGGCTGGAACGGACACAATTGCCCAGCAGCCCCTGGCACGGCTGAGCCGACCAAGCCTGGAGTCAGGAGGGATGAGCAGGGCAGGAGCCAACCTTCCCAGCATGCTCTATGGCAGAGGTCATAGGCCTCCCCCAGCCTACCACTGCGGGCTCCTGCACAAAACCAAGTTCCCCCCTTGCTCAAGGGAGGCCACAGGGACCCAAGCACATGAAGGGTGGGGATGACACTTACTGCCTGCTCTGTGTCTGTGCTCCCCTGGGAGCTGTCAGCCTCTGGGCTGGCCCTCTGGCCCCTGGGCTCACTCCTTCTGTTTGAGGAGCCCTCACTACCAGGGCCCCTGTTCTCTTCACTGTCCTTTGTCCCTGTGCAGAGAGAGTCACCAGTTAATGGCTGGGGTTGGAGGCCCCAGGTGACCCCAGAGAGGCCACGTGATGCCCAGCAATGACCCAGGGCATCCTAGGGCTTGGGAGGGCAGGAGGTAGATGGGCTGGGACACTCTGCTCTGGCTCCAGATAGCTGCTGAGTGGGCTGAGGTGATGGGACAACCCAGAAGCCATAAGGGTCTTCAAGCCACAAGAACAGCTGGGGGGGGGTTGTACTCCAGGGAGGGGGACCACTGAAGACAGGGAAAGGCCCAGGCAGGACCTCGGGTGCCTTGGCGACTTCAGGAGTGGACAAACCTGGGGCCTACTAAGAGCGTGGCCTGGGCCACACCTGGGGAGCTGACCTGCTGGCTGGTCCCTCTGCCGGTCCATGTGCTCCACGTGCAGCAGAAGGCTGTCCACCTGGGCTTTGATCTGGCTCAGCTCCCCCCTGATGGAGCGCAGCTCCTCAGTCCGGACTGCTGGGAGAGGGCCAGGGTTGGTGCCCACACTGGGCAGGGGGGCCGAGGGTGGTGCTGCCCGGGCGTGTGCCCCCCTCACTCACGCTTTATCTGTGCAGGGGGCAGGGGGCTGTTCCTAGAGGCTTTGTGGGGGCTGAAGCTGCTCTTGACTGCCAGGCCCATGTGAGTCCTCCGGAGCTTGACAGGCACACGGTTGATGAGTGGGGGGATCCTCTGGTATTCATGTACCCTACGGGGACAGGAGAGAGGGACTCAGGCCAACCAGCCTCACTCGCTCACCCAGAGGACCCAGGGCAGGACCTACCCACCTGTAGGGAGCATTTTCTCTGTACAGGTCATAGTTCAAGTCGTAGTTACTGCTGCAAAGTAGGAGATAAATAAGAAGGGGTCACTGACCAAGGTCAGAGTCTACCTGGTCCCCAGATGAACTTGGGGAAACTGAAGTATGCAGCTCTTCCTTAGAATGCCTGCCCAAGGTCACTTTGGGAGACCACAGCACACCAGCTTCCCCTAGTTGGCCTCTGATAAGTGGTGTCTCCCAGGTGCTCCAGGTGGCAGGAGGGACACCTGCAGGCTTCTGGTCAGCTACAGCCTGGGCCAACAAAGGCTCCCCTGCTGGAGCCAGGCACTGCTGACCTTCTGGATCTTAGCCTGGCAGAGGATGAAAGGGATGAGTTAAGTCAGAGCCAAAGCCTGGGTGGCTGTGCCAGAGCCTTTGATCCCTGTGTGGGAATCTCCAGGATGCAGGGCCCAGCACAGGCAGGGCCAGTGGGCAGGGTTAGGGTCAGGGCACCGGCCAGGCCCTGGGACAGAGGACCAGCCTGAATGGTCCCAGGCTCACACTGGCGGGGCTCACCCCCCTTCCCACGCACAATGAGCACTCCAGGGCACTGGTGCCCAGAGGGGTGGGGGGAATCCGTGCAGAGGGACAACTGTGTCCCAGCCTGGGCAGGAAGGCCCTGTGGGACACAGCTGCAGGAGCTTCAGATCCCGCCTTGGGTTGGGGAAAGTGATGAGCTGAGGGAGGGGAGGAGATACGAGTGGGGGAGGGGGGGGAGAGTAAAATTCTAAAACAATTTTCTGGAACAGTCCCCATGCCCCCAGCCCAGGGCCAGCCCACTACGGGCGAGGCCTATGGGGGTCCCTGGGGCGGAATGGAGGACACACGGGGTGCGGCTCCTCCCCTTCACCCCACCCGGCCCCCAGGCCTGCAGATGACGTTCGCACCGCCCCCCCACGCCCCCTGCCGCCCCACCCACTTTCTGGCTTCAGGAGACCTGGGTGGGCTCGATCTGCTCCGAGGATGAAGGAGAGCAAGCGGTGGCGCAGCGGGGGTCGGGTCAGGGATGAGGGCTGGGGGGCCGCAGCCAGGACAGCTGTCCCAAGGGCCAGGAAAGACAGAGCGGGGAGGGCTGGGGCCAGGACAGAGCCCAAGGTGGCGGGTCGCAGAGGCGCAGGACTGCTCTCACCCGGCAGAGACCGCGGGGCCGCACCGACCACCTGAGTCGCCATGGCGGAACCTTTACTGCAGAGGCATTGGTGGTTCAGTGGTAGAATTCTCGCCTGCCACGCGGGAGGCCCGGGTTCGATTCCCGGCCAATGCACAAAGTGCAACCTTTTTCCTTCTTCACTTCATTGCTGTTTCCCAAATTGCCCGCTTTATGCGGAGGGATTTCACAGACCGCTGCTGACGTTTAAACGAGCAGTGGAGTTTGGGGGAAGAAATTGCAGTTTGGTCGCATGCGGAGGCAGGCTGGTGTTCCGCCTCCGCTGGGGGCCTTCCTGCCTTTGCCAGCGCTAAGGCCTGTGCCCTGGGTTGGTGGCCTTACCCTTTTTCTTCCCAAGGGGAGCAGCACAGCTGCCCCTGGTCTGGGCTAACGGTTACAGTCAGCGAGGTCACCCAGCAGCCCACTGTCCACCATTGCCCCATCCCCGACCTCTCCCTCTTCTGGGGACCATCCCAAGGGGCCACAGCCACCACCACGGCCTCCCACCCACTGTTGCCCAAGCCTCTGGGGAAGCACTTGGTCATCCTCACTGGAGTCCCCGGGGGAAACTGGGTCTTACGGAGGACACCTCTGCCCCAGGTCTTGAATGCCAGGGGCCCCTCTGAATGGGGTCTGAGTCCCTGCAGGACAGGCATAGTCTGGCCCCATTGCTTCTGGGTCCCCCCCATGTTCAGCCCCAGCCCAAAGCACCCCAGGGAGAGGTGACAGGACTGGATCCCCAGAGGATGGGTGGAAAATATGCAATCGGATGAAGGCAACTAGTGCCAAAGGACTGACGAAGCGTTCTCCCAGCCTTGAAAGTGCCCACGTTCATAAAACACGTGATAACCATGACTGTCCACCAGCCAGAAAATTACAAAACTGTACCAGCAGACTCCCCGGATGAGTCTTGTGCATGAGACTCGAACCAGCACCCGGCCGTGCAGTTCTGCAGGGTTAAAAAGCTGTGCACACTACAGGGTGGCACAGACTCAGGCTGCTGGGGGCAGGGAGAGATTTGGCCTAATCTCTCTTTGGTCGTCCTGGAGCTACAGGGACATCTCAGAGCAGCCCACACCCCAGCCTTGCCATCCCACTTCTGGGCAGAGGAGCCGAGGCAAAACCAAAAGAAACTTGAACCCTCAGTACCAACCAGGGTGTTTACAGCAGCGCCGTTGCTAACAGCAGCCGGTGCCCCCACTGCCTCTTGCCTCCCGCTGCCACCCAGACGCCCACACACAGCAAGGCCAGGAGCAGACTGCAGGCTTTGCACATGCCCAGTGAGGGGACCAAGAGGTCAGCCTGCCTCCCGCACACCCTCATGCACCTGTGAAAATGACCTGTTTGCTGGCAGAAGTTGGTGAGCTCCTTTCTGAAAATGTTTAAAGGTTTCTTTAAAATTGCTTTAAGCTTCCCAAATTAGGGGCTCGATGTCACCCAGAAAGGTTCCCTTTTGCTACTTCCCTGAGGTCTATACCTGGAAAACAAACCCAAGCGCCCCCCAAGTGAGGGTTTGGGGAGGACAGGCACCTGCCTCTGTCAGGATGGTGGCGGGTCATGCCAGATGGGTCATCACGCTGGGATGCGAGGGTCAAGTTCACAGGCCAAGCCTGAGGCTGAGGGAGAAGGCCCTGAGCAGCCTGAGCCCTGAGTGTGCAACACACTCAGGGAGGCTTCTGGGGACCTTGTCCTGGCCCAGGGAGCCCAGAGCCCCACACAAGCCAGCGACCAGCCTCCTTCCCTGGCAGGCCACCCAACAGACTCACCAGAAGATGGCTGTGCCCTGCTGCCTCTTCTGGCCTGGCCGGGCAGGGCCAGGCGTGGGCTCCCGAGCCATATCTAAATCTAAGGAGAGAGCACAGAGGGGGTAGAGTGTGAGAGGAGGAAGAAAGGGGTGCGGGGGACAGGCCACATGCACAGGGCCCTGCTTGCTCCTGGCTGGCCCTTCTCTGCAGCACACCCACCCGGGCCACAGGTAGCCTGGCCTGGCCTCAGATGGACCCGGGCCCCCCTACCCAGGGCTGGGCTCAGGCCCCGCAGGGCTGTCCTAGAGGTCCGCCAGGACCTCTAGGCAAACAGTCCCTTTCCCACACTCCAAAACAAAACTACCTTGAGGGTGGCCAAGGGTGCTCTGCTGTTCCCTTCAGACCTGAACTGACCCTGGGAATTGACCCCATTACCCACCACCTGGAATTTGGGGTGCTACCATCAGAAGGCAGGAGGGGGATACCTGGGGTCCCCGTGTCCTCTGAGGAGACACGCAGCTCTGGTCTGGGTTAATTCTCGAGTGTCCTCTGCCGCCTGCCCAGGATGGAGAGCCTCTGCCGGTCGCCCGCCCACTGGCCTACCCGCTGCCAGGCCCACGCCCCACACCTGCCCTGCGCCAGGCCCCTGCGCCGGCCACTGCCACGACAGCCAGCAGGGCTCCCAGGGAGAAGCAAAATGGGTGCTTTTTACAAAACAATTTAAAGTTCACCCCCAAATCATTGCCCTCAGACGGACAACCTTCCAGACGCAAGACCCAGATTATTTCACCTTGAGCTCAAAAGCAAAGCATCGCGAGGAGCCCAGAACAAGACATGGCAGCCACAGCTGGCTCCCTTCTGGGCTGGACTCTGGGGTGTGAGTGATCCTGGGTGGAGGTGGCCCTAACTCTTGGCAGGTTAGGGAGGCCAATAATGTTTCATGAAATCCTATTAAAGTGAATTTAAGAGATCTGAAATTCAAATTAAGAACCCCTCACCCACATTTTTTCTTAAAGGTGGTTTATGGTGGAATTTTATGGCTGCCAATTAGGCATAGTAGCCAAGTGTTAGCATGAGACACTTTTGAGAAGAAAATACAAAGGGGTCCTAAAATCTGTAGACTGGCTCCTAATGGGTGTCCTGGGCCCAAGGAAGCAGAGAACAAGGCTCCAAGAGGGCCATTGTCCCACTGTTGCCATCCTGGTGACACTGGTTCTAGGTGCTGCTGCCAGAAAGGCCACATCTGCGTCTAGAAGGATGGGTAGAGGCTCCCCCATAGCACGTGTCCTGTGGCTGAGTGGAAGCTGCGCCGTGAAGGACTTGGGCAAACTGGGAGAGGTGGAGGACCCTGGACGCCCCCTTACAGTCTGGCCAGAGGTGGGGTCTGGAGGCTGCACTTGGCCTCAGACCAGCCCCCAGATTCTCTTGTGACTTGAGGGCAGCTGGCCAGCCATTAGAATCAGCAGAGTCCCTCACACTACTGGGGGAGGGGCCTCCTCAGCATTGTTTGGGTCACATCTGGGGTGAGGCAGGGAACCACCTGGCTGCTAGAGGAACAAGGGGTATCCATGAGGACAAGCAAAGGCCAGATCTGGGCTCCTCTGCCCCAGGACCCTGGGTGTGCGATGCCGGCAGGAGCAGGCGGGACCTGCTCCCACATACCGACACGCAGTCACACCGGGCCCCTCGCTCAGCAGGGCCCTGTGCTTACTTTAGGCTCTGCTGTCCTGTCTTAAAATTCCTAGTGGGGGGGTGGGGGGCAAGGGCAATATACGTAACCTAAACTTTTGTACCCCCATGATATGCTGAAATAAGAATTAAAAATAAAAATTCCTAGTGCTGTTTGAGCAAGGGCGCTGCATTTTCATTCCAGTCGGGCCCCACAGATCACGTAGCCGGCCCTGAGTGTCAGCCCCACTCACCAAGCTACCTGGAGTGGGTGACCTGGAAGTTTCCTTCAGGTCCCGAAACCCTGCGGTGCTCATATCTTAGGAACTGCAGCCTCTGCTCTGAGCAAAGGGCAGCCAGATGAGGAGACTTGGGGACAGTCCCAAAGGCACCCACAGCCCTGCCGTCCCTCCTACCCAGTGGGTCAGCCTTCCTGAGGCCCTGTGGCACAGGGTTCCACCAGCTGGTTTGTTGCAAACAAAGGCCTGTGTCCTCCCAGTGAAGTGACGAGTCAGGAGGAAGGGGACCCGGGACGGGCTGCGAGCTTGTGCACTGCTCACGGCATCCCCACCGTGCAGAGGGAGAGGGAGATGCCCCAGCAGTGGGATCTCCCGTGTCCCAGCCTAGGCTCTCTCTGCTCTGGCCGGGTGGCGCTCTCTGAATGTCCCCATCCCTGTCCAAAGCCGGGGGAGCAGAGGGGAGGGAGGAGCTGGCAGGCCCAGCAGGGCTCTGGCTCCACAGCCTCCACCTGCAAAGGCAGAGCAAGAAAATCAAACAGGAGCAGGAGGGGCATGAGTCCAGAGTCCCTGCCTGCTCCCACCCAGCAGCGCTCTGCCATGGGAGAGCAATGGGTAGGGGTCTCCCCTCCTCACTTATTTGCTTTTTCAATTTTATTTTGTCCCTGAAACCCAGGACCCCAGGAAATCAACAAGGAGCACCTGTGTCCTTCCCGGAGGAAGCCCTGGGGTGTCACAGGGAGCCAACTGCACAGTGTCAACTGCACCATAGACATTGTCCTTTCTGTCGCCTACAGCACTGGGCCCTCCCTGGGAGTCGCGTCTCACCCCTCTCATTCCCATCTCAGGCTAAACAGAAGCGGCTCCTTTCCTTTATAGAGCGACTCATACTTTCCAAAGTCCTTTTGCATTTTGTATGAGAACCCTGTGAAGTAAGAAGAGCAAGTGTCTTTACTCCCCATTCTCAGACGCGTAAACAGAGGCCCAGGGAGGCCAGGTGAACGCTCTCAAGGACATGAAGCATTTCACCAGCTTCACCATTTGTCGTCCATGCTTCTCGGTTCCCAAGCCAGGGATCTTCCCAAAGCCCCAGCGCTCACCCACATCGTCCCCCAGCATTCACTCCTCACCTGTCACTGTCTGCCAGCTGGCAGGGAAACTCAGCCCCAAGTGTATCCTGGAAACAGAAACACCTGCAACTGTGCTGGGAACAGAAAAAGTGCAAGAGGCACTGTTTTCAGGCCCAGAGAGGGCGAGAGCATGGAGAAATGGTGTATGCAGAGGCCCGGCCAGCATCGTAATGGCCTGCTCAAGGCAGCCTTGGGCTGTCGCCACTTGCTGGGCGATTCTTGTTTCGTGCACTTTTTCCACCTACATCAAAGAGATCTATGTGTGGGTTTGAAGTCTAGAGGCAGCTGGAGCCCACTCAAGGGAGGGCTGAGAAGTCAAGTGATATATCCCTGAACTACACCACGGGCAGGTCACCTAGTGGAGGGATCCCCGGGAAGGAAGCCCACTTCCTGCTGTGTCCCCACCGCTGGCTCAGGGCTCAGGGCTGGGATGTAGCACGTGCTCAGTTGGTGTCTGCTGAATAAATGAAGAACCATCACAGGGCCACCCGCTGGAAGTGCGCTGGAGGTGTTCGCTCTGCACTTGTCCCTCACAAAGCTCCCCAGACACACTTGGTAGGAGACACACACTCTCGAACCTCACAGCTGTGGGCCTGGAGCATGGGTGGGGCAGTTAATGAACGAGTCATAACGAAGGACAGCAGGTGACACAGGACTGGGGAGGTTGACAGTCAGGTGGGAAGAAAGCAGAAAACGACAGAGAGAGGCCACACTGCTGGAAGGACAAGAATAAGGACGAAGGGCAGGAGCAGAAGGCAGTGGACATGGGAAGCAACTGGTCCCAGAGCCACCGAGTGACTCCCAGACATGTCCAGACGTCATCAAGTGGCGCACGGTAGGACAGGGGAACTGTGTTGCGTCCCAGATTAAAGACTGTGACCAGCAGCTAACAGCGACTGAATTCCTACCACCCGCCCAGCAACAGCTCATTTCTCCTCACAACCACCCTGTACAGCAGGTGGGTGCTGTTACCACCCAGACTTACAGGCAGGCTGACACAAGTGACCGGGACCATGGGGACAGCATGCTGGCGGGAGCGATTCCATCTCAGTCTCCTGCCCCAGGCCCATGACACTGTGGCAAAAGTCAGATGCCTCACTGCAAATACTCAGTGGGCTCAGTGACAGGGAGGCCTGGTTCTGCTGGCACCCCCAGGGCTTGCTGTTGTCACACAGGGTGACCACTCTGCTACCCGCTGCACCTGCACAGGATCCCCGACTGGTGAATTGCAGAGCTGACTAGGCCAACACTGTGAGCCGAGTCCCAGGTGCACCAGGTGGCTTCTTACGGTGGGCAGGAGTCATTCTTCTGGCCACCCCACATCTGAGCCCCCTTCCTGTGTCAGAGGTGTCCCCAAACTTTGAGATGGACCCTTTCTCCCAGGAAAGAAGCTGTGAATGCCCCTTTCTGACCCCATCCCTCAGTCTCCCTTGCAGCGAGGGGCTGGGCACAGCGCTTGGCTCTTCCAGTCCGACCCACACGCCCGATCTGAATGAAAGCGGCTGATGGGAAGCATCATCATCTCGGCAACTGATGGAAGCGCAGCAGCTCCTGCCAGCTTTTAGAGGTGGTGCCAGTTGTAGCTTTTGTGCCCAGGAGAGGCAGTGGCCCCTTCCAGATCTGACTCCCCAACCCTTTCAGAGCTCCTGGGAACTAACCTGCATCTTCCACAAACTCCTTTTCTGGTTAGAGTTGCCAGAATTAGTTTCTGTTGCTTAAAATTAAGAATCTCCATTAATACAAAAATAGAACCAGGAGTGAATGGAGCAAGAAGCCCTGAAGGAAACAGGGGTGATCTGAGGCTGCTAAGTGGCCAGACGATAGTGAAAATCCAGCTGGCATTAAGGGACAGGACACCAGCAGCCCACGGCGGGCCATGGCAAGACAGTTAATCCTGTGATCCCCCGGAGCAAAGCACCCATCAAAGACAAGGCTTAGGGGGACCTAGTGGCTCCTGCCATAGAAGAGCACAAAGATCACCCCAAGGTCGAGATCTGCCAGACACAGTGGCTGTACTAATAGCACCACACAGCTTAAATGAAAAGGAAGACAAGCTCAAAATTCAAATTCTTTGCTCAGGCCATGGTTAGAAAATCCGGGAATGTTAATATTTTGCAGCTATAAAGCCAAGAGAGTAAAAACCCGAACTTAAAGCTTGAGTCAATGATTATAAAATGACCCTCAAGTGGACTCACATCTTGAAAGGTCTTTATTTGGGAAACAGTGGAGTGTAGAGATCAGAGACTATTAAAATAGGGCAACGCAGGAAGCCAGGTAAGACTTGGGTGCCCCTCACCCCCACAGAGCCACCCTTGTTGGCCAAACCAATCCTCTTGGTGACTCTGAAGATGCTGGTGACAGAAACTCCCTTGTAGTTAGTTAGGTGTGCTATGCGGCTGAGGTGTGGCCCATGGAGAGGGGTGGGAAGGATGGACGCTACTTTCAAGGTGGAGTATAGCAGGCTCTGAGTGACTCTCCACCCTCCCGACTTGGCCACCTGAATGCCAGTGCCCCGAGTGACCTGGGAAGTCATGTGCTGAAGATGTCAGGACCTTGGTCAGCCGGGGTTCCCCCACCCCATGACCCGAGTGGAGAACAGCCTTCTCTCGAGAGCAAGAGTGCGGATTTGCTGTAGCTAGCAGCTGGCGTCTCCTCATACCCCACACCTGTGATGACCCCGAGTCTCCTCATACGACACACCTGTGATGACCCGGCGTCTCCTCATACCCCACACCTGTGATGACCCGGGGTCTCCTCATACCCCACACCTGTAATGACCCGGGGTCTCCCTGAGTGCCCTATGTGACCCCTCATTTTCTCCAGGCTTAAATAACAAGTCAGATTCCTGCAGGCTCCAGGGGGCCAATGACAACTTCAAATCTAGGAGGATATTGAATTACCAAAAAAATCTAAGAGAAAGATATTGAATCACCAAAAGAATGGAGAGATTTGGCTAATTGATGTTGGCAAAAATTTGGGAAGGTGACCTGGGAGTGGATTCTGAGGGTGCAGGACTGGTGAGGGAAGAAAATAACATTAGACAGGGTTGAACATGCCAAGATTTAGGATTCTACAGGGCTAGCTTGAGTCACTGGGATGGTTCTCCTCATTTGATAGTTCCTTGAAACCTGGACTCAATTGTGACCAAATACTATTAGCTAATAATGCTAATAAGAGCTAAGACTTGCTAAACATTTACTGCGTGCTGGGCACACTTTTAAGCACCAATGTTAACAAGTCAAGTTTACATGGTATAATGCTGATGGAGAAACTGAAAAGTTGGAGCGCTAGCCTAGCTGTGTGAACACTCATTAGTGTTTACTCTTGCCAGGCTGTTCCCAACAGTTTAACTCATTTTATTATCCTCATTTTACAAAAGAAGGAAATGAGGCAGAGAGACGTTTTAGGGCAACAGTCCCCAACCTTTTTGGCATCAGGAACCGGTTTCACAGAAGACACATTTTCCATGGACCAGGGATGGGGGATGGTTTGGGGATGATTCAGGTGCATTACATTTATTGTGCAGTCAAACCTCTCTGCTAACAGTAATCTGTATTTGCAGCTGCTCCCCAGCGCTAGCATCACCCCCTCAGCTCCACCTCAGATCATCAGGCATTAGGTTATCATAAGGACCGTGCAACCTAGAGCCCTTGCATGTGAGTTTACAGTATGGTTCGAGCTCCTATGAGAATCTAATGTGCTGCTTTGACAGAAGGCGGAGCTTATGCTATGATGCAAGTGACGGGAAGCAGCTGTAAACACAGATGAAGCTCCACTGCTCACTTCCTGCTGTGTGGCCGGGTTCCTAACAAGCCATGGACGGTACCGGTCCGCAGCCCCAGGGTTTGGGACTGCAGTTTTAGGGTGACCAACTGTCCCAGTTTGCGTGGGACTGAGGGGTTTCCCAGGATGTGGGACTTTCAATGCTAAAGTCAGGACAGTGCCAGGCAAACTTGCACAAGTGGTCAACCTAGGTTTTGAGTAACTTGGCAAAAATCACAGTTATTAAGTGGCAGAGCCTGTATTTGAATCCAGGTGGGCTGACTTCAGACTCAAACTCTGTGCCCTGCCAGCGGTGTTCAAACTCGAGCTTGCATCTGAAACACCTGGAGGCCTTGTTAAAACTCAGGTCACCCAGCCCCAGCTTCAGAGTTTCCCATTCAGGAGATTTGGGCAGCTGAGAATTTGCCTTTTTAACAAGTTCTCTGGCGATGCTGATGTTGCTGGTCTCAGGACCAAGTTGGAGAAACGCTGTGTTACGCTGTCTCACCTCCAGATGAGAATGCTGGAACGGACTTTTCATGTATGACCCGCTCACTGCCACCCCCACCCATGAATGCTGAGATGGCCCCAAAGATACGTCCTTTGCCACGGCCTTGAGAAGTAAATACATTAGTGAGGGAAGTGCTGGACAACGGTGAGCAACGCTGATGGAAGAGGCTCAACTGAAATGGTCATACAGTTATGAACTGGCAGAGCCTGTCTGGGCACACAGAACTGCCAGAGTTAGTTGCCACAGCAGAGGTGAGGCTGCCACAAAGGTGGCTCCCGTGTCCCTGCTGTCAGGAGTACACTCTGCAGTTCCCAGGTCCTGCAGCAGTAGCTCGGGAATCTATACAGACTGGCTTTGCAGCAGAATTTGGGGCACGATGTCTGGCCACCCAGGCCCCCCAGCCTGGTTCTCTGACTCTTCCCAAAATCCTGTGACCAACCATTGTCTCTGTTATAAGAAAACTGAGGTTAAATCCACATAATATAAAATTAACCAATTCAGTGGCACTTAGTGCATTCGCAATGTCGTGCAACCCCCACTTCTATCTAGTTCCAAAGCATTTTATTTTTTTTATAAGTTATTTTATTTTCATTTTTATTTTTTGATACAGAGTCTTGCTCTGTTGCCCAGGCTAGGGTGCCGTGGTGTCAGCCTCGCTCATAGCAACCTCCAACTCCTGGGCTCAAGCAATCCTCCTGCCTCAGCCTCGTAAATAGCTGGGACTACAGGTACATGCCACCATGCCTGGCTATCCTGCCAACTCTTAACTCGGCCAAGACCACAGGAAGGCAATGCCCGGTAGATGCCTTGTTCTTTAGGCAGCCTAGGCTATGAGATTGGATCCTCTACATGCAACGGGTCTCCAGAAAGCAGAGGGCCCTTCCCAAGCACACAAGGCAACCCCTCCACGTGCATAAAGAAAATATTAAGAAACTTACATTCATCTTTATCTTTACCTTTTAAAGTTTTTATCTGTGTCTCTTTCATGCTGGATATAATATTTTAGTATACTAGTACATGGAGATAATTCATAATTAAGTACGTATAAACATACTGAAAGCACGTGCTCGAGTTTTTACAGCTAGAGGTTTGCAGCCAAAACATCTGGAAAGCCTCCAAAGCGGCACCATGTCTGGGACGGAGAGCAAGCCCTGCCTTCTAGAACCTGGGTCCAGAACACCAGCTGGAGCCCTAGGCTCACCACGGAGCGCCCTCTGCCCAGCGCTGAGGAAACCCTCAGGAGGAGGGCTCCGTTCTCCTCGGAAGCCCCGACGGCTTGTTGTCATTCTCGCTCTGGACCCTGGCTGTTCCCACTCAGTCCCGGCCACACTCAGCCGGCCCTGCCTCTCTGTCCCCCGCGGAAGCTAAACCCAGGCAGGCGGGGGCTTTCAAAGAACCGGATCCGAGCTCACTGCCCCTCCTCACCGCCCTCAATACTTTCACAGACTTTGCTGGAAACACACACCTGGCTTAGCAGCGTTTACCGTGTCAGGGGAAGAAAAGTTCCCCAGAAAAAACTCCACAGAGACAGAAATATTTCAGTCAGGCCTTGAGAGTTTTCCAGAACCCACTCCAGGGACCCACTGTGAGGCGCAGACTCTTACTGTGTGTGTCACAAATAACGATTCCTTTGCCACCGACACCTTTGATTTCATGTCTGTACTCGCTGTGGGGAGCGCCGGGCACGCGGAGACGCGCGGCCAGGCGGACTGGAGGCGGAAGGGAGGACGCTGGGGCTGCCCAGGACGCCAGGGGCCCGGGTGGCACAGCGGCAAGGAGCGTGAAAGGGGGGGACGGCAGCGGGACAGCGAGCTCCAGGGAGGCACAAATGTTCCCAAACACTCCCAGCCTCCTCACCCGCCCCATCACTCCTCAGTGAGCCAAAGCCAGAGCCAGGCGGGCCAGGGAGGTGACAGGGACTGGCAGCCCTCACTTTCCCTGCGTGTGGCCTGCGGACCCCCTCCGGAGCCGAAGGCTGGTCTCCTCACACCCGGTGTCTACACCTGCGGACGCGAAAGATGACTTCGCCCCCAGGGACATCCGCGCACCCCCCTCCTGTGACTCTGCGGCCGGTCGTCAGCTGGGCGTGGGGTGGGGGTCGGGGTCGGCCGCCCCGCCTGTGCTGCCCTCTCCTCCCCGGCCCGGCGGGCGCGCGCCCGGGCCACCCCTCCCCCCGGCGGGCGCGCGCAGAGCGTACTCACGACTCCGACACTCGTCCCGGCTGCCGAGCGGCCTCACCGCCGTCCGCGGGGGGCCCAGCGGGGACCCGGCCAGCTCCCCGGTGGGCGGGTGGGCGCCGGCGGGCCGCAGGAGGGCTTCGGCCGGTGACTGCCGCGCGGCGGGGGGCGGGGGGCGGGCTGCGCGTGCGCGGGCCTGGCTCCCACGGGGCGCGTGCACCCGACGCGGCCCTGGAGGCGGGAGCCGCTTGGGCGCAGGGCGACGTCTCCCAGCGCCTGTGGCTGCGGCTCCTGCACAGGGGTCGTGTCCCATGTCCCGCGTCCCCGAGGAGTTGCGGCCGGATGCCTGCCTGCCGCTTACACACGGGACCAAGGCGGGAGAGCAGGGCGCCCCCACCCGGGGCGGTGGGGGGCAGGGGTGAGTGAGCAAGCCAGCCCAGAAGCCTGAGGCTGGGTCCTCGCAGGTGACCTTGGGCAAATGCCTGAAGCAGGGGCCTGTGGCTCAGCCCTGCCACAAGCGTCTGGCTCCCTCCTTTGGGGGTGGTGGAGATAGTAGGGGGCATCTCTGTGGACACCCCGCGTGTGCCCGCGCTCTAAGCCGGGGCACAAAGAGCTTCCTGTAGGCCCGATTGAACAGGCTGAACCAGCAAAAGAAAATGGAAAGATTAAATGATAGCCAGACTGGCTGGGTGTGGTTCCCAGCTGTGTGATCTTGGGCAAGTTACTCAACCTCTCTGTGCCTCCACTGCTTCAACTGTAAAATGGGGGTAGTATTCCCTTGTCAATGAAGAAGTGGGAGGGTTTCAGTGAGTTAACAGATGTCAAGTGTTTATTACGTGTCTGACACATGTAAGTTCAGCCGTGTTTGAGAATGGGCAAGGGAGAGGGACTCTGCAGTTTCTGACTGCCACCAGCCCTGATTTGTCAGAGCACCCCACCAGTGGAGACGACACACACACACACCACTTCCCAGACATTCAGAGCAGTTTCTACACCACCCACCTGGGGCCCAGCCATGGAAACTGATGGAAGAAAGACCTCTCACTGAGGCAGAGAGTCTGGTCTTCCACCTTACTGGAGAGCCTGAAAAAATCCAGAGGGTCACCTGGATCATGAGTGTGACCAGGAAAGGGACTAGGTGGGTAAGGGCTACTGCAGTGAAGCCTCAGGTCCCCTTTGGTCTTCCCAGGATCATCCTGAGTCATCTAAATTCCCCTTCAAAACAAGCATTCCATTTGCAAGTCCAGCTGATTCATAACTGAGTTTACTCCTTTGTGGGCTGCAGCTGGCCAGGAACAGGGAGAGCAGTCTCTTCTGACCACTGGCTCTGGCTTCTGCTTCGGTGCCTAACTGAAGCCCATCTTCCCGATTGAAAGCAGGCTGAGGGGCTCCGAGCTCTTCTAGGGAGCCTCTCCGGGCTCTGCCCTCCCCAACCCTCGCTGGCCTCCCCACCACCCTCTGCCCAACTTCCTGCATCACGCAGGTCTGAGACCTCTCCGGACATTGGGCACGTAGTCCCAGCCTGGCCCTTGTTCCAAACAGGTGGGCAGATGGGCAAGCGGAGCAGGTGCACCCAGGGGCTGGCAGGGGAGCTGCCTGGCCGGGCCTCAGGGCCCTGGGTCCCACCGCGAAATGTGCTCCTGAGCTGGAAAGGAAGCAGAAGGGATTGGGCATTGGTGGCAGCTCAGGCAGTCCTGGGATAGGGACCTGGCTGCAGTTGGTCTGTAAGGTCCCATGGCCATGGTCCCATGTGGAGCCTAGACCCTTCTAGCAGGGGCTGCTGGGAGCTGGTGCTGCCCTCCAGCATGGTGCACTGGGCTCCAGGGAATCAGGGAACACAGAGAACGCGACAGGGACCCAGGTAGCAGCTTTCGTGGTAGGTGGAGAGGGTCATTAGAGAAATCCCCTGCCAGGTTTCGGTTCCGGTCCTGCCTCTGTGTGGACATGCTGCGTGATGCTGGGCCTGTCGTTTCTGGCTGGGCCTCAGGGACTCGCAGGTACAAGGTCCCCAACAGAGCATCCTCAGTGCCCCTGTGTGCTCAGATACACTCCAGATATCTTAGCACCCCGCAATGGGCTAGCAGTACCCCAGGGGACAGGGATCAGAGAAGGGAGTTGTGGGGAGTCCTGGGAAGGCCCTCACCAAACTGGCAGATGTAACGGTTCCGGGTTTTGCAGCGCTGGTCGTTCCAGTTGAAGGCGGCTGATGCCTGCAGCTCCACACAGTTGCCAAACCTGATGGGCCAGGATGTCGGGTACACAGGGTGGAGGAATGAAATCAGGAGTCAGGAGAGGCTTAAACCCTCCACCCCATCCACTTGCAGCTTGGGCCACTGGGAGCCAGACCCTCCCTGAGCCCCCATCCCTGCCCCAGAGTGCTGCCTGGGTAACAGTTCCGCCTACCCCCCTGCACACTCTGCCACAGCGGCCAGTGGGAGCACTGGGCACCTTAAGAGACAGGCTGGTGTCCTTCCCTCCCAGCAAGCAGAAGGTGTGCCTGGGAGCCAACCAGGCCTGGAGTTCCTCCAGGCTCCGGGCAAGGAGGGCCGGGTGAGAGAGCTGGAGCCCTTGGCAGCCACACAGCCTGGCCACCTCCACCCATGCCCTGGGCATTCCTGGGCTTTGAAGACCACTTGCCCAGAATGTCTTCGGTACAGGGTGGCCGGTGGCTGTGTGTGGAAAGGATGCAGGTGGGTAGACAGCTACGGAACGCCAGAGCCAGGGGACTGATGCAGGCAGAGAGGGGGAATGGGAGACAGTGGGGGTGAAGAGACAATACATGGAGGCTGGAGACACACTGGGGGACAGTGGGGACAGGTAGATGGATGCAGCCTTCTTGGGGACCCTGTCTTTAGGTGACAGGCCTTCTGATTTCCATCTCCCTCACCTCAGCACTGTGCCTGCCCCAGCTGTGCCCAGACTTCCCTGGCCGTGGGCACCAGGCAAGGCCCAGGCCTCAGAGGGCCCAGCCAGGCAGCGGGCTGGGGTGGTGGGTTCTTCAGTGGAGGCTGAAGCCTGGGGGAGGGCACCCCGCACTCACCCCTGGTTGTCAGGCTGCCCAAAAGCAAAACTCGTGAAGGCCTGGTGCTCCCCAGTGGTCCAGCGGAAGGAGTCCTTGGCGGTCTTGTAGGTGAGCCCTGGGCCAGGGGAGCTGAAGTTACCCCCACCTGAGACCCCTGGGCCCCTTCCGGCCCCTGCTCCCAGCACTGCCAGCCCCCTGCTGGGTCTTCCCCCTTGGCCCTCTCCATGGGGAAGGGGTGGGCAGCCCGGCTACTGGCCCCAACCTAGGCACCAGGCCTTTGCCACACCCTTGCCATCTGCTGTCCCGGCTCTGGGCTGCCACAGCCCACGATTCCTGGTGCAACATGAGGCATAGAGACCCCACACTGGCTGCACCCTCAACCAGCCAGGCACTCACCAATCCAGAAGTTCCTGGTCTCGAAGTCGCTGTCGGTCACCTCATTGGTGGTCTCCAGGCGGCCCAGGTAGAAGGCGAGGATGTCCTGCACTTTCTGGCTCTTGATCTGGGCCAGCACCCCACCTTTTCTCTGTAACCCCCACCCCGGTCACGCCGGACTGGCAGGGCCCCCAGAGCTCATGCCCGCCCCCCTGCCCTTCCTGCCACCCACCTCCCATGACTATGGATGCCAAATGTGTGTGCTGGCAGGGCTGTTGTCACCCCTGGCCCTGACAGCCTCCTGCCTCTAGGAATAGGGGTCCCCTTTCTGCTCCCCTGCCTGCTTCTCCTCTCTCTGAGCACAGGAGCCCAGCTGGCAGCCCAGAGGCCCCAGCAGGGTCCTACCCCCAGAAAGGTTTTGTTTCGCCTGCACAGTGTCTTACACACATTCAAACTGACTGCCCGCATTGATACACTGAGAGATGCCAGCGAAAATCTGGATCTCTGGTTCTCTTAAATCCCGAGTTCTGGCCACGCTGAACTCAAATTCCTGCATGGCGACCCACAGCTGGAGCGGAGTCAGGTCAGCTCCCTTGGATAGAGGTTGGGTGTGGACCTCGTCTCTGGGTCCCTCAGGTCATTAAGTGACCTCCCAGCTTCCATGAACCTCTGAGTCTGTGACCCCTGCTTTATACTAATGAAGGGAATGAGGTCAGAGAAGTCGAAGGAACCAGCTGTCAGTCCAGGGTCCCTCCATTAAGACCCTCACTTGAGACCCTGGGGGTTCTGGGGAAGGCAGGGGACAGTGGTCACCTGGCACTTCAGCTTGGCTCCGTAGTAGGTGTCTGCCTCTGAAGACACCATGAAGCAGTCCCCATCGATCCTCAGGTCGCAGGTGTGGAAGGGAAAGTGCACCTTGGCTGAGGGGGAGGGGCTCAGTTAGTGTGTGCCGACCTCAGAATTGTCACCCTCTCCCGTCCTGCCAAGGAGCTGCGCCCAAAGTGTCCCTTCCTCCGGCCACCTGCTCCAAACTGGAGAGTGGGTGGGGCAGTGGTGTGCTGGTAACTGTGTAACGAGGAAATCTCTCTCGCTGTCCCCCGCCCCCCCCAAAATCCACAGTTTATAGTATTTGCCAATTTGTGGTGTCATTCCTTACATTGTGGTCAACTTTGAGCTACAAATGTGATGTCACTGACTGAGGGGTTGGGAGGAAACGCACACAGTGGGCTCCTGGGAGCTGGCACCCCCCCCAAGGGGGCCTGGGGACGGCACTCACTGGCACACTGGGCTCCCCCGTAGCCCACGTCGCAGACACAGGAGCACTCCTCCTCCCGGAACCGGCCGTGCACGCACCGCACGCTGCACCGCACTGCCAGGACGGGGCAGGAGGGCAGAGGGCTCAGCCCCCAGCCACCTGGACACCACGCTGCCCCACAGGCCTCGAACATGCGGAAATGCCAACCACAGAGACAGAACCCATCAGGGCTTCCAGCTGCTGCCATGCTTGGCGTCTTCAGTTTGATCCCCATTGTAGAAAGAGGCAAATTGGGGCTTGGGAGGTGACCTGCCCCTGGTCACAGAGCAGGGTGCGGTGGGGGCAAGAATTGACTTCTGGTTCCTGATTCTATCCTCCTCCCACCATCCCAGAGCCCTAGGGGCCAAATCTGATTCTGGTTTGAATCCCCTGCACAGCTCAGGGTCTGGCAGACAGTTGGTGCTCCATAAATGCAGTGTGCACACTCAGCACGTACATGGTCAGCACCCCCTAACACACGTGAGACTCCCCCAAAGCACTCTCAGTAAGTGTAACAGCCCCGGGACACGCCACGCGGGCAGGCGTGTGCACACCCGGTCTCGGCCTCCCTCCTCACCCCTAGGGGGCTGCCCGCTCACACACTGGATGCCCCGGGCGGTCGTCATCTGGAACTCCAGTGTCTCTCACCTTGGCAGTATCTGCCCGTGTAGCCAGGGGGACAGTGGCAGTGGCAGGTGCTGACATTTAGATGTCCGTGGTTCCGGCAGCTCATGCGACATGGGTTCCTGGGGACCTCTGGTGAGATGAGGAGGGAGCCTCCCTGGGTGCTGAGGTCCAGGGCTTCCCGGACAGCCCCTCAGGAAGCTGCCACCCACCCCAGGATCACCAGGCCAAGACCTTGTGTGCCTGCTGTGCCAGGAGGAGGCAGGCGGGTGGGGCACTCACCACAGAGCCCCCCTGCGTGGTCCCAGGCTTTGAAGCAGCCCGAGACACTGGCTGTGCAGAGCGAACACCAGGCACCCTTCTTATAGGGGACGATTGTCTTCCCGTTGACCTCCCAGTTGCCTCTGTGAGAGCAAGTGCCAAGGGTCTGCAAGGGCCTGGCCTTAGGCAAGGTGGAGTGGGCCTTGCTGCCTGCCCCACGGGCCCCTCAGCTCCTCTGGCCCCACTAGGGAGGTCAGGGAGCTGGACAAGATGGGGACATTCCCTAGGAAACAAAAGATGACCTCCAAACTAGTCCTGGGTAATTCCCCAAAACCAGGGTCGTGCTTCCAGGTAGGCACATCCGCATGGCCAGAACCTTCACTCTCTCCCTTTCTGCTTCTTCCCCCTCCCACCAAGGGGTAAACGCCTCCAGGTGCGTGGGTGGGCATGTCACTGTGGGTGAAAGCATCCCTCCCCACCTCCCAGACAGCCCAGCAGGAGTGGCAGGGCAGCTGCCATCGTGGGGGCTTACCCAGGGGAGTAGGCACAGACAAAGGCTTCCATGGCTGCCTGGCCCACAGAGCACAGATGCCGCCCACAGCCCAGCTGGCTCGAGGTGGCCCACACGAGCTGTAGGAGACACAGTGGCTCAGAAACCCTGTCATGGACTGGCCCTGGGGAGGGGGACATAGCTTTTGCCATAGTCCAGGCAGAGAGACAGCTCCCTCACCTCCTTGAGGGCCTCAGGAGCAGGGGCTGTCCTGGGCAGGGATACAGGATGGGTGGGAACAGCCTAGGAAGGCTTTCTAAGTGGAGGGGGCGGGGCCAGCAAACCTGAAGGGAGGGGAGATTGTGGATGGGTGGAGAGAGACTTGGACATCAAGGGCCTTGTGATTGCAAAATGACCATAACCCTTCTTGCTACATGACTTTGCAGCTCTTTGCAGTAAGAGGAGGTGTCTCTTTCCCCACTCCTTGAATCTGGCTGGCCTTGTGACATGTGTTTTCTGATAGATTGCAGCAGAAATGATACTGGACTGATTTTGAATCTGGTCTCACAGGATCTTGCAACTTCCACTCAGACTCACAGAACCATGCACAGCCACCACACAAACAAGTTCAGGATAGCATGCTGGAGGTTGAAAGGGCAAGATGAGCTACTTGGGGCCATTCTACACAGCCAGCTCCCAGCTAACCCACTAGCTGACTACAGCTGCATGAGTGGGCCCAGCCAGGACCAGAGAACCTCCCTGCAGAGCCCAACCCCAATGGTTGACCTGCAAAATCAAAAGCTGCTAAATTTTGGGGTGGTATGTCATGCAGCAAAAGCTAATGGATACAGACCTTTAAACTTAGATTTAAAGTCTTAGAATTGGTGACAATTTGGAAACAGCACAAGTGGTCAACACACAAAAACAAGGAAGCAAACTCTCTGGTAGCCAGACAAGTATGAGACTGGGTTCTGGCAGGGAGGGGTAAGCATGCAGTTATATACCTGTATCCAACAATTAGAGAGTATGCATTCTTTTTAAGAATCTACAGAACTTTTGCAAATCACAAAGTAAGACCCCACATTTGACCACAAAGTAAGTTTCAACAATACCAAGGAATCAACATCCTACAGGCCACATTCTATGAACTCAATGTAATGAAATTTAAGGTAAATAATTTAGAAATAAGTAAAGAAGAAAACATAGTTTGGAGACTTAAATATACATTTCAAAATAAAAAACAATATCATTACTGGAAATAGGAAATAGCTCTAAATAACAATGAAAACACTAAATACCAAAACTTATGGGATGCAGCTAAAGTAGTTTAGAGGAAAATTCATAGCTTTAAATGTACATGGTAGAAACAGAAACAGATTTAAAATTAATGAGTTAAGAATCCACATCAAAGAGATAAAAAAGAATGGAGTAAATTAAAATAGAAGAAAAAATAAGCAGAAATTAATAAAATTAAGAATAAAGGAAAAACAGAGAACAAAAGCAAATAGCTGATTTGTTGAAAAGATTAATAAAATAGACAAAACTTTGTGAATATTGGTAAAGAATTAAAGAGAGAAGGTACAAATAAACAATACTGGGAATTTAAAAAGAACAGAGCTATAGAGTAAATATTTTTTAAAATCTATGCTTAATTCTAGTTCAAATCTCTTGTTAAGTAATGAGCAATTATAACCAATAAATTAGAAAACATAAAATGGACAATTCCCTAGAAAACAGAACTTGGAAAAACTGTCTCAAGAAGAAATACAAGGCCGGGTGCGGTGGCTCACACCTGTATTCCTAGCATTCTGGGAGGCCAAGGCGGGAGGATCACTCCAGGTCAGGAATTAGAGACCAGCCTGACTAATTAGTGGGAAATGTGCTCAGTCTCATAGGTAATCAGGGAAATGAAACTGAAAACAGAGTGAGAAACACCCTGGATTCTGGCAGAAATCAAGGAGCCCGATGATGCTGGGAAGTGGGAACTGGTTTGCTGGTCTGTACAGCTGCTGCGATCGCTTTGGCAACACATGGTTGTAGGTGCGTGTTCTCTGTGACAGGCCATTCCTCTTCCAAGTCTCTCCTAGAGAAACTCTGGACACACATGCACAACAGGACCTGAACAGGGTCAGTGTGCCGCGGTATGGTTTGTAATGATAAAAAAGCAGAAATAACCTAGATGCCCGTCCATAGCCTTTAGAATGAATGAATTACATTTTATTCATAGTGAAACATGAATAGTCAACATGAATCCCCCGTGCCTATGTGGACCAATGGAAGTAAATCTTATATGTGGTCTGGAGTGATAAAGCTTCAAAAGGAGACACACAGAGAGAACATTTATGTAAGATTTAAAAACACAACTCACTTGCACAAGTGGAAAAGGTATAAAAACACTTATATGTGTAATAAAATATTAAAACCTGCTTGGGATTTGGCTTCTGTTTTTCAGTGCTGTACCTTAGCATCAAAAGAGTGCCAGGTACATCGAAGGCAGTTGACAAATATTTGTTGAATGAAGAAAAAAAAGAAAGAAACCTGCTTGGAAGAGATGTACCTGAATTTCAGGAAAGTTCCTTCCGGGCAGGGACAGGGAGGAAAGGGAAGAGCGGGGCTTTAGCTTAGTAACGTCTTTTAAATCTTGGTAGTGGGTAAGAGGGGGTCCATTTCTAAATTTATGTCTTAAATAACTCATATTTAAGATTGAAAAAAGTAAAATTAAACAAATCGGAAGAAAAGGAATCCCAAAAAGTTAGGACAAACCGTAGCCTCTTCTGAGATGACCCGGCTGGCCTCAGGGGCCCGGGAGCCTGTACCTTGGCCTCACCTGCAACACACTCACCTGAGTGTAGTGGGCGCAGGTGGCGTTGTGGGCACACTCGGCTGTGGCGTGGCTGTACCGCTGCCCCTCTGCGAACCACAGGCTGACCACTTCGACAAAGGACGCCAAGCCTGCCGGCTGCAGCTGCTCGTTCCAGCCCACCTGCGGGGCAGACGCCAGGCCCGGGGCCAGGGTGCCACAGAGGGCTGCCCTGGCTTGAGCCAGTCTGGCCAAGCTGTCACTCCAATCCTGGGGGTGGCACAGACAGAGGCGTCAGCGGGAGGCCTTTGGGTAAAGGAGGGGACTGCTGGGCCCGGCCTCAATGATTCAACTCCTCCACTGTCTACAAGCACCCAGGAGGTGCCTGCCAGGTCATGCGGAGAGGAGAGCACTGGATAAGGAGTCCTGCTTGCACACCTGATGCTCTGAACTGGTCTGTCTCACTGAGCCGGGGCCAGGAAAGGTCAGGCAGGACCCACCGGGAGCCCTCCCAGGTGTGCTGGGAAGGCACAGCGGCACCTGACACCCGATCCAGAGCTCGGCTCCTCCCAGGACAGAGCCTCCTCGCGCTGCGTCCCGGCGTGGGCACCGAGCCTCTGCACAGGCAGTGGGGTGAGCTTCCCCTGTCCTTTCCTGTCAGGTAGGTGGTGCCCAAGCCTTCCCGACTGGCTCTGTGTTCTGCCCGTTGTCAGAAAGGCTCGGCCGCTCCCACCCGGCCAGGCTGCCGTCCCGAGGTGGCCGTGCCCCTCTGGCCTGTTTTCTCGGCCCCCCCACCTCCGCCTTGGAGTAAGTAGGGGTACAGTGTGGAAGCAAAGGGTGTGAGACATCTCCTGGCTTTGGAGAGTTCTCTGGAGCAGGCCTCACTGCTCCCCCACCCCACCCCCTGGTCCAGCCATGTGACCCCCAGTGGGTACTTACTCCCCATGAGACTCAGCGTCCTCATGTGTAAAATGGGGACGATGCAGGAGAGCAGGGCTGTGAGGACTGAACCGATGCAGGGGGGGAGGGCGCCCCTCAGGGCGGCCCCAGCAGGCCTGGCCTCGAGCAGATGTCCCCTGGGATTCTGCCTCTGACAGGGCTGCACCGGGAGCAGGGGACTCCTTGGGGCCCTCCCACCAGTCTCCAGTGCGTACAAGGGGAGCCCAGGGCCGAGGTGGGAGGGGGGCTGAGGGGTGGGCTCCACTTGTACCTTTTACTAAAATGTGGCTTTCCAGGACTTCCATAAAAGGCCCTGAAAACAGTGCCAACTGCCAGCCCACTGACCACAGCACCTGCGGGGTCCCAGGCAGGAGCACCCACCACTGGGTGTCATAGCTGGGAAAGCCCTGGCTGCCCAGGGGCTGGGCCTGTGGATTGGCAGAGCCACTCAGGGCCGGGAAAGGGGGAGAAGTGACATCTCCCCCATGCCCTCGCCTCCCCACCCCCACCTCCTGGGAAACTGACCCCAGAGCTCTCAAGGTCACCGCCCGCCTACGAGGAGTTCATGGGAGGCAGCCATGGGGAACCCTGCCCGCCCCCGCTCAGGCCTGCCCCTGCTCCCTGGCCTGTGAACGTGGTCTGTGGCTGCTGGGTCCCAGACTATGGGGGGCAGCATCTCTGAGACCCCTGAAGACAGCCAACCCCGCAGCCCCAGGTGGGGTGGTGGGAAATGCCGCCTCCCCACACCTGCTCCTGCTGTGAAACGTGAACAGTGAATCAGCAGGGGGCTTGGGAGAGGCCCCGCCTGGTGGCCCAGATAAGCCCAGGAAGATCTCTGCACCCCCCCCACCCTACCCCGCCACCATCCTGCTGGACTCCTGGGGACACTCTTTTTCCCTGGAGGAGGGGACTGTCTCCTTCCACGGCTCCTGGTCTCCATGGCAACAGGTGCCAGGGAAGGCCCAAGGCCTGCCCTTCAGGCCTGTGTTAGCAGAGGGGTCAGACCTCCTGCACGGAGGGTCCCCTGGGGGGAAGAAGCCACAGAGCCCCAGGAACCAGGGTCACAGTCTCTCCAGTGGGCAAGGTGACTGGTTGTGGCTGAGCCCTCCTCTGGGGCCTGTCCCTCCCGGTGCCCCCCTGGCAGAGCAGAGCTGGGCGGAGGCACTCACCATTCTCCGCATGTTGGCCGCAGGGGGGTGGACCCGGCTGCGCAGGCGGTTGTGCAGGGAGAGGAGCAAGAAACTCTCCTTCCTGCTCAAGGCTGGGGTGGAGAGAGGAGGTCAGGCTATGAGCAGGGGAACCTGAGCCCGAGCCAGGGCGGGTGAGGGTGCAGGCCCCCTTAGGAAACAAGACGTAGGCCGGGAGAGGAGGGTGGTGGGTGTGGGGAGGGCACGGGGTGCAGAGATGGAGAAAGAAGCCTGGGTAGAGCAGCCGGGCTCAGGGTGGGGGTGAGGCCGGCCGGGGCGTGGGGAGGGCAGCGTCCCTTGCCCGGGGCTCTGCTTGGCCACTGAGGCGCTTCTGGGCCCAGCTGCAGGCTCTGGTCAGTTTTCCTCCTTGACCCCAGCTCTGGGCCCACCCCTTCCTCCTCCCTCCTCCCTAGCCCCAGCCCCAGTCCACCATGGTTCTGAGGGTTCCCGCATTAAGTCACAACAGCACGACCCAGGCCTCGGCCTCCGGAAGTGGCCTAGCACCCCCTCTGCAGGGTTCACAACCGCTTCACCCAGATGTCCCTTACCTCCGGGCACGGGAGCCTGCTCCCGCAGCTGGGGCATCCACACCTCTGCCCAGGCGATGCCAAGGAGAGCCAGGAGCACAGGCAGGGGGCCCCCCAGCCCGGGGGAGGGCTCCGGCCGCAGCATGGGCCTGTTGGGCGCTCCGGGCACAGGCCGGCTCAGCCGTCCAGCTCGCTCCCCAGGCTGGATGGAGCTATTCACAATCTTGAGGAGTCAGACTGGGCTGGCAGACAAAAGAGGGAGGCTGGTGAGTAAGTAATCGGTGTGTCCAAACAGCCTCCCGTCGGCGCTGGCATGAAAAGAGACAGACAGCTCCCGGGGCTGCCCGCCGGCTCCGGTCTTGGCCTGGCCAGCCCGCCCCACCGACAGCAGGCGGAGCAGCGTGCACTGACCCTGTGGCCCCTGCTAATCATTGCAGGATTATTAGCGCCCTTGGGGAGCCCCCAGAGACCCTGCTGATTGGCCCGAGGACATTCCAGGGCTGCGGATTAGTGACCGATGCCTGTGCCCTGGCTGGGACAGTGTCCTCCGAGCCCATCGGTGGTTTCCACTCTCCAACCCCGGGCCCTGGGGACTCAGCTATGTGCTCTTAGGTAGGCAGGACCAGGCAAGACCCCAGGGGAGTTCTTTCCTTTCCTGGGAAGCTCCTCCCAACCCCCAGCCATGAATTAAACATGGAGGAGAGGTAACCGCACACCAGACAGGTGCCACCATGGGCTCACGGGGGAATGGGCTGGGGCCGCTCCTGTGGGGGCAAAAGGGTCCCTTAGGACAGGACAGCCTGCTGGGCAGTGCCCCCCACCCGCACCCACGAGACTGCGCCAGGAGGGGCGAGGCAGGCGGGGACCGGAGCACGTGATGCCCTCGGCTGACTCCAGTCCTGCTGGGAAGGAGTCTGCCTCCAGACAAACAGGCGCGGAGCAGGAGGGCAGCAGACGGCCATGATGTCCGGGCCTGGCTGTGGCCCACAGGATCCCACCAGGAGAAGCTGCACCCGGCCCACATTTCTTAGAAAACAAAAGACTGTCTCCCAGGCCACAGGCAGATGCCCACATTCCTCTCAGGGCAGACGGAAGGTTATTCAGCCCTGCCCAAGGCCCACCTGGCAAACCAACTGCTTCTGCCCTTTGGAGTTTGCGTGACTGCGGGTCCTGGGCCAGCGCCCCTCAGAGCTGGGTGTCGACTCCGTGGGGGCTCGGCTGAGATGCAGGTGGGCTTGGCTTTCCTGGGGGGACACCGAGGATGTCATCATGGGTGTTAGGGGGTGGGGCAAGGCCAGCCACAAGGACCACGAAGGTGACCTGGGGCTGCGGGTCTCCTGCCCATACCCAGGGCCTCCCTCAAACAGATGATGCGGCCACCTCAAACTCACCACACGGGTCCCAGCAATGCTTAATGACAGCGACCTCTTCTTACAGAGCTTATAAACCGTGTTCACGTGTGCAAGTTCATCTCATTGTCACAACAACTGTGTAGTGGCAGATGGGACGCCCATTCCGTAGATGAGGAAACTGGGGCTCAGTGTGGGACTTGTCTGAGGTGTACCCCAGCCAATCAAAGATCTCTGCCCTCACACCCCCACCGCGTTCATTCACATCTTGATCTTCCTGAGTTCAATTTCCACAGCTCTGCTCTGTGCCAGGTAATAAAATGCCCACTTCCTACTCCTGGGTTTTGATGATAAACGTGAGTAGTTGTCCCATAATAGCAATGATGCCAGGCACTTGGGACAGGTGGGAGGAAAATGTATTTTGGGGATCAGGGTGAAGCAACTTTTGAGGGTCCCTGGTGGCCCTGGCTCATGGCAAGATGAGTCCAGGGTGACGGTAGGGTCACGAGCCAGAAGAGGAGGAGCTGAGTGGATAAGGCACGAGATGAGACGCCCAAGGGCCTACGCTCTCCCTGATACGGTCTGTGTGACCCTGGGAATGTCACTTCCACCCTGAGCCTCAGCGTCCAACCGCGTGGCACTGGGCTGGGATGACAACCTCTGCTGGACTCCCTAACCAGGGCATTGCACCTCAGTTTATGTGGTATCTCTTCCTGGGTCCAGACTTTCTGCTGGAGCCAGCTCAGGGGTGGGGGTGGGTTTTAGGAACGAGCAGCCCTGTTCCTGCAAGGCACTTTCTCTGGGAGAGGCTGTATGCAGCTTGTATCCAGCACCCAGATTTTACAGTTCACATTTGACTACGTTTGCTTTATCACATTGAGTCTCTAACAATCCACCCCCCTAGCTGTCACCTCTGCTCTCAGTCTGCACTTGGAGCTGCAGTGTTCAAGCCATTCTGTCTGTGAAGCAGCTCGTTTTTTCACAGCCATGAAATTCTGTTGATGGTCTCCAAAAAAAAAAAAAATCTCTCTAAGATTTACATTCAAGCCAGTCTTGGTGGTGCATACCTGTAGTCCTAGATGTTCGGGAGGGTGAGGCAGGAGGATCACTTGAGCCCAGGAGTTCAAGACCAGAGTAGGCAACATAGCAAGACCCTATCTCTAAAAAAAAAAAAAAAGAAAAACAAAAAAGATTTACATTCAACTCCAGGAAAGCTGAGGCTTCACTTTTTTCTAAAAATTACATATCCACTTTATTTTAAATTTCTAAAAATTTCATTTTGAAAAACATGAAACTTATAGAAAAGTTGAGAGAATAGTCCAATGAACATTCGTATACATTTTACCTAGATTCATCAATTGCTAACATTTTGCCTCTTATTATATATAAAAGGTCATGCGCCTCATAACAAAGTTTCAGTCAATGACAGACCAGACCCAATATATTAATACAAGAGTGGTGCCATAAGATTATCATACCGTATTTTTACTGTACTTTTTCTATGTTTAGATACACAAATATTTACCACTGTGTTACAACTGTATTCAGGACAGTAACATGCTATACAGGGCTATACTCCGTAGCCTAGGTATGTAGTGTACTATTCCATCTAGGTTTGTGTAAGCGCACTCTGTGATGTTCCCACAATGACGAAATCACATAATGACACAATCCTCAGGACACAGCCATCGTTAAGCGACACATGATTATACATGCACACCTACATATACAGGTACATATATATACAACTGAGCTAATATTTATGTACTCACTGCACATACCTTACGTGTACAATTCAATGAATTCTGACAAGTGTACACATGGGTGTAACCAACACCCTACTCAGCATTTGGACTATTTCTTTTTTTTTTTTTTTGAGACACAGTCTTGCTTTGTTGCCCGGGCTAGAGTGCCATGGCGTCAGCCTAGCTCACAGCAACCTCAAACTCCTGGGCTCAAGCAATCCTCCTGCCTCAGCCTCCCAAGTAGCTGGGACTACAGGCATGTCCCAGCTGCCCAGCTGATTTTTTCTATATAGATTTTTAGTTGTCTGGCTAATTTCTTTCTATTTTTAGTAGGGACAGGGTCTCGCTCTTGCTCAGGCTGGTCTCCAAATCCTGAGCTCAAACGATCCTCCCGCCTCGGCCTCCCAGAGTGCTAGGATTACAGGCGTGAGCCACCGCGCCTGGCCTTGGACTATTTTTATCTCCCCAGAAATTTCCTTCGTGCACTTTTCTGGTCAATTCTCATTCCTCAATAAGCAACTTCTATTCTGACTTCTATCAGCATAGGTAAGTTTTATTTCCTCTGATTCTCATACACATGGACTCATGTAATATGCACACTTTAATGTCTGGATTCTTCTCCATATCGTGTCTGTGAGATTCTCCATGTTGTTGTCCGTATCAGCAGGTTGTTTCTTATTTGTTTAAAATTGCTGGTAGCATTTCATTGTATGTCCAGTTGTTTATTCATTCTTCTATCAACAGAATTTGGGTTGTTTTAAGCTTTTGCTTGTTATGAATAAAGTTGCTCTAAACATAATTATACAATTTAAAAAGTTCTTTTAATAAACACCTAGAAAAGAGAGAAAAGACAAAATTATCCATATCAGGAGGGAAAAAATGTCATCATCATGACAACTGAGCCTATAGAAGTCAAAAAGTTTATAAGGAAATATTAAGAACAACTTTATGCTAAAAAAAAATCTTTTCCACAAAGAAAAGCTCAGGTACAAATGACTTCACTGGCAAATTCTATAAAATATTTAAGGAAGGAAAAATCCCAATCATATACAAACTTTTTTCAGAAAGCAGAAAAGGAGGAACATTTCCCAACTCATCCCCTAAGGTCAGTGTTAGCCTTACACCAAAATCAGGCAAAGACATCACAGGAAACTCTAGATTAATATCCCTCATAAACACAGACAAAGAAAGCTTCAACGAAGTATTACAAAACTAATCTAACAATTTATAAAAAGGATTAAACACCATCACTGAGTGGGATTTATTCCGGAACATACGGTTGGTTTAACATCTGAAAGTCAGTTAAAGCAATGCACTGAGGCCAGGCGTGGTGGCTCACGCCAGTAATCTCAGCACTTTGGGAGGCTGAGGTGGGAGGATCACTAGAAGGTCAGGAGTTCAAGACCAACCTGAGCAAAAGCGAGACCCCGTCTTTACAAAAAAGAGAAAAATTAGCCAGTCATGGTGGCACATGCCTGTATGTAGTCCAAGCTACTCGAGAGGCTAAGGCAGGAGGATTGCTTGAGCCCGGGAGTTTGAGGTAGCTTCCTGGGCTCAGACAATTGCATCTACTTCCCAGGCTGCATCCTGGAGTTAAGCTCATGTAGTTAGTAAATAAGCCACAATGAGCTCATTTAAGACATCAGCACCAATGGCACCTGGGGACTCCAGCCCAGCTCCAATCACAAGCACCTGGCAAACAGGTCTGGGCCCAGGTCCTTTGCTCCTCTAGCTGCATGTTTCTCAGCCTCTTTGGGTTGTTTAGTTTTGCTCATCTCCCAGCATCTCCCACAATCTGGAAACACAAGGGCCATGCAGTTTGCCTTGAAGGAGTAGTACAAAAACAGCTGTCATGCATGGGAAGATTTTGCAATGGGCCTAGAATTTTATATGCATTGAGTCTCATAAAAACCCCATAAAGTAGGTGTCACTGTCCAATTTACAATCAAGTAAATGGAGGCCTAGGAAAGGCAACCTCGCAAGGTCATACACCAAGGGAGATGCAATGCTGGCATTCAGGCCCAGGCCAGGTCAAGCCCAAAGTCATGTTCTTAACCCACCATGACAATCTGGGATTCTGAAGGGCTTGAGGCAGATGGCAGCCCAGATCTAAGTGTCTGAGGGTCCCTAACTCTACAGAGCCTTTCACGTGAACAAGCAGCTGGAGGAAAGGGCACCTCCCTCTTGTGGAGGCTGCACCCACAGAGCCTCATTTCAGTCCTTCTGTGCCACAGAGGCCACGCTGGGTTAGCAGCCTTCCCAGGGAGGTTTGATGAGTTTGACGGGTTTCTAATTGATCTGACATAGTCCGCACAGCCCTGTGAGCCCAGGAAGCCGCAAATCACATGCCACAGCGCCACCTACCTGTAGATGTGAACAAAGGCATTAAAGGAATCACATCCAACCTGGGAAGCAACGGGGCATTTTCCCCGGTTTCAAGCTGGCAAACAGAGTTCCTGTTCTTCACTTTCCCCCACTCATTTAATCATCTATTATATACTAGGTGTTTCAAAGAAGTCAAGTCCTCCTCAGAGAGATTTACAGAGCCAGTAGAGGAGAAAAAGTAAAGATGTATCAAGAAAGGATGTGGCGGGTTTTTTTTTTCTCTTTTGGGACAGGGTCTAGCTGTTGCCCAGGCTGGAATGCCACTGGCAATCATAGCTCACTGCAGCCTTGAACTCCTGGGCTCAAGTGATCCTCCTCACTCAGCCTCCTCAGTAGCTACAGGCATATGCCACTATGCCCAGATAATTTTTTTTTTTTTAAAAAAGAGGTCTTGCTATGTGCCCAGGCTGGTCTCGATCTCCCATCCTCAAGGGATCCTCCTACCTTGGCCTCCCAAAGTGCTGGGATTACAGGTGTGAGCCACTGTACCTGGTGGGCTTTGTTTTGAAAGATGGGAGGGCTCTGCCAAGGTGACTGGAGGGATGTAGGAAGGGGATCATTTGATTCTAAATTAGGAACTTTCCGCCCAAAGCAGGATGGGGGCCAGGAGGGCATCTTAGTGAGCAAAACATGGGTGTGGCAAACCTCTCAGTGTGATGTAAGAGCAGGTGCGAGATAAGATCCAGTCGCAGCCGCAGGCAGGGAGAGTGAACTGGGCTCAGGCCCCGGCATCACACACAGCGGGGTCCCGGAGACCTGGAGCGCCACGGCCAGCATGCCACAGCGACCGTGGTTGGCCAGGAGTCTGAGCTTTACCTCCTGACAGAGGGGTGTCACTTGAGGGTTTCAAGTCAGGGAGTCAGTGACCTGCTGTGTCTTAGAAAGACGACCCTGCAGAGGGAGGATGGGGATGACAGAAGCAGAATCGTTAGGAGGTTAGTACTGAAGTCAGGGACAGTAACTCTCTCAACCACAGCAGTGGTGGTGGGGACAGAGGGGTCCTCACAGATTAGAGGCACTGAGGAGGCAGCCTGTCGGACGGGTGCCGAATTGGAGGTGCAGGGAGAGGTGAGGGGGACTAGATGACTCCCAGGTTTCTGGCGGGGTGACCGTTTATGAAACTAGAAATAAAAGGGGGTTTGGAAGACCAGATGAAGAGACTGTTGAGGACATGTTAGCCTTCGGGATTCCCAGATGTAACTGCTCAAAAACTGGTTGGATAAACAAAGTCCAGTGACCGAATGTGTGGCTGGATGCTGGGGTAGTAACGGGCCACTGGCTGCTTCCCTCAGACCACGGCCTCCCCTTCCCACGGTGTGAGCAGGACACGCACACCCTTGGTTTCCACACAAACACGGGCTCCCACGTACACGGGGTAGTCAGGGGCCAGGTGCTTACTATGAAGTTAATTGTGGGCAGGCCGTGCAGTCCAGTGACGGCGACAGTAACTTTAGGGGGAGGAGGGAGGCTCCCCCCAGCCACGCCAGGGCTGTGTGGAGGGAAAGATAAACGCCCACATCCTCCCTACCTCAGTTTCCAAACCTCGGTTTCTTTCTTACTTTGTGGTAATACGGGTAGGTACAAATGGTTTTTTATTTTTGAGACAGAGTCTCACTCTGTTGCCCGGGCTAGAGTGAGTGCCGTGGCATCAGCCTAGCTCACAGCAACCTCAAACTCCTGGGCTCAAGCGATCCTCCTGCCTCAGCCTCCCGAGTAGCTGGGACTACAGGCATGTGCCACCATGCCTGGCTAATTTTTCTATTTATATTTTTAGCTGTCCATATAATTTCTATTTTTAGTAGAGACGGGGTCTCGCTCTTGCTCAGGCTGGTCTTGAGCTCCTGACCTTGAGCGATCCACCCGCCTCGGCCTCCCAGAGTGCTAGGATTACAGGCGTGAGCCACCATGCCCGGCTTATGTACAGTTTGACATTGGTGATGGCAAGTACGTATACCAAGTCACTGCACTTGAAGAACACTTCACAAGTGGACGTGGCAAGAGTCATTACGGTGTCTGTTTATTCATTTACAAAGCTCATAACATGAAAAGGAAATCTTAATGGAAACCTAGCGTGATAGAAATACAGTGCACAATGTTAATACCACATTCACGGGGGGCAGAAATGCTCCGTCACCCTGTGTGCCCAAAGTCACCCGGGCTTCTCGGGAATAGATCCCATTTACTAAAGTGCCTCAAATGTCTTCGGGACCACATTCTTACTCTACACAGGAACAGAAAAGGGCTGAGCTGAACTGCACATCTACAGACACGAGTAACAAGTTACAGTACTTTACAATAATTACAATGGTGCTTTTATACATCCCGAGTGTTGACCAGAGTAAAGTGTTAACTGTGCTGTTAGAAAACCCTTCCCCGAAAGAGCTTTCTGCCCCATGCCCACTTGTTCTGAGGAAGGAGAGGCTATGTGGGGTGGATGGGAACCCACACACTGAAACGAACTTTCTTTCTTTCTCATTCTTCCTACCTACATCCGCGATGTGACATTCTGGAGTGTAAGGCACTAGAACCCGGCTTAGAGAGAGGAGGTGCTCCAAGCTCCAGTTCTTGGTGTGGAAAGGAAATCCTGACACAGATCTTTTGAAACAAATGCTACAAATATCCTTCCCCCCTCTTGTAATGTCTGTCCTTGACAGACAGGAAAACAAGAAGGCAGAAGATGTTTGTAAAGGATAAAAACAGGTGCATCTAAATATGAGAAAAATGGCCCATGAAGAAATGTGTACTTCTCTAAGAGACACAGACACTCTGCTCAGAGAAGTCAAGAATCACATACAGGGAACAACTGTGATGTTTAAAAAGAAGACGATGAAGACATACAAAAATACTCAGTCCTCTTGAAAAGTAGTGCACTGATAGCGACGAGGGCTGCAAGGGCAAGCCCGACACGGACGATGGAGGAGCCTTACAACTCAGCACCTTGGAGTGGAGGCAAAGTGGTGGCGGGAGGGAGGCGCTGACAGACCCATGGCTCACTCACCACTTCCTGTGTGGACACGGGGTGACCGTAAAGCCTCAAACATCTACCCTTTCTTCCACTCAACTGTGCTTCTCCTGAATCCATGTGCCTGCCTGCAAATGACATGTGCAAGATGAACATTCTTTATACCCAAGAAAAATTTCATGATATTGCGTTGATAAAATAACTGCTTCTATCAATGTCCTGAGGGGTGTGGGGGGGGCAGAGCGCAGAGAGACAATTAAAAGGGCGGAAGGTCACCCTTCAGAATTAACCACTGCTGACCAACCTCTACCTTAGGTATTAAAGAGAAACTTTGTGGACTACACTGGCCAAGAAGCAACAGAGACGTAAAAATGAACCTTGTAGCTAATCTCTGAAAGCAGGCCAATGCAAGTGCTCTCCTAGGACACAGTCTTCTAGAAGATTCCCTTCTATATATTCCAAGTTCTCAAAAAATGGTACAGACTCACTCAAATGCCAGCAAATGTGTCCATAAGGCAGAGGATAGACTGAGCCAGAAATCAAGGCTGTAGGTCCTCTCTTCAGGGAAGCAAATGACACTTTCAGACAGCTACTGTCATTCCCGTACAGACACAGCCACCAGCACCGTGGAGGGGGGAGGTTAACATCTCAAACGCATGCAAAGGCAGGGTTTTCATATGTCTGTCAAAGCTGAAGGTTTTTCACATGTCTGAGCTACTTTCTGGGAAACAACAGCCCAGGAAAGCAAGCAAGTAGGTAGGGCCGTTTGTGTGTACAAGGAGAGACCGCCCGTGGACAGCAGGCCTCCCGATGGGAGCCCAGCTGAAGCGACTGGGCTTTGCTCCCACAGAAATGCAATCTCTGGGACCACAGGAAACTGCTGTATATCACTGGGCTAAGCGGTCTCTCTGTCCCTGGCCTAAATAGGATCTCTTGAATTTGGGGGTGCAGGGACCCCTGGAAGAGCACGAGAAGTATAGTGGTTAACCGTCCAGGTTTCTCTGCTGGAGCTGCCCTGCCCATGAGGTGCTATGTGATTGTAACGCAAGGTTGAAGGACATCAAATAGTCCATGTAAGCAGTTAGTTCTTGTCCCTTTTTGCTCTTAAAACTTTCTCCATTAGAGCTTTTCTGACTTCAGTGTCATTATCACAGAAGGGAAATCCTTCTGATGCAAGCTTAAATATAAGTCAAATGACAGTGGCAGTGCTAAGTGACAGCCTTTGCATGCGGCTTGAGCAATGACGGGGAAGTAATTAAACACATTTCAAGGGAGGGGAAGGCCCACAGCAAACTTGTAAGCCTGGCTCTTCATCTGTTTGAAGGCAATATTCTTTCTGTTTCTAAGTTCAAAAAGATTCTTTGACTAAATACGCAGACGAGAGAGCGCACAGCCCCTCCCCCATGGAGAGCACACAATGTGATGATGGCTAATTGCAGAGAGAAAAAAGTACCCAATTCCCTAAAGCTAAAGTCCAGCTACCCATTCACAGGAGCCCAGAATCCTTCAAATCTCTAGGGACAGAAAAACCAAGTAATCAGCTCCCAGAGTGAGCTGTCACACAAGGTAAACACATGTGCCTGCTGCCCAAGAGATGGAAATGACACACAAACTGGGGCGTTCTGACTGTCCTTCCCTGTTCCTGCTGGATTTGCAGCTCTGGATCTAGAGCTCTACTGGCACCCTTGCTTACTAGAGAGGCTACTGCCGCTCAGGAGTCCAGGACACTGAGCTCTGACATCAGTGGGCCAGGGAGATCACACTGCCCTGCCCTCTTGACTGTCTCAGGTGCTTGTGACACTGGACAGAGACAAAGCAATTACGCTAGAGGCAGGGAAGAGCCACTCACTGGCAGACCTGCCTGTTCAAAGAGCTCACCTCAGACCAAATAGAGAAAAATGCCAGATTCACACTGCTTATGTATGAAGGAACCAGGAGAGACTTTGAGGATGAATTTTAAAGTGCTAAAAGATAAATCTGTATGTTTCAGGGCACTCAATAAACAAACGATGCCCCAGAAGATCAACACCTTGTCAGAGTCTGAGGAGTGTGACCCTATGATGGACAAGGGGTTTCAAAGTGCAGCCTGAGAGCTCGACCCCCAACCTCCCTTCCCAGCAAGAGAAGCAGGTGCTCAAAGGGATGTGACGTCAGTAAACGAGAGGCCAGTACGTCTAGCTCTAGGTCAACAGAAAGTCACTGCATGATTTTGGACATAGCATCAGATTTCCCTCCTACTTCTTAGAAAGGAAAGCTAATTAATAAGCCAGTAATTAGCTAGTGATTAACAAGTGCAGAAAAGAAAAGAATCCAAGTCTTAAAACTCTATGTTGGACATACTTCTGATGAAAATTCTATTTGAAAAATATACTGTGATGGTGACATTATCCAATTTTAAACTATGGAGATAGCTTTTTTTTTCCAATTTGTATCTTATTAAGGGGTGACACTTCTATGTAACACTTAAAACAGCAAATTTATTGCCATAGTTGAGGTCGGAAGAGTTATGTCTTATGCACAACTGGATTTCTTTTGGATTGAATTACAAGTAAGTTTTCATTTACAAAGATGACTTTGGAGGGTGCAGATGTTGTGTTGGGAAGAGGAGGGATACCTGGGGCTCTCCATCATCTGTTTACATCTTCTTAGGGTGAGTCAGCTCCCTGCTGGTAATGCCAGCATTTGGCCAAGGGCCCGTTCCTGCACTCCCAAGTCCTTCACAGCTGCTGTTTCGCTGCTTGGCTCTCCAGCTAGGCCACACCTCTCCTCCTCTCTCCTCTTTGCCTAGAAGCAGCATCTCTCAGCTACTTAAACACACACTGGCTCCAAAATAGCCAGCCCCCAAACAGAGTTCTAACCATACGCTCCCTTAATAAACCAACTAAGACCCCCCAGAAAGCTGGATACAAAAGTCAGTAATCAAGTAGGAGTGGTCTAGCTGGAGAAATAGCAAGAAATATCTAGAAGGAGCCAGTCTAAGTGGGTAAACAAGAGATCCTAGAGAAATGCCAGAGAAGGAAGATGCCCAAGAATTCTAAGCTGCTCTAATGAAATGAATGATCTCCTTTAATATCCTTATAGATCTATCAGAGCTAATGCTTCCAAGATACCAAGACACCAAATGTTAAATGAAATAAAATTTCTAATAGCAGCTTGTTTGCACTAAAAAAATCAGATGAGGGAAGTTTATATGTAAGGGTAAAAATTAAATGTGGGGAGTGGATAATACAGTCTGTCATATACACATTTCACCTTCAGAAAGCAGAGACGCTGCTTAAAAGCATGCAGGGCACTCTTGGGGTACCCCAAGTCGTTTTCTATTCCAGAGGACATGGAGGGATGGCTGGATGGGAGAAAAGAGCCTGGAAGGAGAGGAGGGAAAGCTATCCTCTACCCTATGTAACTTATACCCCCTGCACTCAGAAAGCTCAATGGACTGATATGGGTCACCTCTGTGTGGCTTTGTTTGTTCTGTGCCAGAGGAAGTAACACCTGGGATTCCAGTAGCTCTATGGAACTCAGCATGGCCAGCATGGCTGGGTTACTCAGGACGACACACCCTCTACCTCACCTTCCTGTTCTAAAGGGAGAGAAATGTATGCTGAGCTCATGGGCTGACTTCAAAGGGGACAGGTGAAGGTGGCTTAATGCACTGGGGGAAAAGGAAAATCAAGGTGGGATGGCTGAACTTTGGATAGCTAGAAAAAAAGCAGCATCGTTTTAACAGCAGAAAACTCAGCAACATCGATGTTGTACTTTCTGAGGTCAGATCCTTTCAGGTAGGAAAAGCAACACAAAAGGCAACATGGTTTTTCCCTTTCAAACACTGTGGCTTACTCGTTTACTTAGCTAAAAAAGAAAAAAACAACCTTATTCTAGAGATTAGCAAGAGATGAAGAAAATTACAGGCAGGCTGTCCTAGCCCAAAGTCTGCTAACTGGTTCCACAGGGAGGATGAGGATGGTGCCAAGTTAACGGCTTGTCTCTGCTACAGACCAGACAAGGTCCACGCGCTGCCTCTCGTCAGTGAGGTAGATGATCATCCTCTTGCCAGAGTCATCAGGCGCCAACCCACAGCACAGTGGAACAGGAGTATGAGCTGCCTGGCTAAAAGGCACAAGCTATTCCACATGGCTGCACCGGACACACAGCACCCCCAACGAAATGAACAGGTTACTTGAAATCAGCTGTCACTGTAACCCACTTCCACAGTGGAGCTTGCTCCTGTACTGCCTGTCAGACATACTTCCTGCCACCATGGGAGTCTGAGCGGAGGGGAGGGAAGGAAGGAATAGCCCAGAGTGAGTATTAGGAAGGGGAATGCAAAAGGAGAAGGAAAAGATGGGAGGACAAGAGAGGCTGCAAAGCAAAAAGTTTAAAAGTAGGTAAATTTCAAAATTATATCAGGGAGATTAAGAGATGGGAGGCAAAGGTTCGATAAAGAGGGATGGAGTCAGACGGAAGAGAAGCTCCGAGGTGATGCTTCTCCGGGATAAGATAGCGGGGAGGTGAAACTGCCATGGCCTTATTTCCCATGCAAGTCACTCAGCTCCACGTCATCCTTTCGGCGCTTGTGGGTATAGACGGAGGCGACAGGGTAGAGCTTGGCCTTGGCTTGGAACCGGTGTCCCCCGATGTCAATCTCATACTCTCCCCGGTTGATAAAATCTGCTGTCACCACCTGCTCTTCCCCAGTGTCCTCGGAAAAATTGTGCACAAAGCCCAGGCAAACGTGGCGCTCCATGGTGTAGCTATAGGCACTGCTGGTGGTGTTGCCAACATACTGCCCATTCCGGTAAATGGGCTCTCCCCACCACGGCCAAAGGTCTAGGTCTGTGTCGTGGTCATCCAGGATGAACATAGTGAAGCGTTTATATACCCCATTCTGCTTCTGATGCAGCAGGGCGTCCCGACCAATGAAATCCATGCCCTAAGAAAGAAAGGAACTGCTGAAATATGCATCGACATGCCAGTCCTTGGCATAAGAAGCAACGCCATGGGAAGGGTCTCTGCTAGTGTCACTGCAGTGGGACGCAGCAACCTTCCAAAATACTACCCCTTCTACCCCCATCCCGCAGCTTTTGGGAAATGGTGCACTTTCTACCATGTGGAAAACTGCATTCACAACATAAAAGATACCCTCAAGAACTTTTGTAACAACAGAGGTACGTACTTTTCTTTTTCTATTTTATAAACACAGATTTTACTCACAAGACCACATAGAACGAAAGCATTTTGGAAGAAAACTCAAGACTCAAAAATAATTGCTAGAATCATTTTAGAAAATGTGTTTAATATAATCCCAATAAAAACTCTGTGCATATGCATATACTAAAAAAAAAGACTAGCATAAAATAAACTATTAACAGTGATTATCTCTGAATAGATAAAATACGGGTGATTTTAAATTTCTTCTTTATATTTTCCCACTTTCCAAAATGAGTTATTTATTATTTTTATATCAGAGAAAAATCATTACATGTAATCGCTCAAAAAGAATACTGTAGATCTATGGTACTCCTAAGGAAAAACTGCCAAGGTTTTGTTAAATAAAATAAGCAATGTGTGATATAGCAAGCATGTGGTATTCCACCATTTAGGTCAAAAAAGTGGGGAGGGGACATTATACTTAAGCATGTTTGCACTACACTGACACCCTCTAAAAGGGAGGACAAGGGGCTTTGCCTGGAAAGATCAGATGGGCTCAGAGGTGGAAAACACACTCACTTTTCATGGAACGTTCTCTTGAACTATGATTTTTTCTAAAAAAATCATGTTCATATATTACTTAAAAAGAAAAAAACTACAAAATTAGGCAGCTGACTGACTATAAGACAACTAATTTCTACAAATATTTGTGGCATGTTAATGAATCACCATACTCAACTCAGAAAAACTTCCCAGAATGCACTCAGTCTTTTGAGAGCAAAGCCCAGGACATAAGTATTATCTATTACGTTCTCACATGAAGATGTTTTATCCCAGAGATAGTGTTTTCATTCTAAGGACACCTGAATCCTCATTATTCACTTGACGCTCTCACTGAGGCCTCAATCTTTTCACATTGTTCCTGCCCTATCAGCTCTTCTTCCTACTCCAGTGCAGATTTCACTACTTAGGAAGCTGAATGACAGACTGGAGTTTGGATAAACATGGTACCTTATCTAATTTCACGCGAGACTCTCGTCCACATTCAAGAGGCGTGGTGAGGGTGTTTAAATCCTGACCCCAGAAGGCAAAGAACTTCTCAATTCGGAGACTGCGAAGGGCATAATACCCAGCATTGCGGATTCCGTATTTCTGCCCAACACTCATCACTTCATTGTATACATGCAGGGCATACTACAGGGAGAGATGAAAGGTTAGTTACCAGCATACCTTCAGAATTAAACCCGTAACGTGTCTGCAAGTGCTGATGGCTCACATTATTAACATGAACAAGGGAGAAGGCTGTATTTGACTCCCAGGACGTCTCATCCTCAATAAACCAAAGCACTAGGGCCCAGGAATAATGAATCACCCCAACCCAGACTATAAACTCCACGAAAGCAGGATCCACATCTTTTCATTTCTCTAAAATGTCTCTTAGAGGCCAGGCACAGTGGCTCACACCTGTAATCCCAGAACTTTGGGAGGCTGAGGAGGGAGGATCACTTCAGGACAGGAATTTAAGACCACACCGGGCAACATAGCAAGACATGGTTTCAGGTATGGTAGTACATGGCTATAGTCCCAGCTACTCAGGAGGCTGGGGCAGGAGGATTGCTTGAGCCTAGGAGTTCAAGGTTACAGTGAGCTATAACGATGTCACTGAACTCTAGCCTAGTGACAGAGTGAGACCCTGTCTCAAAAAAATAAAAAAAAAATAAAGGCATACCATATTCTCTGATTGTAAGATCCAAAATGTCAAAAGAAGGTCAATTCTCCTTAATTCATAAATATAACACAACCTAAAAAATACCACGTAGGTGTTTTTTTAAATCAGATAATTATCAAGTTCACAAGGGAAAATAAGGAAGACTTGTTCTTTTTTTCCAGAGTTTTTCAATATAAGGGAGGATAAGCAATACCAAATATCAAAATATATGATAAAGACTCAATAATTAAGTGTGGTTCTGGACCATAAACAGAAAGACCAATGGAACAGAATATAAAGCCCAGAAATAAACTCAAATACCTGTAGGAATTTAGTATCTGATAAAGGTAGATTCTCAAGTCAAATGGGTATCCATATGAAAAAAATAAAGTTTGATTCATGCCTTGTAACATGCACCAAGAAACACTGCAAAAGGATCAAGCATTTGTTTTTTTTAAAAAAAGCTAAAATCATCAACAATTAAAAAAACTATAGAAGCACCAGAAGAAAACTGGAAGTTTTTTTAACAGAGGAGAGTAGTCTGAATTGGGTTGTGAGGTCCCCGTTTGGGGTATCTTACTTCAGCCACTGAACTCACTTTGCCGGTCGAGTCTATTCCAACTTCTGCATCCACCAGGCCCCTCCCCAGGGGTGGGGTCCACACCATCTCCTGCCCAGTCTGACCTTGTGCAGGCAGAGCCCTGTTCCCTGGGAACTCATCACCCCGTGGGAGAGCCCTGTTAGGGCTCTTCTGGCCCTAGTCCCAGACCTTCCCAAGGGTACAGTGGTGTGACACACTCAGCTCATGGCCCCAGTGGAAAAAGTGTATAACCTTGGAGGGAGGAAGTCCCTTGTAATGAATAAAACTCTAGAAGTCACAAAAGAAGAAGAGACTGATCAATTCAAGTACATAAAAATAAAACAAATTTTCTGAAATGTATGAAACATTTTCCATAATAAAAAGTAAACTGAAAAAACCCTTCTGTGTGGCAAAAAACCCACAAGTCAAAAGACAAATGACAAACTGGAAAAAATATATTTGTAATTCAATACTAAGGGCTGTTTGATACAAAAAGCATGCCTAGAAATTGATAAAACGATCAATAATCCAGTAGAAAAATGGACAAAGGATATGATCAGAAAACTCATTAATGAAAGATTTACTGAGCATTTACTATTTGCCAAGTACTCCTCTAAGTGATAGGGACATAAAAGTTAACAGGGTAATCTGATGAACAAAATAAATATTATTATTAGACAGTGGTATGTGTGGTAGAGAAAAATAAAAGGCAAAGAGGACAGGGAGACCTGGAGCAGGCCCTGCAACTGAAATATGGTCCCACTGAGAAAGTGACATACGAATAGAACCAAAGGAGGTGAGGCTGTGAGCTTAGGAGAATTTATTTGGGGAAGGACATGCCAAAGGACAGAGGATAGCAGGTGTAAGGGCCCTGAGGTAGAAGCATGTCTAGCATGTTCCAAGACAAGCAGGAGTGAGAGAGGCAGAGAAGACAGGACAAAATGAGAAGCAACAGGGTGGAGAATGGGCAGGCAGCCTGTGTGGGGCCCTACAGGTTGGTTGTTACTTGGAATGAGATGGGTTTTGAAAAGTCACCCAACTTCATTCCCAAGGGAAACTCAAACTGCACTGACAAACTATTTTGTACCTATCAGACTGCAAAAACTTGAAGTTTGACAACGCTATGTGCTGGTAGTACAATAAGGGAAAGGCCATTCTTATACACTGCAGACATTTTTTATAACAGCAAAGGACTGGAAACATCATAAATGTCTACTTAGTACCAGACTGGTTAAAAAAAATTATGATTCAGCCATATGATGGAATACTATGCCACTGTTACAAAATAAAGAAAAAAAGAGGCCGGGCATGGTTGCGCACACCTATAATCCCAGCACTGTGAGAAACTGGGGCAGGAGGATCGCTTGAGGCCAGGCATTCAAGACCAGCCTGAGCAACATAGTAAGACCCTGTCTTTATAAAAAAACTAAAAAAATCAGCCAGTGTAGTGGCATGTACCTGTAGTCCCAGCTACTCAGGAAGTTGAGGCAGGAGGACTGCTTGGACCCAGGAGTTCAAGGCTGCAGTGAGCTATGATCGTGCCACTGCATTCCAGCCTGGGTGACAGAGTGAGATTCTGTCTCAAAAAAACAAAAACAAAACAAAAAAAAGAGCGGGCCAACACAGGAAGATTTGTAAGATAAATTATTAAGTGAAATTAAAAAACCAGATGCAGGCCGGGTGTGGTGGCTCACGCTTGTAATCCTAGCACTCTGGGAGGCCGAGGCGGGTGGATAGCTCAAGGTCAGGAGTTCAAGACCAGCCTGAGCAAGAGCGAGACCCTGTCTCTACTAAAAAAGGAAAGAAATTATCTGGCCAACTAAAATATATATAGAAAAAATTAGCCAGGCATGGTGGCACATGCCTGTAGTCCCAGCTACTCGGGAGGCTGAGGCAGTAGGATCGCTTAAGCCTAGGAGTTTGAGGTTGCTGTGAGCTAGGCTGATGCCACGGCACTCACTCTAGCCCGGGCAACAAAGCGAGCCTCTGTCTTAAAAAAAAAAAACCAAAAACCAAAAACCAGATGTAGAACAGCAGTACGCTGCCATTGGTGTTTTCCAAAAGTGGGCTAAAAGTATGTCTGGGAATTTGCTTTCACGTGCCTAAACATCTGATATGACATATAAAAATAATACTAATGTCACTGGTGGTGGTTGGTGAGAACTGGTTAGGTGGCACTGAATACTTTTTAAATATATAATCTATTCAAAAGAAATCAAATGACTTACTTAAAAATTGTAAAATCTCTTCAGTGCAGCCTACCACAGTCCCCAAGGCCCCATCAGATACTCTCCAAACCTGCCAGTGCAGGCCTGGCAGGGCCAGCACACCTCCTGGCAGCTCAGGGAAGGAAGGCAGAGGCGAGCCCTCCGTATCTCACCTCTATGGGGATGTACAGCATGAATCCTGGCTCTCCCGTGTGAGTCATACTCATCACCCGGATCCCATTTGCGTAGCCCACGCTCATCTCCTGCAGAGACAAAGGGACCAAGTCAGCGTGGGGACTCTGCAGGGGCTGCGGCACTCACGCAGGCTGGTCCAGGGAAGGACTGCCTGAGGGACACCCCTCCTTAATGCTGCGCCCTTTGTTTAACCTTCAAGGAGATACATGTCAATGAAAGAATTTCATCCTGAAAATGGTCTGGTTCCAGGTGCTGAGGGGCACTGAGAACGGCACGCAGCTGCTGCAGCACCTCTTCTCACCTATGATGTCACCACTTCAGGAGTTTTAGGCCAGCTGATGGCGGAAAGTGGAGGCCAAAAGTCTTTGACAAGCACAAAATATTTCTCTTTGCAAAGTCTCTTTGCTAAAGACTGTGTTAGTCAGAGGTCTCAGGAGCAATGAAGACCAGGCAAGTGTCTTCTCTGAGGGACTCTGCAGACAAATCCTGGCCATTTGCCACACAAAAGATGATGCCTGATGTGCACGGACATGATTCACCTGCTACCGTGGGGCAAAGACCTGGCTTCTAAATTTCGAAACATGTGACAGCAGCTCAGCTCCCTAACGGGGGCCACTGATGCAACCGTCATTCCTATAACAGAAAGTGAAAAGTCCCAGATAGCACGGGAGCAAACTGCTTCCATAGGAAGCCCCCACGACCGGCACTCGCCAGGTGCAAGCGTACGGATCACTCCTTCAAGCAGCGGCGGGAACACTGTGAGGGGGTCTGCTGACGGCTAACAATGGAGAGTTTTCTGTTGCTTTCACTCTGCCTTGGAGAAGGAACTGTAAAATAATTTGCAGGTGGATCCCAACTTCGGTTTTAACTTCAAAGAGCCTCCGTCAGTAATTGTCTGGAAGGTGCTGGTTATAGGTTGCCAAAGTATCACTTTGGACCTCTCTAATCTGCTTCTAAACTGCTTCGTAGAGGGAATTCAGTTATCACTGCTTTTATTCAGTTATAGTTTATTTCATTTAGTTATAGTGGCCACTTATAGGAAAGAAAATTATTTAAATTGATTAGGAATTGAACTACACCATTTCCTCCCTGAAGATGCCACATACACAGAGGATACTCTGCGTATAAAAAAGAAGATGCACTGACTCCATGGAGAGAAGCGGCCTGACCTCGAATGGCACTTTTTGGTGTCAGTGTCATAATCCTGGAACCTAAAATTTTGATCTACTGCTACAGAAACCAGTAAATATCAGACTTCACCTTCACTGAAGCTAAATTCACTTCAAAGGTATCCTAATGCTTATCAAATAAGGAGGCTTGAAGGGTGAAAAATAAATTTACTCAGTCATTTTGCTTGTCTAGTAAAGGTTAGAATACTCTTCATGGGTGTTAACACCATAGTAAGAATATGTAACTGCTGCCACTATAAAAGAAATGTTCCCTGCCCATTTGAAAAACAGAACTTTACTAGCACCCACCTTGCAAAAGAGACTTGGGAAGTGGTCTGGAGTCATAGGCGCATAGGACAACTCGGACAGCACATCCACAGCGCGAGGGCCAATCAGATTGAGGGCTAAACAGGAAAGAACGAGAGATGACTAGCCTCTCCAAGTGAAGGGCTAAGCCAGTGGGAAAGGTCTGTTCTGGACTTGCTCACCAGGCCTGGGTGCTAAGACCACCAAAGCATCCCTTTGCTTAGGCAATCCAGGGTTGGACACCAAGCACCCTGATTCTGTCAAATACACCTCTGCTGACAGGCCTGCTAGATGCTACTGACGGTGCTGGCAGGAGAGCGCCTGGGTAGATTGTTTCCTTTCCCTGGCACCCAGGAAGACAACATTCCACAGCCTCCTCTGCAGTTAGATTAGGATCATGAGACCAAGACCTGGCCAATGGGACACGAGCCTACTTCCAGGGCTGGCCATACCTCCCCTTGCACAATTCCCATTCTCTTCTTTCTCCTTCCCAGGTGGCTACGTGATTGAAGAAGCCCCAATCCCAAATCAGTATCTGGAGAAGAGCTGCCGCCCAACCCCCTGCCCCAGCCTGATGCCTGTGACAGCAGCTTGCACTAAATTACCCATCAACCACTCTCATACAGGTTAGAACACAACTTTTGTCCTAGAAGATTCTGCCAACCTGGTAGCAAGAAGTTAATCACTCCAAGGAAGTGAAAATGAAGGCCTGGGAGATTAAATGCTGGTGGGGCAGAGGGGTAGGAATTAGGTAGGTGGCAGGGAGGAAGGGCGGGAGGCCTAAACCTAGAATGGGCAGGTAGAAGAGGAGGGGCTGCTCCCCAACGGGACTGCTGACGAGGAGATAATCAGGAAATTAAGTCACCCTTAAAAATTATGTACTCATTAAAAACAACGATACATAGAAATTTTGAAGAAAATATTACTTAGGTAATAGATACAAAAAGACTTTAAGAAATTTTTTATTCCTTCAACAAATACTTGAACTCTTACATGCTTGCTGTAGGGGATGTAGAAGTGAACAAAACACAGAAGCCAAAGCACTAACTCATCTCACACCTCACCTATAAAAAGCGAGAAAGTGTTAGAGGTCGGTCTTCTACGACCAGCAAGCCTCTTCTCCACTAACTCTGACATTCTTTTTTTTTTTTTGAGACAGAGTCTCACTTTGTTGCCCGGGCTAGAGTGAGTGCCGTGGCGTCAGCCTAGCTCACAGCAACCTCAAACTTCTGGGCTTAAGTGATCCTACTGCCTCCGCCTCCCAAGTAGCTGGGACTACAGGCATGCGCCACCATGCCTGGCTAATTTTTTCTATATATATTTTTAGTTGGCCAGATAATTTCTTTCTATTTTTAGGAGAGACGGGGTCTCACTCAGGCTGGTCTCGAACTCCTGACCTTGAGCGATCCACCCACCTCGGCCTCCCAGAGGGCTAGGATTACAGGCGTGAGCCACCATGCCCGGCCCATTTTTTTTTTTTTTTTTGAGATAGTCTCGCTCTGTTGCCCGGGCTAGAGTGCCGTGGCGTCAGCCTAGCTCACAGCAACCTCAAACTCCTGGGCTCAAGCGATCCTTCTGCCTCAGCCTCCCGAGCAGCTGGGACTACAGGCATGTACCACCATGCCCAGCTAATTTTTTCTATATATATTTTTAGCTGGCCAGATAATTTCTTCTATTTTTAGTAGAGACGGGGTCTCACTCTTGCTCAGGCTGGTCACGAACTCCTGACCTCGAGCGATCCACCCGCCTTGGCCTCCCAGAGTGCTAGTGCTAGGATTACAGGCATGAGCCACCGCGCCCGGTATGACATTCATTTTTGAAAGTCAAATGTAACAAAGGAAAATGTAGAAGCCACCTGGATCTGCTGGTCTTTTTTTTTCTTTTTTTTTTTTTTTCTTTACGCTTTTTTCAGTCCAAGTTGATCTATCTGCTGGCTTTTTCCTCACTTGGCTGACCCCAGAAGGCCCCCTTACCAGTGTATTTCCAGGTGACATCTTCCAGAAGCAGGTTGCTGTCCTCTGGCATGTGTTTCTTAAGCCAGGCCCAGCAGTGGACCTGCTGGTCAGTTGGAGAGATCATGAAGAAACTGAAAGTGAGAGCCCAAAATAATCAACACCAGGCGGCAGGAAAAGGATCAGGAAGCAATCAAGTTCTCATCCAGTTTCAAAGCAATGAGAAGAATACTGGGAAATGATCTCTTGGCTTTCACACAGGGCCAGCAGCACCATTCTAGGACATACCACATAAAGACAAAACAGAAAATTCTGGCTTCCCGTTAGTACCAAGACATTATACAGACGTAATAACATAAGATATGGCATATTCTCTCAGTAGGGTAACTAACTCTCTAACACTAGTTTTACATAAACTAGCGGGTTTCTTCTTTTCTTTGCCTGGTGATTTCTTTCTATTTAGGGTTGCTAATGAACTGACTGTGAGTTCAAGAAATGGTTTTTTGGTCCCTGGGATAATTATGATTTCTCAGAGAAGACTGTTAGGTGCTCTGTTACAGCAGCCTTAAGGAATCAGTATGTTGGAGGGAGCAGAGTGGGATGGCAGCTAACCTCACCTGCGCTTGCTCAGTCGTGCTATGCTGCAGTCATTTTCATACCCTCCACCATCGTTGAGCATGCCGGTATGCACAATGTGGCCCACGGGTACATCCAGGTCATTGGAGAAGAGGTACTGCAGGACTTCTAATGCCTGATCCCCTGTGGACTGCAGGGTTAGAGAACAAAGCAGAGAGAGTAAGCACCAGAGCACTCAGATAGGTAACATGGCCCGACTAGCAATGAGCCTTGCTGAGAAAATTCAATGAGCCAGTACCCACGTGGCAGTATTTGTAGATTTACTTTATAACAAGAAGCTCCGGGGAAAGCTGGCTATTGAATCTTATGATAAATGGGCCACTCTAGGCAAATGAAAACCAAGAAACAAAGAGCTAAAAAATGTTAAAATACAGAGGAAACACTAAAACATACCAGAATTCTTAGGGAATTGGTTTTGAAGGGACAGATGAACAACAGGAGGCATTTCATAAATAATTAATCTATTATTTGGTTCCCCAATACTTACCGTTATCTCAAACTTTGTGAAAGAAGACATATCGATGACACACACCGCTTCCTTACAGCACTTGACTTCAGACTCCACGATGTCAAACCAATCTGGCTTATAGAAAGTCTTGCTCTGCTCCAGCGACAGGAGGTCTATGGAAGAGAGAAAAGAAGAGGACTGGGGTGTGTCCCTGTATAGTTTAGTACAGTCTAACAGGTTTTTATTATTTGTTCTTCCAGGAACACATTCTAGTTTATGCATTTAAAAATAAGTTTTATTAATCCCCAGGACAAAAGAAAAAAAAATGAACTCAAACGAGAATGTCACTTCTTACCCTTGTCAGGTGGAACAAAGTACTTTGGCCTCTCAAATCCATGTTTCTCCATCCACCTGGCCCCTTGTGCATCCAACCGGTCATAGAGAGGAGACGTGCGTAACTGCCTACCAGTCTGGAAGTCCCAACGGGGAACCTTCAAGTCATACATCAGAGCTAGAACAGACAAGAGCAGTCTATGAAAGCCCAAGACACAGATTTCAGAGCTGAGTATCCAACATCCAATAGACTCTGGAGTTGTTCCTATTCAAAAGAGCATAATTTCCAGGCTGATACAGCCTAATTTGTCGAATATTACCCAGTATAACAGGCATGCTCCAGAAGAAAGGACAATATTACAAGAGCTGGTGTTATCCCTCCATAAAGTTATATAGCTGTGAGTCACAAAATGACTCTCAGTCCTTAATCACTTTTATAGTTCCCAATTAGTAGGTAGAAACAATGGGAGAAAGGCCATAGTTCTAAACCTTGCTAAGCCCCATAGCAGAGATGAAGGTTATATATAAGTGGGACACAGGTGGGAAAAAAGTGTGGAAAAAGTGGCACTTGACTCTTCACGGCACCTGTGCTGTTAGGATCTCAGACCTGTTAGAGACATCTCTTCTCTGATATTTAACCCATTTCTGAAGTGAAAGGGTATGTATCATACCTTGATTTGGTGGCTCTGAAATCTGAAAGGTTGCACTGTATTGTCCCAATGACATTATTCACATAACAAAGCTAGGGTCAGAATTCATTTCTCTTAATGTCCAATCTGTAACAGCAATAAGTAAAAAAAGCCGAAAGAGAGCGATCTCTAGTCCCTTCCAAAGAGAAGACCTGACCTCACACCATTCTAACAAAAAGTGGGGGGAGGCTGGGAGGTGCAGAAGAAAGCCGCACTGGGTTCCTTGCATTGTGCCAATTTCAACCTCCTGAGACTTTAGGTTCTACTTTCCCCTTCCCCATTTTCTATCATGCCTGCAATTTCTACTTTATGCAACTCAAAGAAGGCCACCAAAAGTGTCATATCACCAAGGAGGTTCTAAAGTAACTATGGCTGGGGAAATCTAGACTTACAATCCCTTCAACATTTTAGCCAAAATATTTGCTAAAATTTCAGAACCTTAGCAGTTAAACTCACTGCTGCTAGGTCCTTCTTCTCCCATGGATGTAAGTTCTTTGCCACAGGCCAACAGTGAGTACTCAGGCATTAAAGGCAATTCAAAGGTCTCACCACGAACGTCATCCAGCTACTAAACCAATATTTCATTTGTAACCATGAATGGTGGTTACAGCCAATGTAGTAATTTAGTCTTATTTTTTTTTGGAGACAGAGTATCACTGTCGCCTGGGCTAGAGTGCCGTGGCATCAGCTTAGCTCTCAGCAACCTCAAACTCTTGGGCTCAAGTAAATCCTACTGCCTCAGCCTCCCGAGTAGCTAGGACTACAGGCATGTGCCACCATGCCTGGTTAATTTTTTCTATATATTTTTTAGTTGTCCAGCTAATTTTCTTTCTATTTTTAGTAGAGACGGGGTCTCGCTCTTGCTCAGGCTGATTTCAAACTCCTGACCTCAAGTGATCCTCCCACCTCAGCCTCCCAGAGTGCTAGGATTACAGGCGTGAGCCACCGCGCCCGGCCCAGTAACCTAGTCTTGAAAATAAACATGCCCCAAATACTTAGATACCACTTGGCAAAGTCAGAGAACAGTTCCTCAGTACAGGAAACGAAATTACATCCCATCAGAACCTATATGATTTGGTTCAATTCCTGATACAAAAGCTGTTTCTAAGGGCTTACTGGAAAATAAATCAGACAAGGCAGAATAACAAGTTAAGTTAAAATGAAGATGCCAATCCTTCAAAGTTGGAGGGAAGCAAGAACAAGGGGAATGAGAACACAAATGAATGTTTTGTATTTACATATAAGAAGCGATTTCCTATTTTGCTAGTCTATGATGGATGAATGATGAAAGTCATTCAGAGAAGCCTGAAGCTTTGAGCATAACTTGGTAAATTCTCTGCCCTGGAAAGAAAACAGTGATCTCAAAAACCAAGTGGAGACTGAGAGAGCATCACTTTGACATAGGGTCCTTCAAGGCAAACTGGAAAGGAGGCATCACTAGGAATATGGAAGCTGCCACATGTTACCTATAAATCCTATTCCACTTTCTTGTTCCCACAAGTAAACAAAGTACGATATGCCAAAGAAAATGTTCTGTAAATACCATGTGGAGCATAAAGCCCCTTACTCAGGACTGCAACAGTCAAACATCAGGAGCCCAACTCAAAGTTACTATTAAAAAACTAAGGAAAAATCTGCCCCCTCTGAATGACAAAACAGGCCAGCAGAAAGACACCAATTGGGATAAAGCTTCACTTACGCATAACTTCCATGACCCGGTGGCGCAGAAAGGTACGGCTGCTCTGGAGGGCTCCAAAACGTTTCAAGTCCAATTCCCAGACATTTTCTGAGGGATAACCATGCACCATCCATTCAGCGAGGTACCTGTTTAGATGACGGGTCAGGGTTGTTGGGCCTCAGATATGGTATTCAAGAGGATAAAAGCAATGCTCTACAAATCAAGAACCAACAGAATCAAAAGATCCTATATATATTGTCACAGAGCAGTTAAAACAATTCTGGGCAATTTTCTTAACTTGTTTGGAAGAAACAAAACATGGATCCATGTACAGCTCTCACAAGACCGCAATGAGGATTTTAGCTCTAATGATAAGATTCCCTAGAAAGTGGTTAAGATATAAGCAACATCTATGAAGAAATAGGACTAAAACACACATAGAAATGTACTTTAATTTATACACCCAATAGGTTATTTCTGTAAGACAGTCTCCTTGGGAGATTACACAGTTATCTGAAGACATCTCCTTTGCTCCAAATATTTTTGGCAACTCCTCTTCTGTAACTATTTTCAGAGTCATTTTACAAGTCACTCAAGAAAACTGGTCTCATTAATTAAAAAAAAAAATTGTGTTAAAATATATATAACATAAAATTTACCATCTTAACCATTTTTACACATATAGTTTAGTGATATTAAGTACATTCACACTGTTGTATAACCTTTACCACCATCTATCTCCAGAACTCTTTTTTTTTTTCTTTTTTATTTGAGACAGGGCTTCACTCTGTTGTCCAGGCTGGAGAGCAGCGGCATCATTACAGCTCACTGTAACCTCAGACTCCTGGGGGCTTACGTGTTCCACCTACCTTAGCCTGCCAAGTAGCTGAGATGACAACACACCCAGCTAATTTTTCTTTTCTTTTCTTTCTTTCTTTTCCTTCTTTCTTTCATTTCAATAGATTTAGGGGGTATAAGTGTTTTTTGTTACATGGATGTAATTTTTCTATTTTTTGTAGAGATGGGGGTCTCACTATATTGCCCAGGCTGGTCTCGAACTCTTAGCTTCAACTAATCCTGCCGCCTCGGCCTCCCAAAGTGCTAGGATTACAGGTGTGAGCCACCATGCCTGGCTTCCAGAACTCTTTTCGTCCTGCAAAACCAAAACTCTGTACCTGTAAACAATAACTTCCCACTTGCCCCTTCCCCTGGCAACCACCAGTGTACTTTCTGTCTCTATGAATCTGACTACTCTAGGTACCTCATATATGTGGAATCATACAGGGTTTGTTCTTTTGTGACTGACTTATTTTTTACGAGTACTTAATTTTTAAATAAAAATTTGTATTACCCAGCTTGATCACCTACCTCATTCAATACACTAGGCTACTTCCAAACTCACATACATACTCTGAAGACCAACATTTGTTACAACTGAAAAAGTACAAAAGAACATCCCATAGGCTCTGTGGCTAACTCTAAAAGAAGAGTTGCAAAACATTTTGCACAATGACATTTCTGTAATATGGGATAGCTTCCCATTCTTTGAAAGGGACGACTCTCAAATTACATGTATCTTATTATTATTATTAACATACTAGATTAAATGTATTATATACCATATTAATAAGTAATTCTAGAAGGCAAGCCCAGCAAGCTGACATATGTTCATAGCCAACTCCGAGTGAGAAAGACTTACTTCCCAGCTCCTCCACCAAATGAAAGGCCAGCAGAGTTCATTCCCGCCAGGACAAAGTAGCCCTGCACCACAGGAGACTCGCCCATGATGCACCTCATGTCTGGTGTGAAGGTCTCAGGGCAATTCACCAACTTCACGATCTCCAGAGTCTCCAACTCTGGCATCCTACGCAGGAGGGAACTCAACAGGGGCTCTGAGCGATAAAAATAAACCCAAACAGAGTTCTCACTTTTAAGGAATTAACAAACTTTCAACCTCTTCTACTTTGTACCCCGGTTTTTCAGAAAATCTCTTGGAAGAGATTTTTTGGAGAAAAGTCAACTGGGCCATTTATTAGAAAGCACAAAGCTTGGTGGAATTATAACCTGCAAAATGCTTGGCATAAAGACTGAGAAAAAAAGACACTCTGTAGAAAGGAAAGGAGCTACAGAATATCAAGAATACATTTGATTACAGATAATCATCTTGAAGGGGTCAGCATGAGTGAAAAGGCTCTTAAACAACTACCGAAGAGATTTCAATGAAAGGCAACGTTCTTCTACACTGGAGTAGCTGCAAAAGACAGATCCTCACCCTGTTTCAGAGCAAATCCACCACCTGGGCATAATCCTGTGGGACAGTGGTTACAGACAAAACCAGACTGGAGGTGGACGTTGGGTACATGGGGTTCACCACACTACTCTATTCACTTTTAAATGTTTGAAATGTGCCTTAATAAGAAGTTTATTTAAAAACAGAAAGCCCATCAAGGGTGAAAGGGAAATTCTTCATTAGAGATCCTTCCCCATCTTTTGAATTTAGAATCATGTGACTATCTTAATTATTCAATAAATAAAATTGTTCTTAAAAAAGTTATTAGCCCAGCACAGTGGCTCATACCTATAATCCCAGCACTTTAGGAGGTCAGGGCAGGAGGATCGCTTGAGCCCAGAAGTTCAAGACCAGTCTGGGTAACACAGTGAGCCCTCATCTCTACAAAAAATGTTTACAAATTAACCAGGCATAGTGGTGGCGCATGCCTGTAGTCCCCATCACTCAGGAGGCTGAGGCAGGAGAATCGCTTGAGCCCAGAAGCTCAAGGTCACAGTGTGCTATGATTGCACCACTGTACTCTAGACTGGGCAACAGAGTGAGACTCTTTCTAAAATAAAAAAAAAAATAATAATGAAGTTATTTAAAATTTTAGTGCTCAGCACTTCGGCAACACATATACTAAAACTGGAATGATACAGACAAGATTAGCATGGCCAAAAAAAAAATAAATTTTTAATGAATTACTACAGTAACAAAACAATTGTTTTCTTCTTCTTCTTTGAGACTGGGTCTCACTCTGTCACCTAGCCTGGTGTACAGTGGTGTCATCATAGCTCACTACAACCTCAAACTCCTGGGCTCAAGCAATCCTGCCTCAGCTTCCCTAGTAACTAGGACTATAGACATATGCCACCATGCCTGGCTAATTTTTCTGTATTTTGTAGAGACAGTCTCACACTTGCTCAAGCTGGTCTTAAACTTCCAGTCTCAAATGATTCTGTCTCAGCCTCCCAAAGTGAACAATTCTGTTTTCTAAAGAGTTCTTCAATTTTACATGAAATCCTACCAAAAGAAGGTCTCCCTTTTTTTTTTTTTGAGACAGAGTCTTGCTCTGTTGCCCGGGCTAGAGTGAGTGCCGTGGCATCAGCCTAGCTCACAGCAACCTCAAACTCCTGGGCTTAAGCGATCCTACTGCCTCAGCCTCCCGAGTAGCTGGGACTAGAGGCATGTGCCACCATGCCTAGCTAATTTTTTTTCTATATATATTTTTACTTGGCCAGATAATTTCTTTCTATTTTTAGTAGAGACGGGGTCTCGCTCTTGCTCAGGCTGGTCTCGAACTCCTGACCTTGAGCGATCCACCCACCTCGGCCTCCCAGAGTGCTAGGATTACAGGGGTGAGCCACCATGCCCGGTCTAGAAGGTCTCCCTTTAACCTAAAATTTCAGCAATGATTTTAGGTAAATAATGAGCCAAAAGTCTATTAACCAAAATTTTAGTTCCCTGAATTGGCTAATCAGTAACTGCATTCTTAGACCATGCAAATTCTGTAGACCATTCTCTGTAACCACTATTGTACCTCATTGGGTTGTTATAAATGTTAAATAAAGCATTATTCTTGAAATGATTTTTTGTTTTTTTTTGGAGACAGAGTCTTGCTCTGTCGCCCCAGGTAGAATGCAGTGGCATCATCACAGCTCACTGCAACCTCAAACTCCTGGGCTCAAGTGATCCTCCTGCCTCAGCCTCCAGAATAGCTGGGACTATAGGCGCCTGCCATGACACCTGGTTAATTTTTCTATTTTTCTTTTTTTTTAAGGAGAGACAAGTCTTGCTCTTGCTCAGGCTGAGCTGAGCTCAAGCAATCCTCCCACCTCAGCATACCAGAGTGCTAGGATTACAGGTGTGAGCCACTGAAGATGCTTTGAACAATGTAACATCTTAAACAAACATAAGGCATTATTGTTATAATCTAGTTCACACACCAAAGTGATCCCAGTCTTCCTGTAGATTCTGAATCTCCAGCTGATTCTTGCCCTCAGTGAAAATTGGTTTTGGGTTCTTCTCAAAGCCCCCAGATAAGATGCCACCCTGCCAGTTCCGAATATAAATTCTTCCATCAGCATCCACAACAGCTAAGGAAGAGAAATAACAAGGGAGCGTGGAGTAGAAGAAAAACACAAGGGTTTAGAGGCAAGCCAGCTTTCTAAGTGGACAGAAAAAGAAACAAACAAAAAACACCCATTAATGGCTTTGTTAATGAAATAGCATCCAAAGCACACAGGCATTCATTAGCTTTAAAACACCTTTCAAGGTCATGGGGGAGGATCCTCTCACTCAGACTTACAGTGGAGATTGTTTCTCTAATTATCTCTAACCTTACTAATTACCTAGAAGCTCTGACTAGTCCTCAGAACCAAACTATATAACTGCCACTGTGCCAAGCGAAAGTCTAACAGAAAGGGGGATTGCCGAGCCCATTCTAGGTATTAAGACTATCAAAACCCTCTCCCCTACAGCACTTGGAACCACTAACCCACCTAAGTTTATAGTCATGACATTTCTACAGTTTATAGCATTCAAGTTAAAAACTCAAGGTTACATTCCAATATTCTCAGTGACCTCTGTTTAGGACTAAAATTAGCTTGCAAAAAACAAAAACAAAAAAACTGCTTAATGGAATGACCATTCTGGCCATCCTTTCATAAAGACTTTTATTAAAGAAAAGTTAGAACTGGGACCACCTCCCTGTGACATGCTCCAGAAATGAAAAGGCTCTTTCAGGCACAGTCTATCCTTAGTAGAAAGTCTTCCTTTTCAGAGGACAGGATATTGGCAAGGAAACAAGATTAAAAAAAAAAAAAGTACAAGTCCTCACTTGGTGTGTTGCTCTGCAGAGGGGTCTCCAAGGGGCGAGTCAGAAGGTAGAAGTGTTCGCAGGCATGTGACGGGATACTAACCGGCTCCTCGTTGGACAGACCCAGCTCGTATGCCCACTACAAATGGACAGAT